>NC_045159.1:19170811-19173311 GCF_900700415.2 Clupea harengus | reverse complement strand
ATATGTAGGCCTTGCTTTTTAGTCCAGCTGGTTGGACATTTATTCTTAATCAGTTTAGGGTTTGTAAATGTAAATACAAAGCAACAATGGTTTTCAGTTCAATTATTTCGCCCGCTTTGGATGTTGACGGGGCTAGTGCTAGCTATTTGCCTTATTGTTTGAAGGAGCTGTTTGTGTCTCACAGAGACTTTAATTGCACCTAATGCACCATCACAGTTTTCACAGTACGCCTCTAAAGAATGAGGCCCTCAGCATAAAGCTTATGAAATGGCTTTAGCTGAGATAGAACACTCTGATGAAAGAGAACTTCTTTAAAAAAAACCTCTCTGAATAACCCAGAGGACTGTCTGGAAAAGGACGGAATAGAATGGGATAGATTTTATTGATTGCAACAGAAAATCCATTATCATAAGTATGGTCTTAGCATACAAACATACTGGCCCTGGCCTTGATATGGCCCTGATTTGGCTAACACCTGGCCTTAATGTGGTCCTGATTTGGCTAACACCTGGCCTTGATATGGCCCTGATTTGGCTAACACCTGGCCTTAATGTGGTCCTGATTTGACCTGGATATGGCCCTGATGTGGCCCTGGGAGGTCACCTCAGTCACCTGAGAAATCACAGGCAACAACACATGTCTCTGACGAGTGGCTTTAAAGAGAAGGTCTGAAGGTAAATGTAGTCTTAGTCGTCTCAATCGGACGATAGATATTTGTTTAAAAAAAAAAAAAACCTTTAGCTGAATGTGTGTTCATTTGTGTTATGTGAAGCTGAGGATGATATAGTCTCACCCAGTTCTTCAAGGAAAACTATTGGAGTGAATGAGCGCAGTGCCGTCTTATCTGGACTGCAGTGAGTGAGTGCAGGAGAATTATGCTGTCCACGCATAGTGAATGTACCGGGCAGCGATCGAAGTGTAGACTAATATATGCACTAAAAATGATTATGCTCTGGGTTTCAAAGCAGCGTGACCATCATGCATCTGAAAATGTGAAAATCCATGACATGGATTATTTATTTATTTACGTTTATTTTTTTGCTTGCATGAATCAATAGTCTAACAACTTTGTATAAGATTACTTCTCCATATAGTATTATAGCATTGTGATCAGCAGTGGCGGCGCCAGAGATTTTTTGCTGCAGGTGCTATGGTGGTGCTCGGCGTTTTACCGAGGGTGCTATGAAATTAGGGTGATATCATACGTGTCACATGGTTCTCTACTACAACACCTCCCCACCATATCGTCATATCTGTTTACATGTTTGCTCTCTGAAGCGTCTTTGTGGTCCATGAAAAGCGCCATACAAATCGATCGTGGGTCTATTATTATTATCATTAGGCTGCTTCCGACAGACGCGCACATAGCCGTGTTCCTCTGCGACGGTCACTGACAAAATGCATGCAGCATGTTATAGATTCCGCAATCCCAAATACTTCACTTACTTCATTGGGGGTTAAAGTTGGCGCCAGATGACCACCAGGTCACCACTACCATGTCTGACAAATTAAACTAAACATAAATAGTTCAATACATTCTAAACTAAAGGGGGCAAATTAGAATAGCAGATAGAATGAACTAAAACAGTCAAAGAGTCAGAAATGCTTTCAAAAAGTATATATTATTTCAGGTCACAATCAATAAAAACATAGAAGCTTATGGATAACTGGCTAGCACAGACAGACTGCTCGTCCTAGGCTAGAATCTCTGATTTTTTTTAAGGCGGATCCCGAAAAATCCCAAAAAGAGACCGCATTCATTAATGTTACACATCTAACAAGACCGTTCCACCTTAAATCTTAAACGGTGTAAAGATGCAGGCCCCTTTTAAAAGTGAATGAAACAAAACAGTAGGCACTCAAAACCACAATAATCAGAGCTAGATCATTGTATCATTGTACAATACAACTCTTAAAGAACAGGCAAAAATGCAAACAAAACTATGCTGGAAAAGCAAAATCCGGGCAACCCAGCAGACCAGGTGTAGCATGGCTAGCACCCTCAGTAGAGGTGTAGGATTGATCTCTTTGACCACGACATTCCTCTTCTTCTAAATCAGATTCAGATGCCCCTTGCATTTCTTCTTCTTCTTCAACGTCACATGATTCTTCTACTCGTAGAATTTTGGGTATCAAAAACCGATCCATTATTGTGAATTTGTTGATACTACCGCTTGACTTTGACAGTGCACTAGCTCTCTTTCTCCTTCAATCGTCAGGAAACGTCAACGTTCACGCATGCGACGTGTCTCTGTCGTGCTACGTGAACAATCTGTTCATTTCAATCTGTTATTATTTTCTTTTGTGATTGAAATATTATTATCACACAATAAATTAAATTAAGAACGCAGAATTAAAATAAATAACAATAATAAATAAACCATTATTTTCTTGGGGGTGCTATGGGGGTGCTATGGCTAATCCAGGGGGAGCTATAGCACCCCCTAGCCCCCCCCTGGCGCCGCCCCTGGTGATCAGGTGATCTTTGTGTGTCTGTGTT
>NC_045159.1:19153311-19168311 GCF_900700415.2 Clupea harengus | reverse complement strand
ACTCATTTCACACACACACACACACACACACACACACACACACACACACACAGACACACACACGTCAATCCCTTTAGTCACTGGGTAACACACTGGACCGAACACAGGTGAAGTTGAAGATGAGAGAGAGAGGGAGGGGAAAGAAAGTGGGGAGTGTGAAAGCGAGAGCGAGAGGGAGAGGTGTGAGAGTACTTGAAGGAGTGTAGAAATCTCCTCTTTCTCTCCTCTTTTCTCCTCTGCTGTTTCTCTTAATCCCTCTCTTTCTGTGTCTTTCATCACTCTCCTTCTCTCTCATCTCTTATTCAATGTTTATTTCCATTGCTCTCTTGTCCATCTTTCTACTTGCCTTTCACCCCTTCTTTCTCTCTCTTTACCTTTCTTTCATTCTTTCATTCTTTCTTTCCCTGCGTCCTTCCTTCCTTCCTCCCCTCCCCCCTCTCTTATGTGTTTCAGTTACAAGGGCATTCTCTGTCTTCTCAACCCACAGGTTTTCATTACCGTTTGTTTGTTTGTTTGTTTGTTTGTTTGTTTGTTTGTCTGTCTGTTTGTCAGCAAGTGTGTTTACTCGTGTGAGGGGTGTGGAGTGGTAGAAGAAACTTCCTTTCTGTCTATAGACTCCTGTCTATATTGTTCCCTTTTCCAATTTTGTCTCTTCTCCTTTCTACTTCCTTCTCTTTCATTCTCTCCCTCTCTCTCTCTCTCTCTCTCTCTCTCTCTCTCTCTCTCTCTCTCTCTCCTTCACTTTCATAATCATCTGCAAACATAAAGAGTGCTCGTCCATATCATCTTGCTGCTACACTGGTCTCCAAGCCCCTCTCATTTGTTTAAGATTTCATCTCTCTCTTGCCTACTCCTCTCGCCTCCTCCTCCTCCACCTCTCCCCTTCCCTTCGCCCCCAGCCTCCCCCCACCTCCTCTCGCAGATGCCATTTGAGAGTGATGTTGCCCTCGCGGGAAGCTGAGGAGGCGACTTGAGACGCCCGTCTGCTCCTGCATGGGGGCCCTCTATGTGGGGCTCTCCGACCTGTCGAGTCCCGAAACGGCCATTTGTCGCCCAAATTGCGCCCCCCCCCCTCCTTGAGTCTGCACCCGCCCCCATCTCGTTCCACTCTGGATTGGCCCACATTAATCTCCCCGTGGGCTTATAAAAGCAGCTCACATGGCAGCCATTACCCAGGGCTGACGGAAGCCAGAGAGCACCCTGTGAAAAGGAGAGGGGGGCTTTTATTACCTTGCCCCCCCCCCCCCCCCCTCACCATCACCAAGAAAATGCCCTCGGCCAGCCACCGAGAGGCCATTAAAGAGAGAGAGAAGAGAAAAAGAGGGAGAGAAGAGAAAAGGAGATTGAGAAGAGAAGAAGAGAGAGAGAAGAGAGAAAAAGAGAGTTCCAGAAGAGAGAAAGAGAGAGGGAAGCAGTGTTGATGATACACTGAAGTTCAGCAGTTCTGTTCTCCCACACACACACACACACACATTAATACACACATTACACACATTAATACACAAACACACATGCACGCACGCACACGCAGCATGATATGACCCCCTATCTGGCAACCCCCCACCCAGCAACATATGATCCCTCTCTTTTAGGTCAGCATGGTATGAACCCCTCCACCCAGCAACATATGATCCCCCTCTTTTAGGTCAGCATGGTATGAACCCCCCCACCCAGCAACATATGATCCCCCTCTTTTAGGTCAGCATGGTATGAACCCCCTACTAGGTAACGCATGCCAAGCCCCCCACACCCCTAACTTAGCAGAATGGTAGAAACTCCCTACCCAGCAACACATTCTCCTCCGCCTGGCAATGTACGCCTTGGGCCAGCATGATAAAACCTCCAACCAGCCAACCTCCGCCCGTCCTGCTCCGGGTCTCTTGTGTCTCTCAGAAGTGGTAAATGCATGGAATTTTGAGCCAATAAGATGGCGCACTCGACTTCCCTGTGAAGCCTCGTGAGCAACACATCACACAGCCTGAGCGCTCATGTTAAAATCTGACATGATCTTACATAGGCAGTTAGTCTGAGAGAGAGAGTAGGGAGATAGAGATGGAGAGAGAGAGAGATGGAGTGAGAGAGAGAGATGGAGAGAGAGAGATAGAGAGAGAGAGAGAGAGGAGAGCCAGAAGCCTTTCTCTTCTGTCAGCACCCCGCCGCTAACAGGACGTGACTTTGAAGTTCTGCACGCATGATAAAAGCACATGGTGCCTGCTGAGCACTTGCCGATGTCAGAGGTTCTGCGTGGACACATCCCAGCGTTCAGCTCATCACTTCCTATATGGAGGACGACCCTGGAAGAGATCTGCCACTGAACCTGCAAGAGCCAGAACTGTGCCGGAACCAGGCCAGAACTGGGCCAGAACCAGGCCGGATGTGGGCCAGAACCAGGCCAGAACTGGGCCAGAGTTGGTTACTGTATGAGTATGAGGGATGTTAGCGTGGACAGGGCTGCCATTTCCCTCTGAGCGATAACAGGCCTGCTTGTCATGAGTTGTCTGATGATGACCTTCCTCTCTCTCTCTCTCTCTCTCTTTCTCTCTCTCTCTCTATCCACAAATAAATTCTGCTCACAGGAACTGACCTGACAGTGATGGAGCGCGTATGCTGATGAGACGCTCTACATGACATCTGAAAGAGAAAACATCCTGGGTTCTGCTGTTAGTTCTATTGGGTACAGTTACAGATCCCAGCTAAACTAGACTGACAGCTTGCGCTGGGTTTACTCCCTATAGAGAAGTCAGATCTCACGTCCCATGCAAACATTACACTTCAGATGTACAGAATACAGAATGGAAAGCATTACAGAATAGAAAGCGTTTATTAATCTTGATACAGACACACACCTCTGTTGTTTCTGATGTATGTGCCTGGCTGGTCGCCACTGCATAAGCCTTTACTGAAAGCTATCAGTTTGGTGTGAGATCTAATCAGTGATTGACAGTGTCACTATATTGTGTATCTCCACTCTCCCATACACACACCCTAAAGGTGATCTGGAAAGAAGCTGAAAGAGTAATAGGGTTGAAGAATGAATCTTGAGGATATGAAGTTTTGATGATGGCTATGGCTTTATCCAAGCTATCCCCCCCCCCCCCAAAAAAAACCCTCTTTCATTTACTGTGCTTTGTTTTGTTTTTAATCTGTATATATCATATAACGTGTCCTTGAGGCTGTGAGATACGCCTCCACATTCAGTGTGTTATCACTGTTGATTAGCCCACAGTGCTTGTGTCCCTGACTGCTCCTTGTGTAATGAGGTCAGCACTGGAGACAGCCGTATCTGTAGAAACTAGCTAGCGTCTTTAGCACTCAGCGCATTCACTACAAGATAAGGCACTCTCTGAGATGGGATGATCTTAAATGCATGCTTAATGGGGCTTCCTTCTCTGTAGGGATCCCAGGTAATTGTCAAAAGACTTTTGTATCTTGCTGTCATCATCTTGACAGAGAGGCAGCAGAGGCGTACATTAAAGGAGGAGGGAGCCATGTTTGGCTTGCTCAGTATCTCCATCACTGTCAACTGTCAACCAGATCAGATCAGTTCAAAACATCAGGACACAGTAGATTCACGCATAGAAATGTTGATGCACTGTACGTTTGAATGTGGAAAATGATGTGTACTGTAGATGTGAACTCAAAATCTACACTACACAAAACTAAATGTACACAAACATAGCCTTCACCACACAAACCTATCCACATCGGTTTGTGTGGTGAAGGTTATGTTTGTGTACATTTAGTTTTGTGTAGTGTAGATGTTTGTGTACATTTAGTTTTGTGTCGTGTAGATTTTGAGTGTGGGAATGAAGGTTTGTGCTGTGTAGGAATGTCATGTATAATTGTAGTGTGTAAATGTGAATTGGTTCCTTGTTTGTGTCCCTACAGTATTGGTTTGTTGTGGGATAGTTTTTCATCTCTACTAGCATGAAAGAGATTTCAACCCACATAGCAGATGGTTCTTGGGCAGAATTTGGAACATGTCCCAATCGGCGCTGAATCTGGATCCGCTTCAGATCCACTTCAGATCCACTCCAGATCCGCTTCACATGTTCTCCAGATCCGCTCCAGATCCGCTCCACATGTGCTCCAGATCCGCTTCAATTCCGCTTCAGATCCGTTCCAGATCCGCTCCAGATCCGCTCCAGATCCGCTTCAGATCCG
Source organism: Clupea harengus (assembly GCF_900700415.2). Taxonomy (NCBI): domain Eukaryota; kingdom Metazoa; phylum Chordata; class Actinopteri; order Clupeiformes; family Clupeidae; genus Clupea; species Clupea harengus. The sequence continues at coordinate 19,164,147 of NC_045159.1, read as the reverse complement.
CTTCAGATCCTTTCCAGATGCGCTTCAGATCCGCTCCGGTTTTAGTGCCCATCAAGACAGTTTGATCCACTGCCCCACCCATTATTAGACCGGTGGATCTGAACCCAATGCTATCTAAGACTGAACATGTTTGGATCAGAACCCAATGCTATCTAAGACTGAACATGTTTGGATCAGAACCAAAGGCTATCTAAGACTGAACATGTTTGGATCAGAACCCATTCCTATCTAAGACTGAACATGTTTGGATCAGAACCCAATGCTATCTAAGACTGAACATGTTTGGCCCAAACTGAGACAGACCAGCGCCAACCACTGAGTGCTCGGGTCAGACGTGCCCAGCATGGCCTCCCTCTGCGGAGAAGATGAGTCATCACTGGGCACACAGATGGAGGGAGCGGAGACATCAGTCACACACGGATCAGTACAGACGGACGAACGCGCCACAGACAGATACGGCATGGATCTGGCTTTGAATCAGAGGGAGAACCAGAGAGAGAGAGAGACTCACAGAGAGAAAACGAGACACACAGAAAAACACAGAAAAAGAGAAAGAGGGAGAGGGAGAGTGATACCCTATGTTAGCACCTCCCCAGAATCCCTCACAGGCAGACATGAAGATTCAGGACTTGAACTGACTACACCCTGCATCAACCATCACCAGCCACCCCCAAACCCTCACCGCACCCCAAGGCCCTCGTCCTCGCCCCACCCCCAGATCTACTCCTGGCTATGCCCTGCTCCAGCCCCCATACAGCGCCATGCAAGAGTAACAGCGCACCAGCATCCAGCATCCAGCAGGTACCGAGCTGTGCTGTGAGTAACCCCCCTGCCTTAGGAGTCTAGTGACAGACACAAGCACCCACGGGTTCTAGCCTCCTCGCTAACATGTCTCCCATTCCAGTGGAGAAATGTACTCCCCCAAGTGCCCTAAGCCACCCCCAGATCCCATGCACACCCCGGCCCACTTTAGACCCGACAGCCTTCCCCATGGGCCTCTTAAGGGAGCTGGGTTAGACTGTGGACAACACAGGAAACACGCTCTGCATGAGAGAGGTAGAGGGAGAGAAAGAGGGAGAGAGAAGGAGGGAGAGAGGGAATGAGAGAGGGAGAGGAAGAGGGACAGAAAGAGGGAGAGAGAAAGAGGGAGAGAGGGAATGAGAGAGGGAGAGGAAGAGGGAGAGAGAAAGAGGGAGAGAGGGAGAAAGAGAGGGAGAGGGAGCGAGAGAGGAAGAGGGAGAGAGAGGGAATGAGAGAGGGAGAGGAAGAGGGAGAGAGAGAGAGAGGGGGAGAGGGAGAGAGAGGGAGAAAGAGAGGGAGAGGGAGCGAGAGAGGAAGAGGGAGAGAGGGAATGACAGAGGGAGAGAAAGAGGGAGAGAGAGAGAGGGGGTGAGAGAGGAAAAGGGAGAGAGAGGGGGAGAGGGAGAGGGAGAAAACAGGGGAAAGAGAGTGAAAGAGGGAGAGAGAGAGATAGAGAGAGAGAGAGAGAGATGGAGAGACAGAGAGATGGAGAGAGAGTGAGAGAGAGAGAGAGGAAAAGGAAGAGCGAGAGAGCCAGAAGCCCAAGGAGATCAAGACATTGTTAGTGTGTGGTTAGACACAAGGACAGGGGAAGTTTTGTGAATGTGTGTGTGTGTGAGAGGGAGAGATAGAGGGAGGGAGGGGGAGTCTGCTTCTCAGGGATATGAGGAAGGAATGGACATGACACAGGGTTCAGACAGTCTGTACACACTCACAGGACAAGTATGCACTCACACACACCCACAGGCACATTTAGGCGAACGCACACATACACACACTCAAAAGGCAAGAACTTATAAGTCACTCTGAAAAACACACACCCAGGCATAGATGCAGACCAGTACACACACACACACACACAAAAAATGTAGTCAGTGTGAGTGTCAGGTGAGCCACACGGGCATCAGGTGAGCCCCACAGGCATCAGGTGAGCCACACGGGCGTCAGGTGAGCCACACAGGTAAGCCACACAGGTAAGCCACACAGGTGAGATGCACAGGGAAATCAGCAGAAAGTAGAATACCAGAAGCAGAGGTTAAACACTCCGTCAGCGGAAGCAGCCAAAATGAATGTGGCTGTGACATCCAAAGAGCCAGAGGAACACACACACCCCACCCCCCCCCCCCCCCATCCCCACCCACACACACACACACACACACACACAAACACACACCCCACACACACACACACACAAACACACACCCCACACACACGTTACGCCGTATTATCTTGTCTGAGCACTTACTGTCACCCCTCCTCCTGAGTCTCCCTGTAGGTTGTTTTAAACTCCTTGTATAAATACAGTCAGCTGCTCTTGAATTTCCTTTGGACTCGGCCGTGCGTCTGCAGCTGTGTCACACAAACAGGCTCTAACACACACTCTCTTCTTATGTTATTAGGTAACTGTGTTCTGCAACTGTCCAGTCCTCTAAACTGTACACCGTACTTTTCATTGTAATTACACAGTAACAAGGGTATATAAATCACTGAGTAAGTAAATAAATAAATAAATAATAAAAAATGTGCCTGCCATTTACCTCAAGCATCAATTACCCCCCCATTTCCATCTCTAAACAGCGTATTAATCAAACGCACAAACTTAGCAGGACGCCTTCGACCCCGGTGGCCCATAAAGAATGGGTGTGTCTGCCCTCTGCCTGGCTAATGGGCAGAGTCACCTGCGCCGGGCTCGCCGCCGATAGCCAGACTGATGATGAAGATGATGAGGGACACCTCTCAGTGTTTACAGTTCAGCAGTTAATAAACAAGAAGAAGAGCCACTCAATCTTGTGTGTGTGTGTGTGTGTGTGTGTGTGTGTGTGTATGGAGTAGTGTGTTTGTTTGTTTGTTTGTGTGTGTGGAGTAGTGTGTGTGTGTGTGTTTCTGTGTGTGTGTGTGTGTGTGTATGTGTGTGGAGTAGTGTGTGTGTGTGTGTGTATGTGTGTGTGTTTGGTGTGTGGAGTAGTGTGTGTGTGTGTGTGTGTGTGTGTGTGTGTGTGTGTGTGTGCGTGCACGGTTGTTAATAAATGAGGAGAGGAGCCTCTCAATCTCACACGCTGACAGTTGGAAGAGTTACCTCATGGAGACAGAGGCGAAGGCGAAGGCGAGGGTGGCGGCGAAGGCGAAGGGGAAGGCGGCGGCGGCCCCATCCTGAGCTAAATGAGAGTCGCGTGAGGCCTGCCTGAGGCGCTGTCGATAGAGGGTGGGCTGGAGCCAGCCGAGTCGTAAATACAGCAGTCACTGGTGGCCCCCGCATCACTCACTGCTCAAGCCACACACACAAACAAGCCATTTTGGGGCGCCCCACTCTCTTTCAAAGAGGGTGATAGATTGCTTTAGTGATTATCTTCCGTGGGCATGACAAGGGTTTGAGTTTTCGGTAAATTTCACTACGGTATATATAGTGTGTTGTGGTCTGGAGTTTGGCTGCCGCTGTTGTTGAATTTGCCTTGTGAGGAGAATGTCAGCGTTTGGCTGCCATCGTTACAGTTTTACTTCAAAGGCCTCATCATTGTGCAGCAGCTAGAGTGGGTGTTAGTCTACGGCAGCGGCCGATGAATATTCACGATTTACGCTTTTGGTGGCACTGAAAAAGCACAAAAGAAGCATCATGTTGCTCGTGGGCACTGGTCAAATCAAAGTGGTTTTGATTCGGTGCGAGAGCTGGGCAGTGGAGTCCACTGAGGCTCGGTCCTGAAATTGTTTCATGGTTTTATGGTTGTGGTTCAAAAGCCCAACTGTTTGAATATCATCATTTTCAGTTCACTTGTTAAATTCGTTTATAATGTGCATTAATGTGCTTACACGCAATTAGCCCCTATTTGTGCCACCGTGTGCAATTCATTTGTTTCGCATCAAACAGTTCATACCAGTGTCGTCAGGTCCAATTAACATTCTGACCAGGCCTTAACTCTTGCAGCGAAGCTGAATAATTTCTGAGGACTCAAGCTGGGGTCCTGTACGTGAGAGGGTAGGCTGCAGAGAAGAGGTAGGCACCAATCCAGCCCATACTTTCACAATGAGACAAACCTAAACCTATGTAAATCTATATAGTACAGTATAAAATACAACGTTACTATATCCATAAAATGACTATATAAATCTAGTGTATCTGTTTATTATAGCCCTGTAGTATGCAACACGCTACATGTGTGTGTGTGTGTGTCTCTTTCTTTCTGTCAGGTCATATGGGGCAGTCATATGGGGCAGTCGGACGAGCGCGATACAGACCTGCCGATGTCCTGGGATGAAAGGAGCAGAGCAAACAGCCCTATTAAGGCTCATCACCGCCTCTCTCTTTCTCCCCCCCTCCTCTCTCCCTCTCTCTGTCTCTCTCTCTCTCTCTCTCTCTCTCTCTCTCTCTCTATCTCATCAGCCAGTCAGCGGGTTCTGCGTGAGGGCAGTGTGCTTGGCCAGGTTGCTGCCAGCTGGGTGCGGAGCGGCACGGCGCGGAGTGGAGCGGCTTTTCTCTGCAGCCGTGCTGGGATAAGTGCTGCCGGTCTCTGGATGATATGATTACCTTTAATGAGCCCGGGGGAAATGCAATCGCAATACACAACAACAACAACACAGCCTCGGCAGGGCACAGTGGTCCTAACCCATTACACAACAACAACACACTCTGGGCCCTAACCCACTACACAACAACAACAACAGACTGGGCCCTAACCCACTACACAACAACAACACACTCTGGGCCCTAACCCACTACACAACAACAACACAGTCTGGGCCCTAACCCACTACACAACAACAACAACACAGTCTGGGCCATAACTCACTACACAACAACAACAACAACAACAACACAGTCTGGGCCCTAACCCACTACACAACAACAACAACAACACAGACTGGGCCATAACTCACTACACAACAACAACAACAACAACAACACAGTCTGGGCCATAACCCACTACACAACAACAACAACAACACAGACTGGGCCTAACCCACTACACAACAACAACAACAACAACAACAACACAGTCTTGGCCCTAACCCACTACACAACAACAACACACTCTGGGCCCTAACCCACTACACAACAACAACACACTCTGGGCCCTAACCCACTACACGACAACAACAACAACACAGTCTGGGCCCTAACCCACTACACAACAACAACACAGTCTGGGCCCTAACCCACTACACGACAACAACAACAGACTGGGCCCTAACCCACTACACAACAACAACACAGTCTGGGCCCTAACCCACTACACAACAACAACACAGTCTGGGCCCTAACCCACTACACAACAACAACATAGTCTGGGCCCTAACCCACTACACGACAACAACAACAGACTGGGCCCTAACCCACTACACAACACGGTGGGGCACGGTGGCTCAGTTGCTTGCACTGCTTGCACTGCCGCCTCACAGCAAGAAGGTCATGGGTTCGATTCCCGCATGGGCCGCTGTTGGCTCTGTGGGGCAGGTCCTCCCCAGAGTGCACAGTGCTCAGGTGGGCTATCTCCCGGGCCTTTCTGTGGGGAGTTTGCATGTTCTCCCCGTGTTCACAAGGGGTTTCCTCCACTAAGGACCCCAACAGAAAAAACATGCAAAATAACAGAACACATGTCCATCCCTGACCAAAGATGGACAGTTCACTTCACTTGGTCCCTGGGCGCTACAAGCTGCCCACTGCTGGCCTCTATATATGCACGTGTGTGTTCCAGTGTGTCGTGTGTGCCATTAACAACCTGACAAAGGTCTTAATTAACAACAACAACAACACAGTCTTGGCAGGGCACAGTGGTCCCCTCTCCTCCCTTCCCCCCCCCCACCCCCCCTTCACTCCCCCTCCCCCCTTGTGACGATGTGCCGTCACTACACATGAGTGTGTGCTCTGACTGTCATACCAATGAGCCTGGCTCTTTGGCGTTGCGGTCAGAGTGCATGTTTGGCACCCTGTAGACCCGGGTTCAAGTGTGTGTTTGTGTGTCTTTATGTGTGTGCGGGAGGGGGAGAGGGGATGGCGTGGGGACATGCCCCTGTCCTTTTGGCTCAAAGTTACTCAAGTGTTCATCTTTACTCCCCAGTTGTTTACCTATGTTCCACGCCACCTCAATGGAATGACTGTATCAATAGATTCCTTAGCAAAGCCTTGCTGGTACAGCCGGAATGTAATCTCTTTTAAACAGATTGAAGATTGAACCTTTTTTCACAACCTCCACATTATTTCATGATACGAGTCAGCAGCCACGAGAAACATTAGCAGCAGAGTGAATGTCCTCTCGTACTGTAATCCCCCTCGGCAACATTCCTGGTTGTAAAACCACCAAGACGGTTCCCTTCACGGGCGCTAATTCACACCGTGAGTTATGAATGCACTTATAATGAAGTGGAATCGAGTAACAACATTAGCAATGACCTTGGATCAAGCAGGCCTCATGGAAAGTAGAGAGCACGTGTCTCGTAATGTAATTATTAAGACACTTCTGACAGCTTAGAGTGTGGGGAACATATGCAGGATTTGGCACCCGGTGTGAGGCCGCCTGGAAATCGTCCCCCTGATGTTGGCATCGCTGACGCCGTTCTGTGCCTTTAACACACCGGGACGTGTGGCTCGTGGAGATTTAATGTAGCCTCTTAATGTAGCGTCTGCTCTTCAGCTGCATGCTAACGTTTGAGCATCCCTGAGCAAATGACAGCATGACATCATTTTATCTTTTGTTATGTAAAAGTGTATTAAATACAACCCCGGGAATGAAACAATTAAAAACTTTTGTCAGATGTTCATGCAATCTTTCTTTTTTATTTCATTTCATTTTGCTAAGAAATGTGTAAAAACGGTATTGTTCAAAAACAGAAACAGTGGCATGCATTCAATCCGTCTGGGATGGGGCACACATGAGGGACAAGAGTCTGTCAGAGGGCTTTTATTAATAAGTTTATTGATACAGTCTCACTTGCAACTCAGTTTCATAAATACAAACTGTGTACAGAAAGTATAATAAAGTTAATATAGATAACCGTCCGTACTTCATAGCATTATTTCAATGCTCTACACCCATGTATGTTTTGCATAGAACATGTGAGGATCCTCAGTAAGAGTCATCTTGTCTCCCCGGTGAACAAACCGACGTTAATCCTATGAGGAGCGTGCGTCTCTTAGCCTCCATAGAAATGAACCAGACCCCCCCCACCCCCACCCCCACGGGCCGCTCCAGTCCGAACCCACACAGGCAGAGGGAGGTTAGAATGGAGAGAAAACAGACAGAGCACGGACTGAATTTCATTGATATCCCTGCTTCGACTCGACCCAGGAGAGTGTCAGATCCGCTGTGGCGATAGAGAAAGCAATAAAGCCCCCGATCCTGGCAGAGGAGTGTGTGGACGGCGTGGAGACACATGGTGCTGTTGGGTTGGGATGCTTTTTATTTACATGGGTTTGTAGAGCAGAATGAGAGGCCAGGGGTGGGGGTGGTGGGGGGGGACACGTTGTCCCCCCCTGTGGCCAACGTGTCCTCAAACAGTTTGTGCTTCTTTTCCAGTACACCACACATTTGAGTGAAGTCAAGAGAACATTACGTTTTTACAGAGCAGTCGCACAAAATCAAAGACAGATCAAGTTTAAGCCTGCCTTGACCACCTCAAATGAGTCAGACAGAAAACAGTTTTATTTTCACTCATAATATGAATATGCACACACACACACACACACACACACACAAACAAAAACAACAATTAAAAACAAATGAATGCAGCATTAATTCATAAAGTCCTGCTTTTAACAGTTTTTAACAGAACAGTTAACTGTCAGAGGATGACATTAAGATGTAACAATATCAACAGCATGATATCTGGATAGGATAGACCTGACTTATGAGTTACTGGCTGACGTGAATGAATCAGAATAAAGTCGTGGCGGCCGTGGCGGTCTCGCCAGACTCCACACAGGCCTGTGTGCCATAGGAGAGGCAGTGTGCCGGGCAACTCTTTCATCTCAAGCAGCTCCACACATCTGAGCACGCCATGACAAGACAATCAGCCGCACTGTGTGTTGTTTTGCCTCAACGATGCCTTCATGTATGTTTGTTTTTGTTTGTTCTGTTTTTTGATATTTCTCTGAGCCCTTTAGATTCTGTTGCCCCTCCTAGCCATGTGACCTTGACCAAAGGGCAGAAATAGGGTTCGTAGTGTTGCAAGGGTTCGTGACCATACACACTTCTTCTGAAAGGACTGTTTATGTAATGCCATGTATTACCAGCTGAGCAAAATCATTTATTTTAAATGACCAACTGTGGCATATGGGATGGTTCATCACACTGAATAAAAAGCCCAAAGCCCAAAGGTGATTTTTCAAAACTATAATTGATATCCCCCATTTGGATAACATGTGAGGCAACAAAATATAAACAGAAACAATTATATCAATAATAATATCAACAACATCTATCTTGTCAACTCCTAAAAGGACAGTACCAGGGCAGATCCCCTCATATCCAGCACTCCCAGACAGCTGCAGGCCCTGCCATGACATGAGTGAGGCTCTACGTCTGCCCCATAGCCACGGCACCTTCCTCCGCCCTTTGGTAGGCTTAGCAACGAGGCCGGTGTTGGACGTCAGCCGGTGCATGCTGGTCTGCAGTGTCTGCATGTTTATTATCCTCATCCTCATCGCCTCGGCAACAGTGTGAAAACTGGGACCTGACAGGAGCATCGGACTGCAGCTCAACACGGCTTCACATCAAAAAGAAAATAACTTTTCATGATATATATAACTAATGCATGTTAACATTAAAGCTTGATATCTAGTGTTATTCTCTGCTTGATTTAAAATTCAGTTCAAACGCTGTTTTTGTTCCTTTGACCTGAACATGGAGACAGCAGCATGTCCTCACTCTCTCACTCTCTCTCCGTCTCTCACTCTCACTCTCACTCTCTCTCACTCTGGTGATGTCTGGGACGAGGGACCTGAGGGGGGGTCCACAGAGCCGTGGCAGCAAGGACCCATCCTGTCATGTCACTGTCTGATGCTTTAAGAAGACAGCCGGGGAGACTCAGGTAACACTGTACCTGAAACCCCCTGTCATAAGACTGCCATAAAGTCATCGCAGCAGATGCCATGACCTGTCAGCTGTCATGATGAGAATAGATATCCAAAGGGTTCAGGTGCAGTCTCAGTGGAGAGGAGAGAAGGAGAGGACAGGAGAGGAGAGGAGAGCAGGGGAGAGGAGAGGAGAGGAGGGGAGGAGAGGAGAGGAGAGGAGAGGAGAGGAGAGGGAGGAGAGGAGAGGAGAGGAGAGGAGAGGAGAGGAGAGGAGACGAGGGGAGGAGAGGAGAGGAGAGCAGGCGAGAGGAGAGGAGAGGAGAGGAGAGCAGGGGAGAGGAGAGGAGAGGAGAGGAGAGGAAAGGGGAGGAGAGGAGAGGAGAGGAGAGGAGAGGAACGCTGTAGGAGATCAGAAGTCAGAAGGGATTTCTGGTTGTGTCTCAGTTTCGATCACTTCATAAGGGCAGGACAGAGATGGGGAGGAGGGGATGGAGAGAGAGAGATATGGAGAGAGAGAGGAGAAAGAGGGATGGAGACTGAGAAAGAGAGAAGGAATGGCACAAAAGTGCAGAACAAAACAAGATTTGAAATAAGCACTGAAAACACTGCAAACACCCACGTAAAGGTCTTTCAACCAGCAAGAAGTGGATGGGTAAATGAATATGGAACACTACTGGGTTCTCTCTCTGTGTGTGTGTGTTTGTGTGTGTGAGTGTGTGTATATGTGTCAACACACACACACACACACACACACACACACACACAACACACACATACAGCCATGAAGAGTGATGTGTATATATACAGCAGTGAAGATCAAAACAACCCTCCCCATCACTTCTCACTTTCGATCATGTAAAATAAGTCAGCAAATCTGAAGTAAAGGGAATGAAACAGTTCTGTCTCCTGCTAAATTTGTGACCTGCTGAGCTAAGGGAAAATACAGACACAGGTGGGCTTGCAGGTGGGAGTTTGATTACATTACAACCTTCACACATCCATTTGAAGGCATTAAAACCTTCACACATCCATTTGAATGCATTAGAGTTGATCCACATCATTTCCCTTTCAAAAGTTTCCCTTTGGAGCCAAACATCACCTCCCTCAGATGGTAGCCCGCTCTGGGACAGACTCAGCCTGGATATGATGGAGGCCAGACCTTAGCCGGATATGATGGAAGCCCGACCTCAGCCGGATAGAGGCCAGACCTCAGCCAGATATGATGGAGGCCAGACCTTAGCCGGCTATGATGGAGGCCAGACCTTAGCCGGCTATGATGGAGGCCCGACCTCAGCCGGAGCTGAGTTCCTACAGTTCCTCCCTGTCATGTTGTGTGTAGACTGCTGCAGTCTGGGGTTACTCATCACACTTAAAGGCCACGTTTGATGGCTGCTTTTGGCAGAGCTTTGGGCCAGTCATTCACCGCCATTCACACTCCGGCCAGACAGGGCCGTGCTCGTCTCCGCCGCCGCTGTAACCTGCTGCTCCCCGGTGGCCTGCAGGGGGCACTAAATGCTGTTTTAATCTGAACATGGCTGTTTCTGAGGGGGACTACCCACCATTGAGAAAAGATGCGAGACTGCTGAGGGTGATACAAGAGACCAGTCGGCTCATTGGAACAGCACTGCAGACAGCAACACACACAAAGAATACATAAACATACTTAAACACCCAAGCACGAATAAATACAAAATAAAATGCACTCTTTTCTTTTCCTTTCCTTTTTTTTTGTGTCAAAAACTGAGAGAGAATCAGTGGGACGTGCTTCTCCTTTGCCTCAAGAGCACTGAAGATAAGGCACAGGCGCTAGT
>NC_045159.1:19143311-19148311 GCF_900700415.2 Clupea harengus | reverse complement strand
ATTGGTTTTATACTGGATCAAGAACACTTAACGACTTACAGGTGAGGTACAGGGCAAACAAAATCCTGATCATGGACAAACAACAAAGACTACAGAGGCATTACAAATAGATTACAGATTAGAGAGAGGACACTTTATAAATCAATGGTTAAGAAGAGAAGAGCACTTTTATAGACTGGGACTGATATTGTTACAGACTATGTGTTGGAGATTGGACATTTATGTTCCACTGTGAATGTATGTGAAGGTGTGTAGAAGTATGTTAACATGTGAAGGTATGTGTAGGCATGTATAGGTATGTTAATATGTGAATGTGTGTGAGGGGTGTATCTGTACAATATGTTAATATGTGTGGGCGTGTATAGGTATGTTAAAATGTGAAGGTATGTGAAGGTTTGTATAGGTATGTTAATATATGAAGGTATGTGAAGGTGTGTATTGGTATGTTAAAATGTGAAGGTATGTGAAGGTGTGTATTGGTATGTTAATATATGAAGGTATGTGTAGGCATGTATAGGTATGTTAATATATGAAGGTATGTGAAGGTGTGTATAGGTATGTTAATATATGAAGGTATGTGAAGGTGTGTATTGGTATGTTAATATATGAAGGTATGTGAAGGTGTGTATTGGTATGTTAATATGTGAAGGTATGTGTAGGCATGTATCGGTAGGTTTAGATTTATGAATTCATGTGTGGGTGGGTTAGTACTGTATATTGGATAAAGTCTGAGGGATCAGTAGGAGAGATAAATGGACTACTCTCAGGGTCAAAGGTCAGTGTGAACGCACAGACACAACTCCATTTCCCTCAGGGCTAGACTTGCTCTATTACGGAAATGAAATATTGATCACAGGCCTTGGTGACAGATAACCGTGGCACGTCTTTCTGACGGGATACGTGGACCCTGCTGAGGATGCGAGTGGAAGTGAGGCTACCACAGCTTCTGAGACCGCATCAAACACTTTTACATTAAAAGCACGATTTCTGACGCACAGTGATGATCACCCTGAAGCAATCAAAGGAGCGATTCACACTGAGGAGGCAGACTGCCCAAGAATCACTTGGTAAGAAGCAGGCTGTGCAAAGTCACCAGCTGTGGCCGTGTGTATTTTCAGCGGATACGACATGAATGGGGAAGATTTAAGCACAGTATGGTTTAAGCGGCAAACTCCCCACAAGGGAGAGAGACATACCACTGAAAGTCTCACAGGACTGGAACATCATGCACACACACACATATACATACATGCACACACACACACACGCACACGCACACGCACACGCACACATGCACACATGCACACACACACAACAATCATCACTGCGGTAATTGGTAATTCATCTGCATGTCGCCTGCACAAGCTCTTCATCCCAACTGACAAAAGCACACACACACACACACACACACTGAATTTAAAAAGGGTAATTCCAACAACACACTAAAGTGAAGTGACACCAAAGAGCCTTTATAAATGTCATAAACTCAGCAACTGTTGTTAAACATCCCCGACGATGTGTCTGTGTTTAAAATCTCAGATGGATGAAGAGAGAGACCACTATAGCAGGAAACAACCTCGGCGGCACTTCCTCTTCCTGTACTCACATCAGCATGAAATGAGCATTTTTAGCTCCAAAAGATAATTGAAACATGTTTAATTTCCTCTATGAACAGAAGCCTGTCGCGAATATGATGACTATGTTTATCTGTATTTGATGCCAGCTCAATCTGCAGATTCAATTTAAGGACTTAGGATTCCCATTTGTTAGCTAACACACACACACTCTCACACACACACATGCACACACACACACACACACACACAGAAACCGTGTGGGTGCTAGCTGAATGCCTTTACAAGCTCATTACATTGTTTGTGGGTTAAATTGTTTTGAGGAGGGATAAGCACATTGGGAGCTGAGAAGCCATTTAAATCACATTATCAAAACTATGCTCCATTGCTCAACAGATAAAACATTTTATTCAGATATGGTGAATTATAATGCAACTCAAATCATCTGTGCAACATACCGTGTAACATCTGCACACCTTTACAAATTAAGGATAGCATCATCCATGCATACTTTTCTTCATAACTAAGGCCAAGGGAGGGAAATGACTTGATAGGGAGTTGGTTCCACCTAAAGGTATTAGATACTATATCCTTAGTTATTGGAAACAACGAAGCATTAAATGCTACGTGGTGTAATGTGATGTTGTATTGTGTTGCATTACACTCCATATTATCTCATCATATATTTAGTCCAGTGTGGGCCATGCTTATAGATGCTACGTGGTGTATTGTGATGTTTATTATGTTGCGTTATACTCTATGTTATCTTATCATATATTTTCATTTTTGTAATGGTTTTAGTCCAGTGTGGCCCATGCTTATAGATACCGTTCGAGGCTACTTAGCCTTTGTGTGCTAACTCTACATAATTAATAGAGTCCCTAAGCCTACGTAATTAATGCTTAATTAATGAATGAATACCTAAGGAGTCTTAGTGTGTGGTGGGGCAGGGTGGATGGCCCGTGACGAGGACAGCTCTGACACTTGAGGGACTTTTGCATTAGCCGGGGAGCCAGTGCTGTGTGTGTGTGTGTGTGTGTGTGTGTGCTGTGTAAGGGGACTGAAATGAGTCCCTCCTCTGAGATAGGAGGCAGGCAGGCAGGCAGGCAGGCAGGCAGGCTGACAGTGAGAGTGAGTCCTTCGTTGGATGAGGGAAAAAGTGGGAGCTTTTCTTTTGTTATTATGTTTGAAGGTGGAAGGAAAACTAGTGAGGGATACTGTCAGCGCCGATCAGCTCACTGCTAGCTGAAGCTAATTAAACATAAATGGGACGCCTGATCTGCCACAAACACTGAGGACCTGCGAGGAGTGTGTCAGGGGAGATAGGACTTCACGAGGGCCGACAGAACCAGAGTAATGAAGACAGAAGCACTGTAATGGAGACAGCACCATATTAGCAAAGATAGGACCATAATAAGGAAGCTTGCTTCAGTGGATGTTTTATAACACAGGCAGACTTCACCGCCGCAAGCAGAAGACTTACAATAGTTAATTTGCTGCCAGGAAAAATATGCAGAGCTATCAGAGTAGGCACAATGAGCAGAATACTTGAATGCTTGTTTCTATTCATTTACCCACTGTCGTACATCCATCTTGGCCTGGACCTACTGTTGTGTGTGTGTAGGGGACTTTGTGGTGATGTGGTGGTGGCGGATGGGTAGCTTAGGGTGAATGTGTGTCTGTGTGTGTGTCTGTGTAGAAGTACGTGTGTATGTTTGTCTTTGAGCGTGTTGATACATGTATGTATGTGTGTGTATGTGTGTGTTTGTGTACATGTGTGTGAGGATAGAAAGGAAACAGCAGGATGCTACAGGCATGATCTGCATTTGTGTAGATATATGTATGTGTGTGTGTGTATGTGTGTTTGTGTGTGTGTGTGTGTGTGTGTGTGTGTGTGTGTGTGTGTGTGGTCTGCCTTCGTGTGGTCTCGGGCTGGGAGCAGCTTCTCTACTGTTGTGTGACTAGAGGAGTATTCAGAGGAAAGGGATAATTTAGCCTTTTTTTTTTTTACAAATTGTCACTCAGTAGGGGATGAAGGGCTTATAACCCAACACACACTCACACACACACACACACACACACACACACACACACACACACACACACACACACACACACACACACACACTGACACTCTCTGTCTTTCCTTCTCTCTCTCTCTCTCTCACACACACACACTCTCAAGCTTTCTTTCTTACACTCTCTCTCTCATACACACACATACACACACACACACACACACACACACACACACACACAGGGCTGCGGCACTATCTCCTGCTGTCAGCAGATGTTAGTAACTTCACTGTGCCATTGTGCCCCTAGCTAACGTGGGAAATTGTCCTTACAATGGTAGGTGCTGAAATTACAGTATGGAGAGTGCCAATCTCGAGGCAACTCTGTCCAAAATGCTACCTTCCCCTGCGTGACCTTTGCCAAGGCCATGAAGGGCGTAGGTCTGATAATGCTGGTTCTTAGTCAGGGATCACGCTGGCGAGTGGTAGAAGTAACAGAGGTGCTCAATTTCCTTTTTTTGTGCTGTGTGGTTAGGCAGCAGAATGGTTGGCACTGCTAACGTTTCACTTAGCAACCAGACAGAACTTTTAGTTCTCACTTTTAGTTCTCACAGATTGTGCTTTGGCCTATGGTTATGGTTAGGTTTTTGAGATTACATGAGACGTGCATAAAGTCTAGACTGTTTATAAAGCGGACATCAGACCAGGTTTCCATAGGGAAGTTTCGTCTGAAAGGGTCTGGGTATTCTTTGGTTTTAGTCTCTGTTGAGATGAGTCAAGTCGTATTGAGGGCGGGTTCCTTTAACCTTTCACCCCTCCTGCTCCTCTCACTCCAGGAACATGACCTTTAACCACTCCTGCTCCTCTCACTCCAGGAACATGACGTTTTTATGCCCATTTTTAGTGGAAACAATAAGAACACAAAAACATTCTCTGAATTAATATCCTACTTTAAGGCAATGGCAACCTGTGGGAGAACGATGATTTAAATGTACCTGTACCTGTAAATGACCTGCAGCATCACACACACACACACACACACACACACACACACACACACACACACATGGGCTCAGGCACACGTACACACACACACATTCACTCACCCTGACAAACACTCTCACCTAACCACATGTGTATAAATAACACAGCAGGATCCTTTCCCTCCCTCTCTCCCTCTTTCTTTATCTCTTCATCTCAATCTCTCCATCTCTCTCTTATGTTCTCTTTCTCTCTCACTCACTCTCTCTCTCTCCCCCTTATTTTGCGGCATGTCCCATGTGACCCCAGGTGGCCCGTTCTTAGTCCTGCTTTAATGGCAGGATAATGGAGTCTCCTGTGGGGACCGCTGGCCTGGGAACCCCATGCTGAGGCTATGCAATTACTCAAACAAATACACACACACCTACAC
>NC_045159.1:19115811-19133311 GCF_900700415.2 Clupea harengus | reverse complement strand
CATCCTGGTCCTCACCATCAGAGGAGTGCTGGACACTGGCCCACATCATCCTGGTCCTCACCATCAGAGGAGTGCTGGACACTGGCCCACATCATTAGGGCAGCATCAGGCCACTTTCATCCACAGCCCCAGCCAGTTAAAGTTAAAGGAGGCTTTTTTAAAGAGCATCGTCCCTGTAACCGCTGAGTCTGAAAGGGACCTACCCCTAATTTGGCCTCATTCTGGCCCTAATCTGTGCTGATTGATTAGGCAGCCGTATATATTGATAGCCCTTTTTAGCCTGCTACAAACACTAGGTAAATCATCTAAAATTCACCAAATGCCTGCCAAATAGAGTCTTACTAAACCCAACCAGCTCACCCAGTGCATAGTCTTGAGTTCACAGAGCTCCAGCACTAGTCCTCCCCCTGTCCCAGCAGCCAGGGTCAGCCTTTCTGCACGCTGTCAGCAGGTTCACGGGCGGATAAACATCGGCGGCGGCACCACATTGGCGATATGCTGGGCCCACTCCCCGAATGACTCAACCACAGCCTTGGCACTGCCAGCTGAAGCAGCTGGAGCCAGAGGAATATGCCAAGCCCAGCAGTGCATGCCAATGCCAACATCTGTGTGGCATTCCCCACCCAGTGACCCAACAGGCAGAGCCAAACCCCTCTCCAGGCAGCCAGCCCCCCAACCCCCCTTTGATGGGCACCTCCTCGTGTGGGTGTAATGGGCACCTCCTCGTGTGGGTGTAATGGGCACCTCCTCGTGTGGGTGTAATGGGCACCTCCTCGTCTGGGTGTGATGGGCAGAACCAGACCCAGAACACTGAAACCCATCCTGGACAGCCTCTCATGTAAACGGATTATTTAGCTACAGGACCAGAACCCCCTCTCCTTTAAAGGTTGGAGTGAGTGTTTAACCCAAAGCCCTCTCATCTGGTGATGGACCGACTCTTTTGTAAACTGATTATTTAGCTACAGGACCAGAACCCCTCTCCTTTAATTGCCATGCTGGGGTGAGTTGTTTAACCAGAACCCTCTCATCTGATGATGGGCAGACTCTCATGTAAACTGATAGTTTAGCCACAGGCCTGATTAGACCTCAGTGAGGGATAAGTGATTCAGTGCCATCTGTGTCCAGTGTGTCTTCCACTTCACTCGAAACATAATGCTCTTTGTATTGTAGCATGCACACATTGGAAACTGAAAATACCAATTCGGAAGTCTTGTTTTAGTCATATGGCCGGTAATTATTTCTTACAATTGATTTTTTCACTTTGTTTTCTGTGTTGTGGTGATCATGAACTAGTTGTTGAGTGGGCGAGTGCAGACTGAACAGGCTCTCTGTTGTGTTTGAGCTCACCACACGACTCTGAGTGAACGCTGCTGGATCCTTCACTCAAAGGCTCTACCCAAATTATGAAAAGGTTTTACGTCTTCCCACGCTTCTGTCTGTCGGGCGTCCGGTTATTTACCCTTGACTTCAAAACAACAACATGGAGGATTTTGTCAACGGCTTTTAAGACATGTCTGTTGCACCTGGCAACCTCTCCATTTCTTTCACGAGCTGCATTCCATTAACTGTCCCTCTATGCAGTGATGATGGGGAGTTATACATATATTTAGCACATAAAGAGAGAGAGAGAGAAAGAGAGAGGGAGAGAGAGGGAGAGATAGAGAGCGAGAGGGAGAGAGGGAGAGGGAGAGATAGAGAGAGAGAGGGAGGGAGAGAGAGAGAGAGAGAGAGAGAAATGGAGAGAGAGAGAGGGAGAGAGAGAGGGGGAGAGATAGAGAGAGAGAGAGAGAGAGAGAGAGAGAGAGAGAGAGGGAGAGAGAGAGAGAGAAAGGGAGAGAGAGAGAGGCGGTTTTAGACTCTGCAGCAGAGTAGTGTTTTCCCCACTGTGAGGATTAGCGCTCCCTGCTTGTAAAGATCCTCGTCTTAGTCGCTACAGCTGATAGATGCTAATCACCACCCTGGGGACAGGCAGGATTTTAGCAGGGCCACACACACACACACACACACACACACACACATGTATTATTAAGATGTGATAATAATACACACTGCCCACAACACTACACTCAGACACACACACACACACACACACACACACACACACACACACACACACAGAGACAGAGACACACACACAGACGCACACATTCACGGACACGGACACAGACGCACCTAAGCACACACATGCACATTCACACACACACGTATATAATTTAGGTAAGTGATAATACTACAACATCAATCTCACACACAAAGGCCAAAACACACATGTATGCACACAAACACGCCAAGGCTCTCTCTCTCACACACACAGAACATATCAATATTTCGTTGAAAACAACAGCCCGAACACATACATTGATACGTCAGCCAGTGGAGAAATAAGGCAATACATCTGGTCCGTGTTTACTGTAACTACAACAGCCAGACTATTGCAACAAGAATCAAAAGAATGTACTGCACTGCATTCTTTACAATCAACATCCTGTACATTTAGAGAGCGGTCTAGTTCAATTCAATTCAATTCAATTCTACTACAGACTAGTCTAGTTTAGTCTCTCATCCTGCATGAGTTTCAGCATGTACCGATGTGAGAGATAAGTGGCCATTTGCATCCATGCTAATCGATACCTGGATATTTCACATGAATGTCAGATGTACAGATATAAGAGATACCAGTGGCCCTTTGCGTCCATGCTAATCGATACTGGATATTTCAACATGAATGTCAGATGTCACTCTGTGTTTCCACAGTTTTGTGATCGTCTCTTTTTTTCTGCATGCGAAGCAACCCACACAGCGCAGGCCATAAGCGTCCATAGACAACACTGAACTGGGCGATCGATGGTCATTTGAGTTTAATTTGAGCTTCCTCATAATGTCCACTGCATCGCCCCATCGCCCCCCCCCCCCCCCCCCCCCCCCCCCACAGCCCCACGGTCTCCTCAAACCTCCCCGCTGCCAGAATGATTTCATCACAGTGGTGTCCATTATGTCCTCTTCGAACCCCCGATCAATCGGAGCGTTACAGTGTTTCACTGAGCCCCCCCCACACACACACCCCCGACCAATCAGAGGCGTTCTAGTGTTCACTGAGGGAGGGGCAACAGGGATCATGGCCACTCAGGGAGCCTCGTAAACGTCCCCCTCATGGCTCTGCCTCTCGCCACGATAAAGACAGCCCACACACAGGGACACACAACACAGGTAGAGAGAGAGAGGGCCAGCCCACACACGGGGACAACACAACACAGGTAGTAGAGAGAGAGAGAGGCCAGCACACACACAGGCAAAAAACACAACACAGGTAGAGAGAGAGAGAGGGCCACCACACGGGGACACACCAACACAGGTAGAGAGAGAGAGGGCCAGCCCACACACGGGATACACAACACAGGTAGAGAGAGAGAGGGCCAGCCCACACACGGGGACACACAACACAGGTAGAGAGAGAGAGGGCCAGCCCACACACGGGGACACACAACACAGGTAGAGAGAGAGAGAGAGAGGGCCAGCACACACACAGGGACACACAACACAGGTAGAGAGAGAGAGAGGGCCAGCACACAGGGACACACAACACAGGTAGAGAGAGAGAGAGGGCCAGCACACGGGGAAACACAACACAGGTAGAGAGAGAGAGAGGGCCAGCACACACACGGGGACACACAACACAGGTAGAGAGAGAGAGGGCCAGCCCACACACAGGGACACACAACACAGGTAGAGAGAGAGAGAGAGGGCCAGCACATGGGGACATACAACACAGGTAGAGAGAGAGAGGGCCAGCCCAGGAGACACAGGTGTTGTGTTTGTGTTCTTCAGTGTGTATATTTGTGTGTGTGTGTGTGTGTGTGTGTGTGTGTGGTTGTTTGTAGTTGTTATGCAAGACAAGAAGGTGTGAGATTGTTCATTGTAACATTACTGAGTCCCTACTGCTGCTTAGTCGGCCTTCAGGTGGGTGTTTGTATGTTAGTTTATTTCTTTTCTTCTCTTTCTGTCTCCTTTCCTTCCCTTCTTCGTGTGTTGGTTTATTCATATGGCCTCAGGGTCTCTCACTTGAGGGAGAAATGGCTAGTTAGTTGCCTGAATTGCCCCGTGTTAAACATGAATGAGCCTATTTAAAAAGGAGGCCGACGCGTACATCACCCTTTTACTTTCCAACAATTAAACGTGCTTGCGTTGGATTTAAGAAAACAGCTCATATTGGAGCCAGATCATTTGCAAATGGCAAAAAAGTATTTCAAAGACTTCAAAGCTTGGTAATGGCTCGCGTGCTTGTGTTTCATGTTCACGGGCCGGTGTTTGAAGGTCTTAACAGTGAAGCCTGATGCCCTGACACGTTCCCCTGTGTCACTGAATAAAACACCACACACTACTGGGGTCTGTATGTGTGTGTGTGTGTCTTTTGATGGTGTCTTACTCTTAATAAACTGTTTACTCGCTTGTTGTGCTTCAGAGCAGCGCCTCGGAGTCTGGGTAAATATTAGAATAATTACTCCATGATTACCCGTCAGGAAAATTACACAAGGTTCAAAGAGTATATCAGCATGCTGGATGTAGAGCAATTCATCAAGTCACAAATACATCTGTTTGTGATGCCAGCCTCTCCAATATTGCTCTGTGAGAAACTGAGTGTACCAGTAGAATACATATTTACTGCAATGAGAAAGTATGCACACCTGTTCAGTAACAACTACAAACATCCGGTCTGACATTAATCTAGAGACAGTGTGAAACCCAAAATATGGCACACACACACACACACACATACACACACACAAATATACACACTGAAGAACACAAACACATCCTCTTATATAATCAAATGTTTATGCTCACACAAATGCACACACACGCATACACAAATGCAAGCTTTCAAGGAAATAGGTTATCACAGAAAGTGGAAAACTACTGCTATCTGTAACTCCCATTGCTGTGCCCTTTAATGACACACACACACACGAACACACACACACACACACACACACACACACACACACACACCCGCACACACACACACACCTGCACACACACACACACATGAACACACACAGAGAGAGAGAGAGAGAGAGAGAGAGAGAGAGAGAGATAGGGAGAGACCCCTAAAGACCTTTTACAGTAGATGTTGCTGTAATGGAAGGGGGTCCAGTGTTGAAGGAAGGGGGTTCAGTGCTAAAGGAAGGGGGTTCAGTGGGGCGTAGAGTGGCTCTTGCCCGGATCTGGCCCGGATCTGCTGACTGTGCGGTGTGTGTGTGTGTGTGTGTGTGTGTGTGTGTGTGTGTGTGTGTGTGTGTGTGTGTGTGTGTGTGTGTGGGTGGGTGGGTGTGTCTAAGCTGGCTGTAACTGCTGTTTTAAAGACTCCTTGACCCCTCCTCAGCTACTTATAGGAGCGGCACATCAAAAATTCATACTTTTCTCATCATAGGCAATCCTCAAGGAGAAGACCACGACCTCTAGCTCAAGGCACAGCCTCGTAAACATGTCAGTCATAAACATTGTGTTGAGTTTATATGTCGTCAACCAAGAATTAATAAGGTCTGACATGGCCATAAATTTGAGTTTTTTGCACCAAATCATATTTTATTCTTTATAAAAATAATATAAAATAAAATAAAATGAAAATAAATTTCATAGAATGGAGGTTATTGGATTCTGGATTTTCAATCATGTTTTTCTCAAATCCCCAAATGTGACGATATGCTGGCATACTGGAAAAAAGAGAAAACCCTGAGTTGACTATCACATACCGGATCAGTAAAATAAAGTCAGTTATAATGTTTTTCCACATACAGTGCAGAGGGAGAGAGAGAGAGAGGGAGAGAGAGAGAGAGAGATAGATGGAGAGAGAGAAATGAACTGCTGTATGGTCTGTGCATGCAACTTCCCCTCAACAGATCTGATTGGTCTCTGCTGGAACTTGCAATGTGTAAATAACCGTCTATCACATACTCAATAACATCTTGATTTCTTCTCACAGCTGTCTTTGTGATCGAGGCTGTGTAGGAGTGCTCTCACACACACACACATACACGCACACACACACACACACACACACACACACACACACACACATACACATACACGCACACACACACACACACACATAGGAGTGCTCTCTATCACATACTCAATAACATCTTCGTTTCTTCTCACAGCTGTCTTTGTGACCGAGGCTGTGTAGGAGTGCTCTCACACACACACACATACACGCACACACACACACACACACACAGACACACACACACACACACACACAGACACACACACACACACATAGGAGTGCTCTCTATCACATACTCAATAACATCTTCGTTTCTTCTCACAGCTGTCTTTGTGATCGAGGCTGTGTAGGAGTGCTCTCACACACACACACATACACATACACGCACACACACACACACACACACACACACACACACACACACACACACACACACACATAGGAGTGCTCTCTCCCCTCAGAGCGGAACATATGTACAGAATCTTTTCAAAGAGAAGCCATCCTCTGGGCAGGTGACCCTCCTCCTATAGTCCCAGCTGCGTGGGGGTTTCAGCCGTGTCGCAGTTGGCACATATGGATGTTAAATAAATCATTAAATACGGCTACAGCAGCAGAACATTAATCCGAGCTGCATTAAATACAGTAAAACTGCGACTGTAAAACCACTCTGCTTACTGCTCAGTGCTCCAACGGGATGTCCCCCCCGACACACACACACACACACACACACACACACGTGAGGTCTGCCATATGGTTAGTCCCCCCCCCCCACACACACACACACAGACACACAAACAAAGTGCTGGTGTGGCACTCTTCATTGGCAAGGGGCTTCACTGAGAGGGGAGAGGGGAGAGGGCGATAGCAGTCAGATAACATCGACCTCTTCAATGAGGCCATTTGTCACCGAAATAGCAAAACTTGCAGCCAGAGATGCCATCTTACACACACAGAGAGAGACAAAGAAAGACAAAGAAAGAAAGAAAGAAAGAAAGAAAGAAAGAAAGAAAGAAAGAGAAAGACATCTGGTCCCATCTGGTCCCTGTGGTTAGGTATGTGTGATGATGATGATGATGATGATGATGATGATGATGATGATATGTGTGTCTGTGAGTGTGAGTTTGTCTATATCTGTGTGTGTGTGTGTGCATGCAGCTAGTGGCATTTTTCTTTATTCAGACTCACTGGAGGGGGTCACTGGGCTTCGTCTCCATCTCCGTGGCGACTGGAGGCTGTAAGTGATATCCGTTATTTACCGCCTGCTTGTTAGCACTGAAATAACTACCCATCACCCAGTGCAACAGCACAGCACTGGAATAACTACCCATCACCCAGGGCAACAGCACAGCACTGGAATAACTACCCATCACCCAGGGCAACAGCACAGCACTGGAATAACTACCCATCACCCAGGGCAACAGCACAGCACTGGAATAACTACCCATCACCCAGGGCAACAGCACAGCACTGGAATAACTACCCATCACCCAGGGCAACAGCACAGCACTGGAAGAACTACCCATCACCCAGGGTAACAGCACAGCACTGGAATAACTACCCTTCACCCAGGGCAACAGCACAGCACTGGAAGAACTACCCATCACCCAGGGCAACAGAACAGCACTGGAATAACTATTCATCACCCAGGGCAACAGCAGAGCACAGCACTGGAAGAACTACCAATAACCTAGCCACTCCTGACACTACATATATACCCATCACCCAGCACAGCACAGCACAGCCACTCCTGACACTACATATATACCCATCACCCAGGGCAGCAGCACAGCATAGCCACTCCTGGCACGCACAGCAGCTGATAAAAGTCACTGGTGTAATAAGCTTCTGTGGAGGCGAGCCAGCTGACCAGAGTCCTGCCCAGCGGCACGTCGGATTTATCCTGGCCATGAAAGAGACGTGTTAAAGCGCACAGGTAAAGCGCCGAGCAGCGCAGCGCAGCGCAGCGGAGAGGGAGGGAGCCAGGAGCATAACTCACAAGCCTTTTATAGACTCTTTATCATCTCCTTACTGTGGTCACCAGACAGAAATCCAATGGTCACTCAGCCAGGCGCACAAAGCCACTCTGCCCAGTGGGAGCGCTTTAAGTGGACGCCTCCGAGCCCGCGCTACTCGTAAATACATTTCACACGAGATGGGGCATTTTCTGGGTCGTTAATCCAGGCGGGCCCTGACAATCTGATTAAGATTACAGGCGGCCAGAGACAGGCCAAATAAAGGCCTGGGAATGGAAGCATTGCAATAACTCTGCGGTAATAGATGAAAAAGGCATAGGTGTGTGTGTGTGTGTTTTCTGCTATTGGCTGTGATTACCGGAGTAATCAACGTGAGATTACCTGTGCGGAAGAGGATATTTGTTTCATTAAGATCACAGAACAGCTATAAAATAGGGACAGAGAGGGAAAAAGAGAGAGAGAACGGAAGAGAGATTGATAGAAAACGATAGAAAAATAGAGAGGGAAAGAGAGACACAGAGAGACAGAAAGAGAGTGATAAACAGAACCAAATAAAGACAGATGGCCAATGAGAGAGCGAGGGATAAGTAAGAGAGAAAATAAGAGAGAGAAAGCCAAAGAAACAGATAAAAGAAAGAGAGAAAGAGAGATAGAGGGATAGAGAGAAAGAACTGAAAATGCAGTAGCTTGCAGAGCCAAAAGGCCAAAAGAAAAGAGAAAAACCTTCTGTCTGACAGGCCATGGGGAGCTGGGACCTGTTACACACACTCACACATACACACACTTGCACAGACTCGCACACACTCGCACACACACACACACACACACACACACACACACACACACCACACACACACACACACACACGCACACACACACATACACGCACACACACACACACTCTCACACACACACAAACACACGCACTCATACACATACACACACACAAACGCGTGCACGCACACACACACACGCACACACACACGCGCACACACACACACACACACACACACACACACACACACACACACACCACACACACACACACACGCACACCACACACACACACAAACACACACAGAGCCCAATACTGACTCCACAGAGTGACCTGAAGCTACGCCCCAACAATCAGGGAGTGGTGTGCAGTAGGCCACCCCACACCAGCTCAGGCAAGACGGCAGCCTGAGGGTGGTCGTGTGTGTGTGTGTGTGCGCATGTGCGAGTGTGTATGTGTGAACATGTGTGTGTGCGTGAACACATTGCAATTCCAAACAAATACAGAAAATATAAATCGCTGCTATGTGCTTTAAGACAGCTCTTTGCTAAATGTTCTGTGGTCTACTGTAGTGTTTGCAGACACTTGTCATGTCCAGTACAGTAAGTGAAACAACAACCCATGAGACTGGCATTCGAAGTGCACTGCAGCCCTAATGTCATGTCCAGTACAGTAAGTGAAACAACAACACATGAGACTGGCATTCAAAGTGCACTGCAGCCCTAATGTCATGTCCAGTACAGTAAGTGAAACAACAACACATGAGACTGGCATTCAAAGTGCACTGCAGCCCTAATGCTGATCCATGGTGTCCCCTGAATGTGTCAACTTCACATTTACAATATTTGCCTTGAATCTTTAGTGAAAAAATCTTTACCACATCTTATTCATCCCTAAAATCCCCAATGTTCCACAAATATTTCAAGGCAAGCAGCTATCATCACACCAAGAACAAACTCTTTGATCTGTTGGTTTGCCTGTCACAATACTGTCCTGTAGATACCACAGTTGAGTGTGGGAGAGTTTGAGTTTGAGTTTGAGAGCCCATGCCTTACATATTCTGCAGTAATAGAGGAAAATCTCTTCAGCGATAACTACATTGATGATTTGCCAAAAGACATTTCAGACACATTTAAATGCAAATATGACCAAGTTGTATAGACGGTAAGAAGGTAGCAAGGTATTTTCACTAAAATTATTTCAAGCAAATCGTGGTACAGGAGGTAAAGAAGGTAAAGAAGTCGTTTAGTAATCAGAAGGTTGCTAGTTCGATTCCGTGTCAAAGTGTCCTTGAGCAAGGCACTGAACCCCTAATTGCTCCTGATGTGCAGTGTGCCATCAGTGTAAATGTAAAATGTGTATACATTGTAAGTCGCACAAAAAAAAAAATGGTACTCCACCAAATTTGAGGTATTCCACCTGGCATGAAAGGATAGTCTTCTAAGCTATAAACGAGTACTTTCTGAGGCGAAATCGGCTTACTACTCTTCACTGATTGATAATAATAAAAACAACCCCAAGTTCCTATTTAACACCATTTCACCAACAAAAACTACAATACAATCGATCATTCTGTTCCCATAAGCTTTAGTGGTAATGATTTCATGACCTTTTTCAATAACAAAATTCTAACAATAAGAGAACAAATTCATAGTCTCCTCCCCCTCTATGACCTTACACCTCTTCCAAAATGCCCCTATGGCTATGGCAACACCCGCTATGGCAACACCCCTCAACCTGGTGCTCTCCTTGAAATCCTTCGCACCCATTGACCTCCCTGAACTAAACTCCCTGATCCTCTCATCTAAATCATCGACGTGGCCTACTAGACCCTATCCCCACAAAACTTCTTAAACATGCACTACCCTTATTAAGTGAGACATTACTTAATGTAATGAATAATTCACTAATTTCAGGATACGTCCCCAAATCATTCAAAATAGCAGTGATCAAACCATCTCTCAAAAAAACTAACCTTGATCCTGATAATCTAGCTAACTATAGACCCATATCCAATCTCCCCTTCTTGTCAAAAATACTTGAAAAAATAGTAGCTAAGCAACTTACTTCCTTTTTACACCAAAACAAAATCGAAGAAACCCTCCAATCTGGCTTTAGAGCCCACCACAGCACTGAAACGACCTTAGTCAAAGTCCTGAATGACCTACTAATCGCATCCGACCATGGGTGCAGCTCAATACTAGTTCTCCTAGACCTTAGTGCCGCCTTCGACACTATAGACCACCATATCCTATTACAGAGACTTGAACATCATGTTGGCATTAAAGGCTGTGCCCTATCCTGGTTTAGATCTTACCTCTCTGATCGCCATCAATTCGTTCAGGTCCATGAGAAGTCATCCAATCACACTAGAGTAAGCTACGGTGTTCCCCAAGGCTCTGTCCTCGGACCACTGCTCTTTTCCCTTTACATGCTACCCTTAGGTGCTGTCATAAGGAACCATGGCATTAACTTCCACTGCTATGGCTGATGACACCCAACTCTACCTATCCATGAAACCTGATGAAATTGCACATTTACCCAAGATAGAAACTTGCCTGCAAGATGTAAAATCTTGGATGGCTAACAACTTCCTGCTCCTCAACTCTGATAAAACTGAGGTTATGCTTGTAGGCCCCGATCAATTGAGAATGACACTATCTAGCCATCTATCCACACTCGATGGCATCCCAACACCCAATACTAGCATCAAAAACCTTGGGGTAACTATCAACCAAGACCTTCTACTTGACTCACACATAAAACAGATCTCAAAGACATAATTTTTCCATTTACGCAATATTGCCAAAATTAGAAAAGTCCTATCCCTCCAAGATGCAGAAAACTAATCCACGCATTTATTACTTCCTGACTAGATTACTGCAATGCTCTCCTGTCCGGATGCAGCATCAACTCAATAAAGAGCCTCCAACTTATACAGAACGCTGCTGCCCGTACACTCACCAGAAATAAAAAATATGAGCACATCTCACCTGTACTTGCCTCTCTGCATTGGCTCCCTGTCAAAAGTAGAATTGATTTCAAAAGTACTCCTGCTAACATACAAAGCCCTAAATGACCTGGCTCCAAACTACCTTAAGGAATTAGTTGTCCCCTACTGCCCTCCAAGACCGCTCCGTTCCCAGAGTGCTGGCCTCCTTGTAATTCCAAGAATATCAAAAACCACAGTAGGAGGCAGAGCCTTTAGCTACCGAGCCCCCCTCCTCTGGAACAATCTCCCTGCCTCCATTCGAGATGCAGACACCCTACCGATATTCAAATCGAGACTAAAGAACATTCCTCTTCAGTGCATCCTATAGCCATAAGTAACTGCGTCACTAAGCCTAGGGGCTGAGCAGGGGCGAGAGACAACAAGGCCCAATCCCGGCATGGAGGTTACCCTGCCCATTTTGGTGGCGCGCCTCTCATCCCTCACTCCTGTGATGCTTTTCCCATAGGGCCACTTGGTAGATAGGTAAAACAGATGCTAGTGTGAGACAAAATTAAAATTAAAATAAAAAATAGATACACACCCGCTCTGCCCTGTCCTGCTTAGTTGGGCCTGGGGGCTGAGCGGGTGAGAGAGACAATGCCTAACACGGCAGGGAGGCTGTCCTGCCAGACCCGGTGGCGCACCTCTTAGTTCTCTCAATCCTGTGATGCTTTCCATGGACCACTTGGTAGATAGGTAAACAGATGCTAGTGTAAGACAAAATTACATAAACCAAACAAATCTAAACACATGTAATACCCCCCTAATCAACTAAACTGGACTAAAATCTAAATAATATATTAAATAATATTCCCTTACACCTAGCCAGGCAGCCCCCTCTCCCTCTCCTCTCTCTCTCCCTCCCTCTCCTCTCATATCACATTGCTAATGCTTATAATAAATACTGATAAAATGGCCATATGCCCTACTGTAAATCTACTACCAAAGGTATCTCCTTATCTGTTTCTGAAATAATGTCTACTAACAAAATGGTCTCTCTCCCTTGTAGCATGTTCCAATTGCTGATGGAAGTGGAAACATTGCTCCTCACCCCCACTACTCCTCAACTACGCATATGGACAGCCAAACTCTACCCACTCACTCTGTTCTTTTTCTTTTTCTCCTAATCCAGACTATCTTCGCTATGGGACGCTGCTGTAATCTCTCCACCCGGTCTACCCGTAGAAACCCTCTGCCAATTGCACCCACCGCCACCGCACTGCCGTACACTTACTCTACCTCATACCCTATGCTAGCATTTATATACAATATATAATATTGCCACCATCAACATGTTTCTCTGTTCCTACTCCCCTTACCCCTGTAACAGTAAACCTTTGAGCACAGTGTATACCCACTAAACTGGTCTTGTTTGTATCATGTATTTACCACCGGATGTCTGTATATATATTATGTACACCTACCAAATGCAGGATATGTACAACACCTGTTGTTTCCCATCCCCTTCTGCCACACAACCTCCCCCATCCCCCTTCCTATCTCTACCCGGCCGACCTCAAGCAGATGGGTCCCCCCTTATGTGCCGTGGTTCTGCTTAAGGTTCCTTCCTGACTAACAGGGAGTTTTTTCTTGCCCGTGTTGCCAATGTGCTTGCACTAAGGGGGTTCAGGTCTGGGCTCTGTAAAGCGCCTAGAGACAATTGTATTGTTATGGCGCTATATAAATAAAATTGAATTGAATTGAAAATTGAATATGTAAGTCGCTTTGGATAAAAGCGTCTGCTAAATGTAAATGTATAGGCTTCATGTCTGTGTCCAAATACAGCCCATTTCTATATAGTCATTTATTTTTGTCGAGTTTTGAACTGAAAGTGATTTGAACATGTATCTAAATGTCTGCTAAAATGTGCTGGAATTGTACAAAGCTTTGTGGGTGGTAAACACTGCTTGAGACAGGTATTCATGAATTTCGGAAGTGGTGGTGATTGAATGCATTTTGTATCAAAGCAATGCAAAAGTATCCACAGTTCAGTTCACACAGTCCACTGATATGGTGAATGTGTGAAATGTTTAGAAAAAGTGGACATAGATAATGATTTTTTTTATTACAGAAAAGAAGATATTTTGGCAAAGATAGCATGTTTAAATGGACGATTAGTTTGACGAGGCATCAAAACTATGCACACAGCAGTGGGCATATCCAGCTTTTCTTTTGGTGGTTTTCTAGTGAACTGTTGGACACAGGTATTTGATATTACTACGTGTGCTTGTGGCAGTATTAGTGCTTATTAAGTTGGCATACTGTTTATGGTTTTATTTTAATTAAGATGTTATCAGCTCGGGATCGGCAGCAAAGTGTAGGGGGGAGATGATCGTGCCCCTAGGTTATTAACCCTCCTATTATGTTCAAATTTTACCCACATCTATTATGCTTGGGGTCAATTTGACCCCAGCAATTTAAACTTCCAAAAAATTATTATAACTATTTTTTTTTACCCAAGTTTATGTGTCAGGTACTTAAGGTTTGTTTGTTGACTACCTAAATAGCCCTTAAAATTAAAACAATATCCCCACCCACTCCCTTTATACATCCAGAATACATGTTACGCGACTATGGAGAAATATGCAGATCCCCATAAAATCTCACTGATTGACCTAAAATTGGAAAGAGATATCCTTCTGGTGTTTTTATGGCTTCATATTATTTCTAAGTACATATTGTTGTTATCTATAACATTTGGAATAAAAAACTATTTCTTTTATCAAGAAAAGTAACAATGTGATGAAAAAAGTTGATATTTCTTATATATTTTATACAATTAAAACAGCCTGGGGTCAAATTGACCCCAAACAACACCTATGCGTAAAGTATGTGTACAGGACATTGAAAACATATCATCATGTTCATTTTGTGTTTACCCAGTTGTCCCCATTAAATTAGGAAAAGTCATTAAATATGAAGCAAAACAAATTATGTCAAACATTTATTTAGAGACGTTAAACATTGAATGGGGTCAAATTGACCCCAAACATAATAGGAGGGTTAAGGTCAGAGGTCGGGGGACCCCTGGGGAAGTGTAGGGAGGGGAAGATGGACTGGAGCAGAGGGAGAGTGTCGTGGTAAAACACCACTTGACACAATTGGCATCTAACTATCATGTTACTTGTTAAGTGCCACTTGCCAGTTAAACACATCTTTACTGATAGCGGAAACCAGTCAAGTGGTCCACTGTGGCTTTATGATACCGCTGAAGAGAGGGCTCTTCAGAAGATCACAGTCAAGGGGCAGGCTTACTCTCTGCAGCTACAAATACTTCATGCTTGTTATCGCTGCATTTTATTGTGTGGTGGAGAGGGAAAGAATTGATGGGCCACATGCCTCCCATACAAAGGAAAGGATGCTCAACCCAATATTCAGAAACACTACAGAGACATAAATAAGAATATAATTTAGCGTTTAGCGTTTAGTGGGACGTGCAGGAGAGCCAGTCACGTCCATCATCACACGCACATTAAACAGAGAACATGTTAGTGCATCAAATGAAACAAGTTAATAAAGACGGTCAACAACCATCTTGACACCACTAACCCCGACAAACACACACACACACACACAAATTGAGAAAACTCAGGGCAATAAAGTCTGAACAAGCAGTAAGACATTTGAAGCATTGCTCAAATTATTCTTTTGACAGAGACTGCGTCCATAAACTATAGCCGTGTTTCCATAACCGGGCAAAACCCGGGCGAGCTAGAGTGTGTGTGTATGCGTGTGTGTGTGTAGACGAGCTAGTGCGTGTGTGCGCATGAGTTTGTGTAGGTGAGCTAGTCAGTGTGTGTGCATGTGTGTGTGTGGGCGAGCTAGTGTGTGTGTGTGTGTGTGTGAAGGCGAGCTTGTCAGTGTGTGTGCATGTGCATGTGTGTGTGCATGTGTGTGTGAAGGTGAGCTAGTGCGTGTGTGTGCATGTGTGTGTGTGTAGGCGAGCTAGTCAGTGTGTGTGCATGTGTGTGTGTGTAGGCGAGCTAGTGTGTGTGTGTGCATGTGTGTGTGCATGTGTGTGTGCATGTGTGTGTGAAGGTGAGCTAGTCAGTGTGTGTGCATGTGTGTGTGTGTAGGCGAGCTAGTGTGTGTGTGTGTGTGTGTGTGTGTGTGTGCATGTGTGTGTGTGTAGGCGAGCTAGTGTGTGTGTGTGTGTGTGTAGGTGAGCTAGCCAGTGTGTGTGCATGTGTGTGTGTGTAGGCGAGCTAGTGTGTGTGTGTGTGTGTGCATGTGTGTGTGTGTGTGCATGTGTGTGCATGTGTGTGTGTGCGCATGAGTGTGTGTAGGCGAGCTAGTGTGTGTGTGTGCATGTGCATGTGTGTGTGAAGGCGAGCTAGTGCGTATGTGTGCGTATGTGTGTGTGTAGGCGAGCTAGTGTGTGTGTATGCGTGTGTGTGTGTAGACAAGCTAGTGCGTGTGTGCGCATGTGTGTGTGTGAAGGCGAGCTAGTGTGTGTGTGTGTGCATGTGTGTGTGCATGTGTGTGTGTAGGCGAGCTAGTGCGTGTGTGTGTGTGTATGTGTGTGTGTAGGCGAGCTAGTGTGTGTGTGTGTGCATGTGTGTGTGAAGGCGAGCTAGTGCATGTGTGTGCATGTGTGTGTGTAGGTGAGCTAGTCAGTGTGTGTGCATGTGTGTGTAGGCGAGTTAGTGTGTGTGTGTGTGTGTGTGCATGTGTGTGTGAAGGCGAGCTAGTGTGTGTGTGTGTGTGTGTGTGTGTGTGCATGTGTGTGTGAAGGCGAGCTAGTGTATGCCAAGGCCAGTTGCGTATCCATTGCCACATCCGTGCCGTGATCGTGCCTTTCTCCGGGCTTCCCTGGGGATTTCGGCAAGTCGCTTTTGGCCCGTCGATTACCCTTGGGCCAAGCAGGGCTAACTGGTGCTTGAGGCGTGTCAAGGTGAAAGGTGGGGTTAGCGGAGTTAGGTAAGAGAGGTTCAGTGCCAAAAGAAGTTAACTAGTCAATATCAGATAACCTACACGCTACCAAATGCCCTTAACAGATCATTTCGAAAATGGAGAATCGTTGGAGCTGGTCAGTATGCGGAATCAGGTCTCGGCTTAATATTCGGGCTCATGAAAATGTGCAATGGTAGCTCGATCAAGTTGGGGGAGACTGAACAACCAACACGATTGTAATACTTTTTATAGGTGTCGTTCTGAGGACAGACTCTCCCACTCCGGATGTTTATCCGTATCACCTCCACGGCATCAGCACACTCCAGACTTTCTTTAACGAGCGTTCGTCAGGAAACAGAAAGCTTCAAGCCGTCCTTCAGAGAAGTAATATGTGCGAGGCGATAGAGATAAGTGAGTCTAA
This sequence comes from Clupea harengus, assembly GCF_900700415.2. Taxonomy (NCBI): domain Eukaryota; kingdom Metazoa; phylum Chordata; class Actinopteri; order Clupeiformes; family Clupeidae; genus Clupea; species Clupea harengus. The sequence goes on along the minus strand of NC_045159.1, from coordinate 19,116,253 downwards.
ACTAAAATGGCACTTGCGAGGGGAAAGGGGGTAGAAGTGGTAATAAGCCACACTGATTCATTAAACAATTAGGACGAGACAAGCTAATCATAAAATCAGCACTTGTGAGAAATGGAGAGCTGGGTCTCTGTCATTACCATTATGTGTCGTAGTCAATTCAAATTAGCCTTTGCTGGGAAGAGTCAATTGTACATAATTGAAGTTAATCAATGAGGCTTAATTACAATCATGGATAAAAGTATCAAAAAGTAATGTCATTATTCAGCGGACTCTTATTGGAGTGCGGTAGAGGGGCGCACTAAGCTGGTTTCACCTCGCTCTGGAAACATCCTGTTTCTGGGTGTGTCAATTACGAGTGTGCCGCAGTGCATTGTGTCACGGTGGTCTTGAAAATTAATTTGATTTCCCCCCATTGTTTTGCTGTGTAATTGATTAGCTTTCA
>NC_045159.1:19098903-19115311 GCF_900700415.2 Clupea harengus | reverse complement strand
GCACACACACACACACACACACACACACTCACACAAACAGGCTCTAACTGCAGGCTGACAAATGCAGAGAGGACGGGAGAGGAGGGTACAGAAGTCCACGCAGGCCCACAGAAGCCGGTTCTGGTTCCCAAACAAAGATAGATGGCTGGAAACAAGCTGTGGGTGGCCAGAGTACCTCTCGGCTTTCCGGAATAGATGAGCTGTGTCCGTGCGTGTGTGTGTGTGTGTGTGTGTGTGTGTGTGTGTGTGTGTGTGTGTGTGTGTGTGTGTCCCTCAAATAATAAAGGAGCTGCTGGAGACAATATGCTCGGCTGCTCTATGCTTATGCACATCAATCACAGAGCACACACCCACACACACACACACACACACACACACACACACACGCACACACACACGCACACACACACATAGAAAGACACACACACACACTCACTCACTCACTTTCACACACACACACACACACACACACACAAAGAAAGAGACACAGTTACTTTTTGTCTCTCTCTCACACACACACACACACACACACAACACACACACACACACACACATACATACACGCATATGCAAACACACACACACACTTACTCACTCACTCACTCACTCACTCTCACACACACACACACGCACAGTATAAATGCACTTGTGTACTTACTTCAATACACTAGCACACACCCACACACACACACACACACACACACACACACACACACACACACACACACACACAGACATAGAAAGACACACACACACACACACTCACTCACTTTCACACACACACACACACACACACAAAGAGACACAGTTACTTTTTGTCTCTCTCACACACACACACACACACACACACACACACACACACACGCACAGTATAAATGCACTTGTGTACTTCCTTCAATACACTATACAGAAACAAGCCAATATCCTGCGAGTCCAGAAAGAATTCATGGAGCAAGGAGCAAAACAGGACTACAACCATACATGTACACACACAAACACACACACAAACACACACACACACACACACACACACACACGCACACACACACTCACACACACACACACACGATTTAGACTGTCTGTATCTTTATCAAAAGGGCAATTCAAACTCAACACCTGTATAAACACAAACAGCTCAAAGAGTGTTGTTTGTATTTCTTTTACTTATTATTTATGTATTTATTTTTGCAATTCCTCTTCTTCGCAGAGGCACGAAATAGACCAGAGTAACGATGAGAGCGTCTTTATCTGATTCATTGACTGATGGAAAATTTATTTTCATGTGCCTGTAATCACTCATGACAAACCATGACTTTTAAAGTCAAGTCATACGTAATGCTGTTCTTTAGCATGGCTTCAGTAGATGTTACAGTTCCATCTTTATTATAGTCAGTCGCTCTTTACCGTTGTTATGGTGACCTTTGTCGAGAGTAGAATACATGAACTAAAAATGACAGAGAGAGAGAGAGAGAGAGAGAGAGAGAGAGAGAGAAAGAGAGAGAGAGCGAGAGAGAGAGAACGTTTCACTGAAGCACATGAGATCAGAATATATCAGTCAGCTTAAAGGATTTAAAAAAATACATCTGCCAATGGCTTCAATCATTGTTCAAAGTCACTGACTGCAAACAGGGTCGAAAATCGTGTAAAGATCAGACCCCTGAACTACATGTACAGACAGACAGAGCTGTGGCCTGGGCTGTCAATAGCAACAGCTATAATCTGTAATTCTTGCAGCACTCAAGAATCGAACATGAGTGAAACTAACAGAGGAAGACCAGAAACATGACAGCTGTGACAGACTGCAGCAAAATTAACACACAGCTCATGGTATATGCAACAGAACTAACACACAGCTCATGGTATATACAGCAGAACTAACACACAGCTCATGGTATATACAGCAGAACTAACAGCAGCTACGTTATCTGGGCTCTTGACAGAAGACAATGTTTGCGGAGCCTGGAGCTATCCTACGCTATGGTAATGTGACAGTGTCTGATTATGGCCTCTCCTGTATGCATACACTCCTCCATATTACTCCTTCAGTCCTGGGAGGAATCAGAGTTACCACGGATCTGCATCTCTGTTTCTCAGACACATTTGTGCTGATTAGAATGGTGAAAGCAGCCATACATCAAAGTGCACGCAGATTTGACTGACCTATATATTTATCACAGATGGGGTCTATTACCATGTGCACTAACGTGTATGTGCATCGTTGTCTCATCTGCCTAGTGCTCTTTTTCATGTTGGTTTTCTTTCACAGATGCAAATGAGTTAATCCCTTGCCCAGACATAACCTTTGTGTTTATGCATAACATATGTTTTGTAATGGGACTGTGCTTGTCTTGTTTGTTGGTTTGCATACATGCCTAACAGAAACACGCCTTTTATTGCATACATCAAATTCTATGGTTCTCTTTTTGATTGCTTCCAATTAAGAGAACTTCCCTGTTGGGCCACCAAGGACACACTTCTGCATGCGTTGACAATATTTTCATAGTCATGAGGGTTCGTCACAAATCTTGACAATATGTCCACCACAGATATGGCCCTAGGGGCAGGTGTGAGATTTATATAGGGGACATATTTTAAAATGAGCAATTTACCCTAGGGAGAGGCAAACCTGAAATAAAGAACCTGCGGAATGAATCATTTGAGAGTGAAACTCAATCATCTCAATCTTCTCTGAGGAACTAAAAAGTTGTAAAAAGTAGAGAAAAGACACAAACAACTCCCCCCCCCTCCATCTCTCACACACACACTGACACTGAGTCATGCTGACACTGAGTCTTAATTAAATGTTAATTTAATAAGATGAATTCAATCTGCTGTGGTTGCATAGTTTTAATTTCCTCTAAGACACCCCACATAACATGTCATCCATCGCCAAAGATCCGCTCGTATGTTTGTCCGCCACTGAAACCTCTTTGATTGACGGCCCAAACGGCCACCGCCTCCGTTCTTCGGCTGCTTCAGTGCAGGCGGCACATCTTTCTCCAGAGCAGGAAAACTGGGTGAGACAAACCGTGGAACTTCGCTAATTGCTATCCGGCTATCCGCCTCTCTCTCTCTCTCTCTCTCTCTCAGAGACACGTGAAATTCATGCCGATTCCTCATCCTCCCGTCGCGAGTTCCCCTCAAGGCCGCTAAGCTAAGCTAGTATGACAGAGACAATATTAAAGATGTGCTTGGGTGACTGGCACTACACAGGCAGCGCTGTTCAGTGCAACTGATTAATGGCCTCATTCAGCACTATTAATACTCCACTCTCAGAAACAGTCACCACAGACGACTCCTCCTCATATCCATACGCACGGTCCTGGCCAGGCCTTTTGGGATTTCTTTAATGGGTCTGTCACAATAAATGCAGTCTGTAATCTTCCTGAGTTCATTTTTATTTTAAATGAAAACCGACAACAATACAACAATACCTCAATACCGTCACAGCAATAGCACACTGTTATAAATGTCCTTTGCCTGAACCCCCTCGTTGGCATGATTTTTTAAATGTTTTTTAATAGGGCTGTGTAGGGAATCCTGTGACATGGAACAGGAAATTGAGAACTGTTTGTCAGTGCTGGAGCAGAGTAAACAGCCCAGAGCAAATGTCTAATGTAATACACGGGCTGGCTAAAGTTGGCCTTTTTCATTAAATATGTGTTGATTTAATGTCATGTGTAATCCCCTGCAGCTGCATGGCAGACTGTCACAGAGTAGAAGGGCGTTGGAGTGTGTGTGTGTGTGTGTGTGTGTGTGTGTGTGTGTGTGTGTGTGTGTGGAGGACAGGGACTCCGTCAGATGGTTTCACCCAGTTTACCAGAAAGATAATTAGAGTCAGACACGAAGAAGACAGGAAACAAACACATGAGTCAGAGTGTGTGTATGGGTTAAGTGTCAGGGAGAGGCTCTGCTACTCTCTGCTCGAGGAAATACAAATACATGACTAGAACTAAAGCAGAACATTCTAGAATACTAGACAAACAAAATAGTTCCTTTCAGAGGATCAGTGCCGTTCTAGATGGAAGAGAGGAGAATGTAGCCAGATGGCAACGTTGTCATGGAACATCTTTACTACAGGGCTGTAGCAGATTTTTCTCTCTCACTCTCTGGACACTCTTGTGGTTTTAACAATCACCAGGTTTACATATGTCTGCTTGTAGTCACCGTCGTACTAAAACTAATGTCCTACTCCTGAATTCATAAACATAGAACCTAATCCTAAATGTTTAGCCTTGAAATGAAACTACTAATAATTAAACTTTCATCCACCCATTCAAACTATCTGCTTTCAAAAAAGGTGGTGGGAACCTTTCAATGACCCAGTCGTAAAAGGGCCAGTTATATCATACAGTGGTTCTTGTAAGCGGGCCAGTTATATCATACAGTGGTTCTCGTTAGCGGGCCAGTTATATCATACGGTGGTTCTCGTTAGCCTATGTGATATTTGACTCCACTGGTGATTGGGTTTGCACTTCCCAAAACACTCTGCCCCTAATAGCAGACACACAGTGCCGCCCCCTACTGGCAGACACACACAGTACCCCAGCCTCTCAGAAAGAGGAGCTTGGATTCTGTCCCCGTGGATGTAAACACAAGGTCTGTGACCCCAGGGATTCCTCCTTCAGGTTGCTTAGCAGCAGCCACTCAGATCTATCACACAGCTGAGATGAAATAACCAGTCGAGAGAAACGCACAACCTAAACGCTAACTAGGTACTGGGCAGCTGCTGGGAAGCTTGAAGTTGTGATCATTTGAGCTCAGTGGTTATAAAGAATCTCTGGCCATCCTCTTACCTCATAAGTCATGCATGAACATAGGGAGTGCGATAACGACATGTACCGTAAAGACCTTGCCATGACCTCCCTGTTAGATGGCCAAACCTTAATTACCATCCTCAATGGATCCTTTAAATCACCGCTGCTATAGAGATATATATCTCCTTTTTTCTCCCTCTCTCTCTCTCTCTCTCTCTCTCTCTCTCTCTCTCTCTCCCAGCCTGCTCCTTCTCCGCTCAAAGCATTTGGATGCACAACACAAGCTTAGCAGTTCAAGAGGCACGCACATGTTCAGTGTATTGTTGCTGTGGTTCTCTCTTTATATCCCTCCCTCTCTCTCTCTCTCTCTCTCTATTTCCATTTCCCTCTGCCTTTGCCAGCTCACCTAGGCTCCCCAGGGGAGAAGGCTGTTTCAGTGGTGTTCAATGAGGTGGCTGTAAGCCAGCAGCGACCGCGGGGCGATACAAAGGCTTTAATGGCCCACCCAGGCCCCAGAGCATTTTTCAGCCCGGGATGGCTCTTTTGTCGCGTCCCTGGGGCGGCACGCGGAGCGGACACATGACCTTGGCGCGGGCACATCCATTACCCAGACAGATCTGGCAGATTAGATTTAAAAATAAGACCTATTACTCAAATCACAGCCAAAGCCAGAGGCCAGTGTCTGTCGGAAACAGGACAGAGATGAACAAATGATCACTGACAACACCTGCTGACAGATCAGGCCCAATCAAACTCAGATCCACTCCAGATCAGAGCCTGGTCCACTCCAGATCAGAGCCTGTTCCAGATCAGAGCCTGGTCCACTCCAGATCAGAGCCTGGTCCACTCCAGATAAGAGCCTGTTCCACTCCAGAGCCACTCCAGATCAGAGCCTGGTCCACTCCAGATCAGAGCCTGTTCCAGATCAGAGCCTGGTCCACTCCAGATCCACTCCAGATCAGAGCCTGGTCCACTCCAGATCAGAGCCTGTTCCAGATCAGAGCCTGTTCCACTCCAGATCAGAACTATAGATCCTCGACTCCACTTCTCGCTACATCATTATAGCCTTCGTGTAACTAATCAACATTCAAATGGCTTTTCTTCAATAGTGCCTGGTAACAACAGATCATAAAGGATCTCATCAGGGGTAAGTAGCTTTAGCAGGTGTGACGTGTTCTATTTTCACCCCTCATCTAACCAGCGCAGGTTAACTCAGTGAAGGTGGCATCGCAGGTTAACCAGGTGAAGGTGGCATCGCAGGTTAACTCAGGTGAAGGTGGCATCGCAGAGGCCAGAACATGCGGCTGCTGCTGCGGCGATGTACTACAGGTGATGACAGCTTCTCCTGCTTCCTGTGTTGGCCCTGGGCCACACACACACACACACACACACACACACACACTGGGCCCTCTCTGACAGAACACTCAACACCTGACCTGCAGCCCAACCATCACATGTGATGCGTAGAGGAGAGGCTGTGAAGGTCACCCACATGTACACACACACACACACGCACACCTGTCCTCACACACACATATCCTCACACACACACACACACACACCTATCCTCACACACACACACACACACACAGGTATATACATTATTAAAACACATATGTACACACACGCGAACACACACAGTCACACACACAGACACACACACAAACACATACCCACACCCAAGTATTTACATAATTAAAACACACATACACACACGCACGGACACACACACACAAACACATGGGCACACACACAGGTATGCACACACACACTCAGCCTCTCAGTCGGTGAGTGCGAGCCTGAAGTACCTCAACAGAAGGAGGCAGAGTGGCCGTGTCCGAACACTCGACTGGAGTGTATTTGTTGAGCTGAAGTGGTGCCTGTAAAAATGTTTGTCTAAGAAGGAGTGTGCTTGAGTGTGTGTGTGTGTGTCTGTGTGTGTGTGTGTCTGTATGTGTGACTGTGTGTGTGACTGTGTGTGTGTGTGTTCGTGTGTGTGTGCGTATATGTGTGTTTTAATGATGTATATAACTGTGTGTGGTGTGTGTGTGTGTGTGTGTGTGTGTGTGTGTGTATGTGTGTGTCTGTGTCTTTGTGTGTGTGTGTGTGTGTCTGTGTGTGTGTATGTGTGTGTCTGTGTGTAGTGGAGGAGGAGGATGGCACCATTGAGACAATAAAAAGAGGCAGGTCCTTTGATTTGTGAGAGTTTGTGTTAAGAAGTCCTTGAAAAAGAGAACCCCTTCTATTTCATTTTATTCTCCTAATGGCGCCTGATGCTGATAAGAACCTTTAGCCTCCTTCTTCTTCCAGTACAAATTATTTCCCAGGACAGTGAATGGGCTCAGTTCATTTGTGCTGCTCTTGTGCTGCTGGGGAACCAATCCTCACCAAGGCATGGCTGATGCCGGCGCTTACTGGTGAACCAGCGCAAATAAAGTGTGTTTATAATCTCAGCACCTGTAGTCTATAGGGGACCATCAAAATACATTTTGTTTATAATATCAGCACCTGTAGATAGTCTATAGGAGACCATCCAAATAAAGTGTGTTTATAATATTTTGCTGTTTATGGGTACCGATGAACAGGATGTCATTGAATCATTCTTTGTAGAACTTGAATTTTACATTGCAGTATAGTACTATGCCCCATAAAGTGCCATCGAGTGTCCTTTCTATATGCTTTCTCTATGTCTTGCAATCTATATGATTTGGGCCTCAAATGTTTTGTGTCATATTTTTAAGTACATGTAGTGATTTGTAAGTTTCTACACCATGAAAGTGTACCATCACAGTGACGACACACATGGCCACACAAACAGGAAATGATTGTCTTTCTGTGGCTGGCAGAAGTGCGGAGACTTCAGATGGCGTTATAATTGCCTGACTTGTTGCTGGAGCCTATTTGTTGCAATCACTGGATTTGTTGACAATTAAAGTGACAATGTGTATTAAAGAAAACCCCGGCGTGAGTCACTTTAGGCTCCGCTCTGCTCTGTGTGTGTGTGTGTGTCTCTGTGTGTGTGTGTGTGTGTGTGTGTCTCTGTGTGTGTGTGTGTGTGTGTGTGTCTCTGTGTGTGTGTGTGTGTGTCTCTGTGTGTGTGTGTGTGTGTGTGTGTGTGTGTCTGTGTCTGTGTGTGTGTGTGTGTGTGTGTGAGATTGGTTGTTTGTGTGCCAAAGCTTCTCCGCCGAGCTCAAGATCAACACGCCAAAGGCGCATCCCGCTCCCCTCCCCTCAGCTCCCCCCCCACCCCACCCCACCCCACCGCCCCCGACAATATAACTTCCAGTTAAATTTGACATAATCTGTGCTAATACCGCGGCTCCATCTTGCCGTGTCAAATGGCGCCCGTGGCTCGTCAGCGAAGCCCAGCGGGAGCTCCAGGGCCGAAACAGGAAAACAAATTACGAGATGAACGAACGCCTTCGCAATGTTCCTCTGAACTCAGATCAGCACTGTGCTAGTGTTGCCCAACGCAGCTCAGCCTGCCACAGGATGTGCTTTAGTCACTGGGTCACAGCAGAGTGGCTCACACACACACACACATGCAAACACACACACACACACATGCAAACACACACACACACATGGACACACACACACACACATACATGCAAACACACACACACATGCACACATACATACACACATACATGCGCACACACACAAACACGCACACATACATGCTTACACAAACATGCTCACACACACACACACACACACACGTGCAAACACACACACACACGCAAACACACACACACATGCACACATACACACACACATACATGCGCACACACACACGCACACATACACGCTTACACAAACATGCTCACACACACGCACACACACGCTCACACACACACACACTGCATAGACATCACACACACACGTGCACACACGCACATACACACACCCACACATACACTCTCACACAGACACGCACACATACAGATGCATAGACATCACACACACACACACTCACACACATACAGAGAGAGATAGAGCAGATTCCCACACAAACCTCTCTGCCCATCACTCTGCATCACACGCACACACACACACACACACACACACACACAGACACACACACAGACACACACATACACACACACACACAGACACACACACACACACACACACACACTTACACACAGAGTCTTCTTCTGGCTCAGTCACGCTCTGCAAGGCCTAATAGTAATCCATCCCACAACATTTTGTGTTGCAATGAAGTTCGAAAGTCATTGCTCTTTCTACGCCTCACGTTTCATTCCCTAGAGGAAAGTTCAATATTTCATTTGACCCCAAACTAAGTAGAGGTCTAGAAATATTGAAAGGGCTTGGCCTGCACATTGCTGTAGCAAGCGGATGTACAATAATATATATTTCAAGTGTTTATATTAATTTACATGAAGTTTATATATTATTTATATAGTATTGCTGTATATTGATGGAGCAAACGGTACCGGTGATAAATGGGTTTGAGATTATGTACATACCAAACAGCGTACAATTTGTGCATGACTCAACAAAAATAAATCCATAATTGAATAAATACATATATATATATATATTTAAAAAAAACAGAAAGATAAAACTCATGGATTTGATATACAGGTGATTTATCCGATTTGATCGTTTAAAATTTTTTACTCATGTTCTGTTAGAACAACCTTGCACATTTTGGCACAATGTAGACATCTCAGAATGTCAGAATAAATTAATTATATAACACAGTTCTTTTGAATTATATAACTTACATACATTAATTATATAACACAGTTCTTGTTACATATAACCACATGGTTAAATACAGCATGACAGTCAGTGTGAAACAGCAACTGCTGAGATACCTGCAATAATCACCTTATTATAACTTAGAGAAAGGAATTCTGCAATCATCACCTTATTATAACTTAGAGAAAGAGATTCTGTAATCATCACCTTATTATAACTTAGAGAAAGGGATTCTGTAATCATCACCTTATTATAACTTAGAGAAAGGGATTCTGCAATCATCACCTTATTATAACTTAGAGAAAGGGATTCTGTAATCATAACGTTATTATTCTCTTCTTATGTTATTAGGTAACTGTGTTCTGCAACTGTCCAGTCCTCTAAACTGTACACCGTACTTTTCATTGTAATTACACAGTAACAAGGGTATATAAATCACTGAGTAAGTAAATAAATAAATAAATAATAAAAAATGTGCCTGCCATTTACCTCAAGCATCAATTACCCCCCATTTCCATCTCTAAACAGCGTATTAATCAAACGCACAAACTTAGCAGGACGCCTTCGACCCCGGTGGCCCATAAAGAATGGGTGTGTCTGCCCTCTGCCTGGCTAATGGGCAGAGTCACCTGCGCCGGGCTCGCCGCCGATAGCCAGACTGATGATGAAGATGATGAGGGACACCTCTCAGTGTTTACAGTTCAGCAGTTAATAAACAAGAAGAAGAGCCACTCAATCTTGTGTGTGTGTGTGTGTGTGTGTGTGTGTGTGTGTATGGAGTAGTGTGTTTGTTTGTTTGTTTGTGTGTGTGGAGTAGTGTGTGTGTGTGTGTTTCTGTGTGTGTGTGTGTGTGTGTATGTGTGTGGAGTAGTGTGTGTGTGTGTGTGTATGTGTGTGTGTTTGGTGTGTGTAGTGTGTGTGTGTGTGTGTGTGTGTGTGTGTGTGTGTGTGTGCGTGCACGGTTGTTAATAAATGAGGAGAGGAGCCTCTCAATCTCACACGCTGACAGTTGGAAGAGTTACCTCATGGAGACAGAGGCGAAGGCGAAGGCGAGGGTGGCGGCGAAGGCGAAGGGGAAGGCGGCGGCGGCCCCATCCTGAGCTAAATGAGAGTCGCGTGAGGCCTGCCTGAGGCGCTGTCGATAGAGGGTGGGCTGGAGCCAGCCGAGTCGTAAATACAGCAGTCACTGGTGGCCCCCGCATCACTCACTGCTCAAGCCACACACACAAACAAGCCATTTTGGGGCGCCCCACTCTCTTTCAAAGAGGGTGATAGATTGCTTTAGTGATTATCTTCCGTGGGCATGACAAGGGTTTGAGTTTTCGGTAAATTTCACTACGGTATATATAGTGTGTTGTGGTCTGGAGTTTGGCTGCCGCTGTTGTTGAATTTGCCTTGTGAGGAGAATGTCAGCGTTTGGCTGCCATCGTTACAGTTTTACTTCAAAGGCCTCATCATTGTGCAGCAGCTAGAGTGGGTGTTAGTCTACGGCAGCGGCCGATGAATATTCACGATTTACGCTTTTGGTGGCACTGAAAAAGCACAAAAGAAGCATCATGTTGCTCGTGGGCACTGGTCAAATCAAAGTGGTTTTGATTCGGTGCGAGAGCTGGGCAGTGGAGTCCACTGAGGCTCGGTCCTGAAATTGTTTCATGGTTTTATGGTTGTGGTTCAAAAGCCCAACTGTTTGAATATCATCATTTTCAGTTCACTTGTTAAATTCGTTTATAATGTGCATTAATGTGCTTACACGCAATTAGCCCCTATTTGTGCCACCGTGTGCAATTCATTTGTTTCGCATCAAACAGTTCATACCAGTGTCGTCAGGTCCAATTAACATTCTGACCAGGCCTTAACTCTTGCAGCGAAGCTGAATAATTTCTGAGGACTCAAGCTGGGGTCCTGTACGTGAGAGGGTAGGCTGCAGAGAAGAGGTAGGCACCAATCCAGCCCATACTTTCACAATGAGACAAACCTAAACCTATGTAAATCTATATAGTACAGTATAAAATACAACGTTACTATATCCATAAAATGACTATATAAATCTAGTGTATCTGTTTATTATAGCCCTGTAGTATGCAACACGCTACATGTGTGTGTGTGTGTGTCTCTTTCTTTCTGTCAGGTCATATGGGGCAGTCATATGGGCAGTCGGACGAGCGCGATACAGACCTGCCGATGTCCTGGGATGAAAGGAGCAGAGCAAACAGCCCTATTAAGGCTCATCACCGCCTCTCTCTTTCTCCCCCCCTCCTCTCTCCCTCTCTCTGTCTCTCTCTCTCTCTCTCTCTCTCTCTCTCTCTCTCTATCTCATCAGCCAGTCAGCGGGTTCTGCGTGAGGGCAGTGTGCTTGGCCAGGTTGCTGCCAGCTGGGTGCGGAGCGGCACGGCGCGGAGTGGAGCGGCTTTTCTCTGCAGCCGTGCTGGGATAAGTGCTGCCGGTCCTCTGGATGATATGATTACCTTTAATGAGCCCGGGGGAAATGCAATCGCAATACACAACAACAACAACACAGGCCTCGCCAGGGCACAGTGGTCCTAACCCATAACACAACAACAAACACACTCTGGGCCCTAACCCACTACACAACAACAACAACAGACTGGGCCCTAACCCACTACACAACAACAACACACTCTGGGCCCTAACCCACTACACAACAACAACACAGTCTGGGCCCTTAACCCACTACACAAACAACAACAACACAGTCTGGGCCATAACTCACTACACAACAACACAACAACAACAACACAGTCTGGGCCCTAACCCACTACACAACAACAACAACAACACAGACTGGGCCATAACTCACTACACAACAACAACAACAACAACAAACACAGTCTGGGCCCAAACCCACTACACAACAACAACAACAACACAGACTGGGCCTAACCCACTACACAACAACAACAACAACAACAACAACACAGTCTTGGCCCTAACCCACTACAACAACAACAACACACTCTGGGCCCTAACCCACTACACAACAACAACACACTCTGGGCCCTAACCCACTACACGACAACAACAACAACACAGTCTGGGCCTAAACCCACTACACAACAACAACACAGTCTGGGCCCTAACCCACTACACGACAACAACAACAGGACTGGGCCCTAACCCACTAACACAACAACAACACAGTCTGGGCCCTAACCCACTACACAACAACAACACAGTCTGGGCCCTAACCCACTACACAACAACAACATAGTCTGGGCCCTAACCCACTACACGACAACAACAACCAGACTGGGCCCTTAACCCACTACACAACACGGTGGGCACGGTGGCTCAGTTGCTTGCACTGCTTGCACTGCCGCCTCACAGCAAGAAGGTCATGGGTTCGATTCCCGCATGGGCCGCTGTTGGCTCTGTTGGGGCAGGTCCTCCCCAGAGTGCACAGTGCTCAGGTGGGCTATCTCCGGGCCTTTCTGTGGGGAGTTTGCATGTTCTCCCCGTGTTCACAAGGGTTTCCTCCACTAAGGACCCCAACAGAAAAAACATGCAAAATAACAGAACACATGTCCATCCCTGACCAAAGATGGACAGTTCACTTCACTTGGTCCCTGGGGCGCTACAAGCTGCCCACTGCTGGCCTCTATATATGCACGTGTGTGTTCCAGTGTGTCGTGTGTGCCATTAACAACCTGACAAGGTCTTAATTAACAACAACAACAACACAGTCTTGGCAGGGGCACAGTGGTCCCCTCTCCTCCCTTCCCCCCCCCACCCCCCCTTCACTCCCCCTCCCCCCTTGTGACGATGTGCCGTCACTACACATGAGTGTGTGCTCTGACTGTCATACCAATGAGCCTGGCTCTTTGGCGTTGCGGTCAGAGTGCATGTTTGGCACCTGTAGACCCGGGTTTCAAGTGTGTGTTTGTGTGTCTTTATGTGTGTGCGGGAGGGGGAGAGGGGATTGGCGTGGGGGACATGCCCCTGTCCTTTTGGCTCAAAGTTACTCAAGTGTTATCTTTACTCCCCAGTTGTTTACCTATGTTCCACGCCACCTCAATGGAATGACTGTATCAATAGATTCCTTAGCAAAGCCTTGCTGGTACAGCCGGAATGTAATCTCTTTTAAACAGATTGAAGATTGAACCTTTTTTCACAACCTCCACATTATTTCATGATACGAGTCAGCAGCCACGAGAAACATTAGCAGCAGAGTGAATGTCCTCTCGTACTGTAATCCCCCTCGGCAACATTCCTGGTTGTAAAACCACCAAGACGGTTCCCTTCACGGGCGCTAATTCACACCGTGAGTTATGAATGCACTTATAATGAAGTGGAATCGAGTAACAACATTAGCAATGACCTTGGATCAAGCAGGCCCTCATGGAAAGTAGAGAGCACGTGTCTCGTAATGTAATTATTAAGACACTTCTGACAGCTTAGAGTGTGGGGAACATATGCAGGATTTGGCACCCGGTGTGAGGCCGCCTGGAAATCGTCCCCCTGATGTTGGCATCGCTGACGCCGTTCTGTGCCTTTAACACACCGGACGTGTGGCTCGTGGAGATTTAATGTAGCCTCTTAATGTAGCGTCTGCTCTTCAGCTGCATGCTAACGTTTGAGCATCCCTGAGCAAATGACAGCATGACATCATTTTATCTTTTGTTATGTAAAAGTGTATTAAATACAACCCCGGGAATGAAAACAATTAAAAACTTTTGTCAGATGTTCATGCAATCTTTCTTTTTTATTTCATTTCATTTTGCTAAGAAATGTGTAAAAACGGTATTGTTCAAAACAGGAAACAGTGGCATGCATTCAATCCGTCTGGGATGGGGCACACCATGAGGGACAAGAGTCTGTCAGAGGGCTTTTATTAATAAGTTTATTGATACAGTCTCACTTGCAACTCAGTTTCATAAATACAAACTGTGTTACAGAAAGTATAATAAAGTTAATATAGATACCGTCCGTACTTCATAGCATTATTTCAATGCTCTACACCCATGTATGTTTTGCATAGAACATGTGAGGATCCTCAGTAAGGAGTCATCTTGTCTCCCCGGTGAACAAACCGACGTTAATCCTATGAGGAGGCGTGCGTCTCTTTAGCCTCCATAGAAATGAACCAGACCCCCCCCACCCCCACCCCCACGGGCCGCTCCAGTCCGAACCCACACAGGCAGAGGGAGGTTAGAATGGAGAGAAACAGACAGAGCACGGACTGAATTTCATTGATATCCCTGCTTCGACTCGACCCAGGGAGAGTGTCAGATCCGCTGTGGCGATAGAGAAAGCAATAAAGCCCCCGACTCCTGGCAGAGGAGTGTGTGACGGCGTGGGAGACACATGGTGCTGTTGGGTTGGGATGCTTTTTATTTACATGGGTTTGTAGAGCAGAATGAGAGGCCAGGGTGGGGGTGGTGGGGGGGGACACGTTGTCCCCCCCTGTGGCCAACGTGTCCTCAAACAGTTTGTGCTTCTTTTCCAGTACACCACACATTTGAGTGAAGTCAAGAGAACATTACGTTTTTACAGAGCAGTCGCACAAAATCAAAGACAGATCAAGTTTAAGCCTGCCTTGACCACCTCAAATGAGTCAGACAGAAAACAGTTTTATTTTCACTCATAATATGAATATGCACACACACACACACACACACACACACAAACAAAAACAACAATTAAAAACAAATGAATGCAGCATTAATTCATAAAGTCCTGCTTTTAACAGTTTTTAACAGAACAGTTAACTGTCAGAGGATGACATTAAGATGTAACAATATCAACAGCATGATATCTGGATAGGATAGACCTGACTTATGAGTTACTGGCTGACGTGAATGAATCAGAATAAAGTCGTGGCGGCCGTGGCGGTCTCGCCAGACTCCACACAGGCCTGTGTGCCATAGGAGAGGCAGTGTGCCGGGCAACTCTTTCATCTCAAGCAGCTCCACACATCTGAGCACGCCATGACAAGACAATCAGCCGCACTGTGTGTTGTTTTGCCTCAACGATGCCTTCATGTATGTTTGTTTTTGTTTGTTCTGTTTTTTGATATTTCTCTGAGCCCTTTAGATTCTGTTGCCCCTCCTAGCCATGTGACCTTGACCAAAGGGCAGAAATAGGGTTCGTAGTGTTGCAAGGGTTCGTGACCATACACACTTCTTCTGAAAGGACTGTTTATGTAATGCCATGTATTACCAGCTGAGCAAAATCATTTATTTTAAATGACCAACTGTGGCATATGGGATGGTTCATCACACTGAATAAAAAGCCCAAAGCCCAAAGGTGATTTTTCAAAACTATAATTGATATCCCCCATTTGGATAACATGTGAGGCAACAAAATATAAACAGAAACAATTATATCAATAATAATATCAACAACATCTATCTTGTCAACTCCTAAAAGGACAGTACCAGGGCAGATCCCCTCATATCCAGCACTCCCAGACAAGCTGCAGGCGCCTGCCATGACATGAGTTGAGGCTCTACGTCTGCCCCCATTAGCCACGGCACCTTCCTCCGCCTTTGGTAGGCTTAGCAACGAGGCCGGTGTTGGACGTCAGCCGGTGCATGCTGGTCTGCAGTGTCTGCATGTTTATTATCCTCATCCTCATCGCCTCGGCAACAGTGTGAAAACTGGGACCTGACAGGAGCATCGGACTGCAGCTCAACACGGCTTCACATCAAAAAGAAAATAACTTTTCATGATATATATAACTAATGCATGTTAACATTAAAGCTTGATATCTAGTGTTATTCTCTGCTTGATTTAAAATTCAGTTCAAACGCTGTTTTTGTTCCTTTGACCTGAACATGGAGACAGCAGCATGTCCTCACTCTCTCACTCTCTCTCCGTCTCTCACTCTCACTCTCACTCTCTCTCACTCTGGTGATGTCTGGGACGAGGGACCTGAGGGGGGGTCCACAGAGCCGTGGCAG
>NC_045159.1:19086403-19093903 GCF_900700415.2 Clupea harengus | reverse complement strand
CAAATCACATCCCCTTTAAGGTTCCCCGTCTGGGAACATGAGCTCAGGCTGGGACAAATTACATCCCCTTTAAGGCTATCCTGTCTGGAAGCTATTCAGAGCAATTCATGGCTGAGGCTGGGCACATTTACATGCAGTACAATGGCTTTTAAAGGTCATCTCAGGAGAGATACTATTCACTGTCTCTGTGGGACAGGCAGACCATTTTTCATAGTTGTACTTAGAGATCATTTTCCCTTCTGTTTTGATTTTCAGTGACACTGCGTTTGATTGATTTGAGGTGAATTCCAACAGCAGGAACCTTCCTTCTCATGCTGGGGGTGATTATGGTTCTAAATGTAAAATTGTTTAAAAAATAAAGCACTGTAGTCAGAAATAATCGTCAATAATTTGTAATTTTCGAGGCATTTAAAACACTTCATAAAGGGCATGCTAGAATTGCCAAAGATCATCACAATTTTCTAATCAATAATTATTTGACTTATTTTGAATTGCCATTTTCTTTTAACCAGATTGTTTTGTTCTAATGTGAAGAAAGTTACAGCAGTTTAAGACAATTTAGTCGGACAGTCAGAGGCATTTCCCAATCTCGGTTATTACACCGACTGGGGCAGAGGTCAGAGCGAAATATGGCTGACATCCATCCATCCATCCATCCATCCATCCATCCATCCATCCATCCATCCATCTATCTATTGTTTACGACCCTGGAGGGTCTTAGGCCCCGCCCCAGGATATTTGCATATCTGTTCTGTCTCTGTTTCCTTAGCAGGTAATGGAAGCAGGTGTACCCCAGGTGTAACCCATGATTGGTTGGGCTACAAAAGCCCTGATCAGATTAGCAGTCAGGGAGAGCGTTGGGTTGGTCGTCGGATTTGGATAGAGATTGGTTTTGGATTGTCGTTGGTTTTGGAGTGTCGTTGGTTTGTGGATTATCGTCGTTGTTTGTTTATATTACCATTTACTTGACTGTACATTACATCTTTTGTTTCTCTTCATAACACTGATCCTTCACCACCACGTTGCTATAATTTATTAGATAACTATATAAACTTGTAAACCTTTAATAATAATATATATCATTATTATTATTATTATCCTAAATTCTGCGCTGGCCTCCCCTTCTTGTTTCGTGCCTTGAGCTGGCTCGTAACACGATCTATCTATCTATCTGATGTGTGTGTGAGTGTGTGTGTGTGCCTGTGTGTGAGTGTGAGTGTGAGCTGTGTGGTGTGTGTATGTGTGTGTGTGTGTGTATGTACGTGTGTGTGTGTCGTGAGCGTGTGGGTGTGTGTGTATGTGTGTGTGTGTGTGTGTGTGTGTGTGTGTGTGTGTGTGTGTGTGTGTGTGTGTGTGAGTGTGTGTGTATGTACGTGTGTGTGTGTGTGTGTGTGTATGTTTGTGTGTGTGTGTGTGTGTGTGTATGTACGTGTGTGTGTGTGTAGTGTTCACGTACCGCTCCGTCCACTGACTGCAGGCGTAGGTCGCTCCTACATGTGGCCTCGATGTCTCCTGCTTCTGCGTGAATCTCTACCCCTTTGGGCGCCTCCATGTACAGGGATCGTGTTGGAGACTCCAGCCTGGAGAGAGAGAGAGAGGGAGACAAGGGAGATCAGACGATTACAGATGACAAGGGAGATCAGACGATCACAGATGACAAGGGGAGCTCAAACGATCACAGATGACAGGGGAGCTCAAACGATCACAGATGACAGGAGAGCTCAGACGATTACAGATGACAGGGGAGCTCAGACAATCACAGAAGACAGGGAGATCAGGCGATCACAAATGAAAAGGGGAGATCTGACTATCACAGATGACAGGGGAGCTCAAACGATCACAGACAACGGGAGAGCTCAGACTATCACAGATGACAGGGGAGCTCAAACGATCACAGACAACGGGAGAGCTCAGACTATCACAGATGACAGGGGAGATCAGACGATCACAGATGACGATTGCCTGGCCCCTGGTTCATGGTGTCAACATTGGTTTTATACTGGATCAAGAACACTTTAACGACTTACAGGTGAGGTACAGGGCAAACAAAATCCTTGATCATGGACAAACAACAAAGACTACAGAGGCATTACAAATAGATTACAGATTAGAGAGAGGACACTTTATAAATCAATGGTTAAGAAGAGAAGAGCACTTTTATAGACTGGGACTGATATTGTTACAGACTATGTGTTGGAGATTGGACATTTATGTTCCACTGTGAATGTATGTGAAGGTGTGTAGAAGTATGTTAACATGTGAAGGTATGTGTAGGCATGTATAGGTATGTTAATATGTGAATGTGTGTGAGGGGTGTATCTGTACAATATGTTAATATGTGTGGGCGTGTATAGGTATGTTAAAATGTGAAGGTATGTGAAGGTTTGTATAGGTATGTTAATATATGAAGGTATGTGAAGATGTGTATTGGTATGTTAAAATGTGAAGGTATGTGAAGGGTGTGTATTGGTATGTTAATATATGAAGGTATGTGTAGGCATGTATAGTATGTTAATATATGAAGGTATGTGAAGGTGTGTATAGGTATGTTAATATATGAAGGTATGTGAAGGTGGTATTGGTATGTTAATATATGAAGGTATGTGAAGGTGTGTATTGGTATGTTAATATGTGAGGTATGTGTAGGCATGTATCGGTAGGTTTAGATTTATGAATTCATGTGGTGGGTGGGTTAGTACTGTATATTGGATAAAGTCTGAGGGATCAGTAGGAGAGATAAATGGACTACTCTCAGGGTCAAAGGTCAGTGTGAACGCACAGACACAACTCCATTTCCCTCAGGGCTAGACTTGCTCTATTACGGAAATGAAATATTGATCACAGGCCTTGGTGACAGATAACCGTGGCACGTCTTTCTGACGGGATACGTGGACCCTGCTGAGGATGCGAGTGGAAGTGAGGCTACCACAGCTTCTGAGACCGCATCAAACACTTTTACATTAAAAGCACGATTTCTGACGCACAGTGATGATCACCCTGAAGCAATCAAAGGAGCGATTCACACTGAGGAGGCAGACTGCCCAAGAATCACTTGGTAAGAAGCAGGCTGTGCAAAGTCACCAGCTGTGGCCGTGTGTATTTTCAGCGGATACGACATGAATGGGGAAGATTTAAGCACAGTATGGTTTAAGCGGCAAACTCCCCACAAGGGAGAGAGACATACCACTGAAAGTCTCACAGGACTGGAACATCATGCACACACACACATATACATACATGCACACACACACACACGCACACGCACACGCACACGCACACGCACACATGCACACACACACAACAATCATCACTGCGGTAATTGGTAATTCATCTGCATGTCGCCTGCACAAGCTCTTCATCCCAACTGACAAAAGCACACACACACACACACACACACTGAATTTAAAAAGGGTAATTCCAACAACACACTAAAGTGAAGTGACACCAAAGAGCCTTTATAAATGTCATAAACTCAGCAACTGTTGTTAAACATCCCCGACGATGTGTCTGTGTTTAAAATCTCAGATGGATGAAGAGAGAGACCACTATAGCAGGAAACGACCTCGGCGGCACTTCCTCTTCCTGTACTCACATCAGCATGAAATGAGCATTTTAGCCTCCAAAAGATAATTGAAACATGTTTAATTTCCTCTATGAACAGAAGCCTGTCGCGAATATGATGACTATGTTTATCTGTATTTGATGCCAGCTCAATCTGCAGATTCAATTTAAGGACTTAGGATTCCCATTTGTTAGCTAACACACACACACTCTCACACACACACATGCACACACACACACACACACACACACACACACACACACACACAGAAACCGTGTGGGTGCTAGCTGAATGCCTTTACAAGCTCATTACATTGTTTGTGGGTTAAATTGTTTTGAGGAGGGATAAGCACATTGGGAGCTGAGAAGCCATTTAAATCACATTATCAAAACTATGCTCCATTGCTCAACAGATAAAACATTTTATTCATATATGGTGAATTATAATGCAACTCAAATCATCGGTGCAACATACCATGTAACATCTGCACACCTTTACAAATTAAGGATAGCATCATCCATGCATACTTTTCTTCATAACTAAGGCCAAGGGAGGGAAATGACTTGATAGGGAGTTGGTTCCACCTAAAGGTATTAGATACTATATCCTTAGTTATTGGAAACAACGAAGCATTAAATGCTACGTGGTGTAATGTGATGTTGTATTGTGTTGCATTACACTCCATATTATCTCATCATATATTTAGTCCAGTGTGGGCCATGCTTATAGATGCTACGTGGTGTATTGTGATGTTTATTATGTTGCGTTATACTCTATGTTATCTTATCATATATTTTCATTTTTGTAATGGTTTTAGTCCAGTGTGGCCCATGCTTATAGATACCGTTCGAGGCTACTTAGCCTTTGTGTGCTAACTCTACATAATTAATAGAGTCCCTAAGCCTACGTAATTAATGCTTAATTAATGAATGAATACCTAAGGAGTCTTAGTGTGTGGTGGGGCAGGGTGGATGGCCCGTGACGAGGACAGCTCTGACACTTGAGGGACTTTTGCATTAGCCGGGAGCCAGTGCTGTGTGTGTGTGTGTGTGTGTGTGTGTGCTGTGTAAGGGGACTGAAATGAGTCCCTCCTCTGAGATAGGAGGCAGGCAGGCAGGCAGGCAGGCAGGCTGACAGTGAGAGTGAGTCCTTCGTTGGATGAGGGAAAAAGTGGGAGCTTTTCTTTTGTTATTATGTTTGAAGGTGGAAGGAAACTAGTGAGGGATACTGTCAGCGCCGATCAGCTCACTGCTAGCTGAAGCTAATTAAACATAAATGGGACGCCTGATCTGCCACAAACACTGAGGACCTGCGAGGAGTGTGTCAGGGGAGATAGGACTTCACGAGGGCCGACAGAACCAGAGTAATGAAGACAGAAGCACTGTAATGGAGACAGCACCATATTAGCAAAGATAGGACCATAATAAGGAAGCTTGCTTCAGTGGATGTTTTATAACACAGGCAGACTTCACCGCCGCAAGCAGAAGACTTACAATATTTAATTTGCTGCCAGGAAAAATGTGCAGAGCTATCAGAGTAGGCACAATGAGCAGAATACTTGAATGCTTGTTTCTATTCATTTACCCACTGTCGTACATCCATCTTGGCCTGGACATACTGTTGTGTGTGTGTAGGGGACTTTGTGGTGATGTGGTGGTGGCGGATGGGTAGCTTAGGGTGAATGTGTGTCTGTGTGTGTGTCTGTGTAGAAGTACGTGTGTATGTTTGTCTTTGAGCGTGTTGATACATGTATGTATGTGTGTGTATGTGTGTGTTTGTGTACATGTGTGTGAGGATGGAAAGGAAACAGCAGGATGCTACAGGCATGATCTGCATTTGTGTAGATATATGTATGTGTGTGTGTGTGTGTGTGTGTGTGTGTGTGTGTGTGTGTGTGTGTGTGGTCTGCCTTCGTGTGGTCTCGGGCTGGGAGCAGCTTCTCTACTGTTGTGTGACTAGAGGAGTATTCAGAGGAAAGGGATAATTTAGCCTTTTTTTTTTACAAATTGTCACTCAGTAGGGGATGAAGGGCTTATAACCCAACACACACTCACACACACACACACACACACACACACACACACACACACACACACACACACACACACACACACACACACTGACACTCTCTGTCTTTCCTTCTCTCTCTCTCTCTCTCACACACACACACTCTCAAGCTTTCTTTCTTACACTCTCTCTCTCATACACACACATACACACACACACACACACACACACACACACACAGGGCTGCGGCACTATCTCCTGCTGTCAGCAGATGTTAGTAACTTCACTGTGCCATTGTGCCCCTAGCTAACGTGGGAAATTGTCCTTACAATGGTAGGTGCTGAAATTACAGTATGGAGAGTGCCAATCTCGAGGCAACTCTGTCCAAAATGCTACCTTCCCCTGCGTGACCTTTGCCAAGGCCATGAAGGGCGTAGGTCTGATAATGCTGGTTTTTAGTCAGGGATCACGCTGGCGAGTGGTAGAAGTAACAGAGGTGCTCAATTTCCTTTTTTTGTGCTGTGTGGTTAGGCAGCAGAATGGTTGGCACTGCTAACGTTTCACTTAGCAACCAGACAGAACTTTTAGTTCTCACTTTTAGTTCTCACAGATTGTGCTTTGGCCTATGGTTATGGTTAGGTTTTTGAGATTACATGAGACGTGCATAAAGTCTAGACTGTTTATAAAGCGGACATCAGACCAGGTTTCCATAGGGAAGTTTCGTCTGAAAGGGTCTGGGTATTCTTTGGTTTTAGTCTCTGTTGAGATGAGTCAAGTCGTATTGAGGGCGGGTTCCTTTAACCTTTCACCCCTCCTGCTCCTCTCACTCCAGGAACATGACCTTTAACCACTCCTGCTCCTCTCACTCCAGGAACATGACGTTTTTATGCCCATTTTTAGTGGAAACAATAAGAACACAAAAACATTCTCTGAATTAATATCCTACTTTAAGGCAATGGCAACCTGTGGGAGAACGATGATTTAAATGTACCTGTACCTGTAAATTACCTGCAGCATCACACACACACACACACACACACACACACACACACACACACACACATGGGCTCAGGCACACGTACACACACACACATTCACTCACCCTGACAAACACTCTCACCTAACCACATGTGTATAAATAACACAGCAGGATCCTTTCCCTCCCTCTCTCCCTCTTTCTTTATCTCTTCATCTCAATCTCTCCATCTCTCTCTTATGTTCTCTTTATCTCTCACTCACTCTCTCTCTCTCCCCCTTATTTTGCGGCATGTCCCATGTGACCCCAGGTGGCCCGTTCTTAGTCCTGCTTTAATGGCAGGATAATGGAGTCTCCTGTGGGGACCGCTGGCCTGGGAACCCCATGCTGAGGCTATGCAATTACTCAAACAAATACACACACACCTACACACACACCTACACACACACATACACACACACCTACACCTACACACAAAGACACACACACACACACACACACACACACACAGCAGTAGCAGCAGTAGCAGCAGCAGCAGCAGTAGTAGCAGCAGCACTAGTGAGTAGCAGCAGCAGCAGCAGCAGCAGCAGCAGTAGCAGCAGCAGCAGTAGTAGTAGCAGTAGTGAGTAGCAGCAGCAGCAGCAGTAGTAACAGTAGTGAGTAGCAGCAGCAGCAGCAGTAGCAGCAGCAGCAGCAGCAGCAGCAACAGTAGCAGCAGCAGTAGTGAGTAGCAGCAGCAGCAGCAACAGTAGCAGCAGCAGTAGTGAGTAGCAGCAGCGGCAGCAGTCGTGAGTAGCAGCAGCAGCAGCAGCAGCAGCAGCAGCAGCAGCAGTAGTGAGTAGCAACAGCAGCAGCAGCAGCAGCAGCAGCAGTAGTGAGTAGCAGCAGCAGCAGCAGCAGCAGCAGCAGCAGTAGTGAGTAGCAGCAGCAGCAGTAGTGAGTAGCAGCAGCAGCA
>NC_045159.1:19038903-19078903 GCF_900700415.2 Clupea harengus | reverse complement strand
GCATACTAACACAGAAACACACACACACACACACACACACACAAAGGTGTAAGGTGTGTTGAGTTCCGGATGCTGGGCTAAGAACAGAAAAGAGGGGAAATCACTGGATGCAGAAGCTGTTGCTGTTCAGATGAGAGCAACAGACACACACGCACACACCCACACACACACACACACACACACAATTCACACAGACACACAGACACAGACACACACACACACACACACACACACACACACACACACACACACACACACACACACACACACACACACACACACACACACACACACACACATTACAGCCTAGAGGCCCACCTCTATGTACAGGAGGTACAGGAGTTGTATTTACAAGCTAAGGAGCAGGAGTTCCCAAAGCACACAACCATTACACCAACGCAGAGTAAATTACACACATTAAAGAGAGAAGCGCATAACAAATGTATCCGCTAAGACTGAACATAAACTCACCCATGTACACACTTGTACATAATCACACTCTTGCACCCACACAAACACAGAAACACAGAAACACACACACAAATACATACACCCACACACCCACACAGACACACACACACACACACGTCACCCCTAGGCAGCTCCAGTCTGGCGGTGACCAAAAAGAGGCTGAGCTTGAGAATCTCTCTTCCTGCTTCTGCAGGCATATTCTCTCGCTGGAGGCCTGAATAATCCCACAGTCCTTTGCTTCGCCCTCCCTTAGATGCAGCGCAGCAGAATGGTAATGTAGCTTTTATGGAGGGATATTTCACTGGCTTCTGAAGGTCTGCCACTATCATAAATGACAAACAGATTATTAAAAAAAAAAGGCCAGAAAAAAAATGATGACCTGGGTCTAGTGGTGGAGAATTTCAATTGCTTTGCCGAGCTGCTCCTGAGCTCTTTGGGTCTTTTCATAGGGCTAGTGAAATAAGCTGAGACATTTAAACCCCAGCTCTACTACTGTATTCATTATGCAGGCATTCATTTGGGCGGTAGACCCTCTCCAATGGCACCCTCCCTGCAGTAAAAAGCATCTGAACAGAGCAGCTGAAAGTGTCCTCCCTGTTTGTCTGAGTTGTGTTGTATTGTGGAAGTAATGATCATCTGATGGTGAGTCTCACTCCTCCGTGTTGTATTGTGTAGGTTATGATCATCTGTTGGTGCATCTCACTCCTCCGTGTGCAGCTGTAAACCTCGTCCTGGCCCTCAGAGGAGTGCTGGACACTGGCCCACATCATCCTGGTCCTCACCATCAGAGGAGTGCTGGACACTGGCCCACATCATCCTGGTCCTCACCATCAGAGGAGTGCTGGACACTGGCCCACATCATTAGGGCAGCATCAGGCCACTTTCATCCACAGCCCCAGCCAGTAAAGTTAAAGGAGGCTTTTTTAAAGAGCATCGTCCCTGTAAACCGCTGAGTCTGAAAGGGACCTACCCCTAATTTGGCCTCATTCTGGCCCTAATCTGTGCTGATTGATTAGGCAGCCGTATATATTGATAGCCCTTTTTAGCCTGCTACAAACACTAGGTAAATCATCTAAAATTCACCAAATGCCTGCCAAATAGAGTCTTACTAAACCCAACCAGCTCACCCAGTGCATAGTCTTGAGTTCACAGAGCTCCAGCACTAGTCCTCCCCCTGTCCCAGCAGCCAGGGTCAGCCTTTCTGCACGCTGTCAGCAGGTTCACGGGCGGATAAACATCGGCGGCGGCACCACATTGGCGATATGCTGGGCCCACTCCCCGAATGACTCAACCACAGCCTTGGCACTGCCAGCTGAAGCAGCTGGAGCCAGAGGAATATGCCAAGCCCAGCAGTGCATGCCAATGCCAACATCTGTGTGGCATTCCCCACC
Source organism: Clupea harengus (assembly GCF_900700415.2). Taxonomy (NCBI): domain Eukaryota; kingdom Metazoa; phylum Chordata; class Actinopteri; order Clupeiformes; family Clupeidae; genus Clupea; species Clupea harengus. The sequence goes on along the minus strand of NC_045159.1, from coordinate 19,077,041 downwards.
CAGTGACCCAACAGGCAGAGCCAAACCCCTCTCCAGGCAGCCAGCCCCCCAACCCCCCTTTGATGGGCACCTCCTCGTGTGGGTGTAATGGGCACCTCCTCGTGTGGGTGTAATGGGCACCTCCTCGTCTGGGTGTGATGGGCAGAACCAGACCCAGAACACTGAACCCATCCTGGACAGCCTCTCATGTAAACGGATTATTTAGCTACAGGACCAGAACCCCCTCTCCTTTAAAGGTTGGAGTGAGTGTTTAACCCAAAGCCCTCTCATCTGGTGATGGACCGACTCTTTTGTAAACTGATTATTTAGCTACAGGACCAGAACCCCCTCTCCTTTAATTGCCATGCTGGGGTGAGTGTTTAACCCAGAACCCTCTCATCTGATGATGGGCAGACTCTCATGTAAACTGATAGTTTAGCCACAGGCCTGATTAGACCTCAGTGAGGGATAAGTGATTCAGTGCCATCTGTGTCCAGTGTGTCTTCCACTTCACTCGAAACATAATGCTCTTTGTATTGTAGCATGCACACATTGGAAACTGAAAATACCAATTCGGAAGTCTTGTTTTAGTCATATGGCCGGTAATTATTTCTTTACAATTGATTTTTTCACTTTGTTTTCTGTGTTTTGGTGATCATGAACTAGTTGTTGAGTGGGCGAGTGCAGACTGAACAGGCTCTCTGTTGTGTTTGAGCTCACCACACGACTCTGAGTGAACGCTGCTGGATCCTTCACTCAAAGGCTCTACCCAAATTATGAAAAGGTTTTACGTCTTCCCACGCTTCTGTCTGTCGGGCGTCCGGTTATTTACCCTTGACTTCAAAACAACAACATGGAGGATTTTGTCAACGGCTTTTAAGACATGTCTGTTGCACCTGGCAACCTCTCCATTTCTTTCACGAGCTGCATTCCATTAACTGTCCCTCTATGCAGTGATGATGGGGAGTTATAAATATATTTAGCACATAAAGAGAGAGAGAGAGAAAGAGAGAGGGAGAGAGAGGGAGAGATAGAGAGCGAGAGGGAGAGAGGGAGAGATAGAGAGAGAGAGGGAGGGAGGGAGAGAGAGAGAGAGAGAAATGGAGAGAGAGAGAGGGAGAGAGAGAGGGGGAGAGATAGAGAGAGAGAGAGAGAGAGAGAGAGAGAGAGAGAGAGGGAGAGAGAGAGAGGCGGTTTTAGACTCTGCAGCAGAGTAGTGTTTTCCCCACTGTGAGGATTAGCGCTCCCTGCTTGTAAAGATCCTCGTCTTAGTCGCCACAGCTGATAGATGCTAATCACCACCCTGGGGACAAGCAGGATTTTAGCAGGGCCACACACACACACACACACACACACACACACACACACACACACACACACACACACACACACACACATGTATTATTAAGGTGTGATAATAATACACACTGCCCACAACACTACACTCAGACACACACACACACACACACACACACACACACACACACACACACACACACACACACACACACACACACACACACACACACACACACACACACACACACACACACAGAGACAGAGACACACACACAGACGCACACATTCACGGACACGGACACAGACGCACCTAAGCACACACATGCACATTCACACACACACGTATATAATTTAGGTAAGTGATAATACTACAACATCAATCTCACACACAAAGGCCAAAACACACATGTATGCACACAAACACGCCAAGGCTCTCTCTCTCACACACACAGAACATATCAATATTTCGTTGAAAACAACAGCCCGAACACATACATTGATACGTCAGCCAGTGGAGAAATAAGGCAATACATCTGGTCCGTGTTTACTGTAACTACAACAGCCAGACTATTGCAACAAGAATCAAAAGAATGTACTGCACTGCATTCTTACAATCAACATCCTGTACATTTAGAGAGCGGTCTAGTTCAATTCAATTCAATTCAATTCTACTACAGACTAGTCTAGTTTAGTCTCTCATCCTGCATGAGTTCAGCATGTACCGATGTGAGAGATAAAGTGGCCATTTGCATCCATGCTAATCGATACCTGGATATTTCAACATGAATGTCAGATGTACAGATATAAGAGATACAGTGGCCCTTTGCGTCCATGCTAATCGATACCTGGATATTTCAACATGAATGTCAGATGTCACTCTGTGTTTCCACAGTTTTGATCGTCTCTTTTTTTCTGCATGCGAAGCAACCCACACAGCGCAGGCCATAAGCGTCCATAGACACACTGACTGGGCGATCGATGGTCATTTGAGTTTAATTTGAGCTTCCTCATAATGTCCACTGCATCGCCCCATCGCCCCCCCCCCCCCCCCCCCCCCCTCCTCAAACCTCCCGCTGCCAGAATGATTTCATCACAGTGTGTCCATTATGTCCTCTTCGAACCCCCGATCAATCGGAGCGTTACAGTGTTCACTGAGCCCCCCCCACACACACACCCCCGACCAATCAGAGCGTTCTAGTGTTCACTGAGGGAGGGGCAACAGGGATCATGGCCACTCAGGGAGCCTCGTAAACGTCCCCCTCATGGCTCTGCCTCTCGCCACGATAAAGACAGCCCACACACAGGGACACACAACACAGGTAGAGAGAGAGAGGGCCAGCCCACACACGGGGACACAAAACACAGGTAGAGAGAGAGAGAGAGAGGGCCAGCCCACACACGGGGACACACAACACAGGTAGAGAGAGAGAGAGAGAGGGCCAGCACACACACAGGCAAAACACAACACAGGTAGAGAGAGAGAGAGGGCCACCACACGGGGACACACAACACAGGTAGAGAGAGAGAGAGGGCCAGCCCACACACGGGGACACACAACACAGGTAGAGAGAGAGAGAGGGCCAGCCCACACACGGGGATACACAACACAGGTAGAGAGAGAGAGAGAGGGCCAGCCCACACACGGGGATACACAACACAGGTAGAGAGAGAGAGAGGGCCACCACACGGGGACACACAACACAGGTAGAGAGAGAGAGGGCCAGCCCACACACGGGGACACAAAACACAGGTAGAGAGAGAGAGAGAGAGGGCCAGCACACACACAGGGACACACAACACAGGTAGAGAGAGAGAGAGAGGGCCAGCACATGGGGACACACAACACAGGTAGAGAGAGAGAGAGGGCCAGCCCACACACGGGGACACACAACACAGGTAGAGAGAGAGAGAGGGCCAGCACACGGGGACACACAACACAGGTAGAGAGAGAGAGGGCCAGCCCACACACGGGGACACAAAACACAGGTAGAGAGAGAGAGAGAGAGGGCCAGCACACACACAGGGACACACAACACAGGTAGAGAGAGAGAGAGAGGGCCAGCACATGGGGACACACAACACAGGTAGAGAGAGAGAGAGGGCCAGCCCACACACGGGGACACACAACACAGGTAGAGAGAGAGAGGGCCAGCCCAGGAGACACAGGTGTTGTGTTTGTGTTCTTCAATGTGTATATTTGTGTGTGTGTGTGTGTGTGTGTGTGTGTGTGTGTGTGTGTGTGTGTGTGTGTGTGTGTGTGTGTGTGTGTGTGTGTGTGTGTGTGGTTGTTTGTAGTTGTTATGCAAGACAAGAAGGTGTGAGATTGTTCATTCTAACATTACCGAGTCCCTACTGCTGCTTAGTCGGCCTTCAGGTGGGTGTTTGTATGTTAGTTTATTTCTTTTCTTCTCTTTCTGTCTCCTTTCCTTCCCTTCTTCGTGTGTTGGTTTATTCATGTGGCCTCAGGGTCTCTCACTTGAGGGAGAAATGGCTAGTTAGTTGCCTGAATTGCCCCGTGTTAAACATGAATGAGCCTATTTAAAAAGGAGGCCGACGCGTACATCACCCTTTTACTTTCCAACAATTAAACGTGCTTGCGTTGGATTTAAGAAAACAGCTCATATTGGAGCCAGATCATTTGCAAATGGCAAAAAAGTATTTCAAAGACTTCAAAGCTTCGTAATGGCTCGCGTGCTTGTGTTTCATGTTCACGGCCGGTGTTTGAAGGTCTACAGTGAAGCCTGATGCCCTGACACGTTCCCCTGTGTCACTGAATAAAACACACACACTACTGGGTCTGTATGTGTGTGTGTGTGTCTTTTGATGGTGTCTTACTCTTAATAAACTGTTTACTCGCTTGTTGTGCTTCAGAGCAGCGCCTCGGAGTCTGGGTAAATATTAGAATAATTACTCCATGATTACCCGTCAGGAAATTACACAAGGTTCAAAGAGTATATCAACATGCTGGGATGTAGAGCAATTCATCAAGTCACAAATACATCTGTTTGTGATGCCAGCCTCTCCAATATTGCTCTGTGAGAAACTGAGTGTACCAGTAGAATACATATTTACTGCAATGAGAAAGTATGCACACCTGTTCAGTAACAACTACAAACATCCGGTCTGACATTAATCTAGAGACAGTGTGAAACCCAAATATGGCACACACACACACACACACACACATACACACACACAAATATACACACTGAAGAACACAAACACATCCTCTTATATAATCAAATGTTTATGCTCACACGAATGCACACACACGCATACACAAATGCAAGCTTTCAAGGAAATAGGTTATCACAGAAAGTGGAAAACTACTGCTATCTGTAACTCCCATTGCTGTGCCCTTTAATGACACACACACACACGAACACACACACACACACACACACACACACACACACACACACACCCGCACACACACACACACGGTGTGTGTGTGTGTGTGTGTGTGTGTGTGTGTGTGTGTGTGTGTGTGTGTGTGTGTGTGTGTGTGTGTGTGTGTGTGTGTGGGTGGGTGGGTGTGTCTAAGCTGGCTGTAACTGCTGTTTTAAAGACTCCTTGACCCCTCCTCAGCTACTTATAGGAGCGGCACATCAAAAATTCATACTTTTCTCATCATAGGCAATCCTCAAGGAGAAGACCACGACCTCTAGCTCAAGGCACAGCCTCGTAAACATGTCAGTCATAAACATTGTGTTTATATGTCGTCAACCAAGAATTAATAAGGTCTGACATGGCCATAAATTTGAGTTTTTTGCACCAAATCATATTTTATTCTTTATAAAAATAATATAAAATAAAATAAAATGAAAATAAATTTCATAGAATGGAGGTTATTGGATTCTGGATTTTCAATCATGTTTTTCTCAAATCCCCAAATGTGACGATATGCTGGCATACTGGAAAAAAGAGAAAACCCTGAGTTGACTATCACATACCGGATCAGTAAAATAAAGTCAGTTATAATGTTTTTCCACATACAGTGCAGAGGGAGAGCGAGAAAGAGGGAGAGAGAGAGAAAGGGAGGAAGAGAGAGATAGATGGAGAGAGAGAGAGAGATAGATGGAGAGAGAGAAATGAACTGCTGTATGGTCTGTGCATGCAACTTCCCCTCAACAGATCTGATTGGTCTCTGCTGGAACTTGCAATGTGTAAATAACCGTCTATCACATACTCAATAACATCTTGATTTCTTCTCACAGCTGTCTTTGTGACCGAGGCTGTGTAGGAGTGCTCTCACACACACACACATACACGCACACACACACACACACAGACACACACACACACACACAGACACACACACACACACATAGGAGTGCTCTCTATCACATACTCAATAACATCTTGGTTTCTTCTCACAGCTGTCTTTGTGATCGAGGCTGTTTAGGAGTGCTCTCACACACACACACATACACATACACGCACACACACACACACACACACACACACACACACACACACACACACACACACACACACATAGGAGTGCTCTCTCCCCTCAGAGCGGAACATATGTACAGAATCTTTTCAAAGAGAAGCCGTCCTCTGGGCAGGTGACCCTCCTCCTATAGTCCCAGCTGCGTGGGGGTTTCAGCCGTGTCACAGTTGGCACATATGGATGTTAAATAAATCATTAAATACGGCTACAGCAGCAGAACATTAATCCGAGCTGCATTAAATACAGTAAAACTGCGACTGTAAAACCACTCTGCTTACTGCTCAGTGCTCCAACGGGATGTCCCCCCCGACACACACACACACACACACACACACACACGTGAGGTCTGCCATATGGTTAGTCCCCCCCCCACACACACACACACACAGACACACAAACAAAGTGCTGGTGTGGCACTCTTCATTGGCAAGGGGCTTCACTGAGAGGGGAGAGGGGAGAGGGCGATAGCAGTCAGATAACATCGACCTCTTCAATGAGGCCATTTGTCACCGAAATAGCAAAACTTGCAGCCAGAGATGCCATCTTACACACACAGAGAGAGACAAAGAAAGACAAAGAAAGAAAGAAAGAAAGAAAGAAAGAAAGAAAGAAAGAAAGAGAAAGACATCTGGTCCCATCTGGTCCCTGTGGTTAGGTATGTGTGATGATGATGATGATGATGATGATGATATGTGTGTCTGTGAGTGTGAGTTTGTCTATATCTGTGTGTGTGTGTGTGCATGCAGCTAGTGGCATTTTTCTTTATTCAGACTCACTGGAGGGGGTCACTGGGCTTCGTCTCCGTCTCCGTGGCGACTGGAGGCTGTAAGTGATATCCGTTATTTACCGCCTGCTTGTTAGCACTGAAATAACTACCCATCACCCAGTGCAACAGCACAGCACTGGAATAACTACCCATCACCCAGGGCAACAGCACAGCACTGGAATAACTACCCATCACCCAGGGCAACAGCACAGCACTGGAATAACTACCCATCACCCAGGGCAACAGCACAGCACTGGAATAACTACCCATCACCCAGGGCAACAGCACAGCACTGGAATAACTACCCATCACCCAGGGCAACAGCACAGCACTGGAAGAACTACCCATCACCCAGGGTAACAGCACAGCACTGGAATAACTACCCTTCACCCAGGGCAACAGCACAGCACTGGAAGAACTACCCATCACCCAGGGCAACAGAACAGCACTGGAATAACTACCCATCACCCAGGGCAACAGCAGAGAACAGCACTGGAAGAACTACCAATAACCTAGCCACTCCTGACACTACATATATACCCATCACCCAGCACAGCACAGCACAGCCACTCCTGACACTACATATATACCCATCACCCAGGGCAGCAGCACAGCATAGCCACTCCTGGCACGCACAGCAGCTGATAAAAGTCACTGGTGTAATAAGCTTCTGTGGAGGCGAGCCAGCTGACCAGAGTCCTGCCCAGCGGCACGTCGGATTTATCCTGGCCATGAAAGAGACGTGTTAAAGCGCACAGGTAAAGCGCCGAGCAGCGCAGCGCAGCGCAGCGGAGAGGGAGGGAGCCAGGAGCATAACTCACAAGCCTTTTATAGACTCTTTATCATCTCCTTACTGTGGTCACCAGACAGAAATCCAATGGTCACTCAGCCAGGCGCACAAAGCCACTCTGCCCAGTGGGAGCGCTTTAAGTGGACGCCTCCGAGCCCGCGCTACTCGTAAATACATTTCACACGAGATGGGGCATTTTCTGGGTCGTTAATCCAGGCGGGCCCTGACAATCTGATTAAGATTACAGGCGGCCAGAGACGGGCCAAATAAAGGCCTGGGAATGGAAGCATTGCAATAACTCTGCGGTAATAGATGAAAAAGGCATAGGTGTGTGTGTGTGTGTTTTCTGCTATTGGCTGTGATTACCGGAGTAATCAACGTGAGATTACCTGTGCGGAAGAGGATATTTGTTTCATTAAGATCACAGAACAGCTATAAAATAGGGACAGAGAGGGAAAAAGAGAGAGAGAACGGAAGAGAGATTGATAGAAAACGATAGAAAAATAGAGAGGGAAAGAGAGACACAGAGAGACAGAAAGAGAGTGATAAACAGAACCAAATAAAGACAGATGGCCAATGAGAGAGCGAGGGATAAGTAATAGAGAAAATAAGAGAGAGAAAGCCAAAGAAACAGATAAAAGAAAGAGAGAAAGAGAGATAGAGGGATAGAGAGAAAGAACTGAAAATGCAGTAGCTTGCAGAGCCAAAAGGCCAAAAGAAAAGAGAAAAACCTTCTGTCTGACAGGCCATGGGGAGCTGGGACCTGTTACACACACTCACACATACACACACTTGCACAGACTCGCACACACTCGCACACACACACACACACACACACACACACACACACACACACACGCACACACACACACATACACGCACACACACACACACTCTCACACACACACAAACACACGCACTCATACACATACACACACACAAACGCGTGCACGCACACACACACACGCACACACACACACACACACACACACACACACACACACACACACACACACACACACACACACACACACACACACACACACACACACACACACACACACACACACACACGCACACACACACACACAAACACACACAGAGCCCAATACTGACTCCACAGAGTGACCTGAAGCTACGCCCCAACAATCAGGGAGTGTGTGCAGTAGGCCACCCCACACCAGCTCAGGCAAGACGGCAGCCTGAGGGTGGTCGTGTGTGTGTGTGTGTGCGCATGTGCGAGTGTGTATGTGTGAACATGTGTGTGTGCGTGAACACATTGCAATTCCAAACAAATACAGTAAATATAAATCGCTGCTATGTGCTTTAAGACAGCTCTTTGCTAAATGTTCTGTGGTCTACTGTAGTGTTTGCAGACACTTGTCATGTCCAGTACAGTAAGTGAAACAACAACCCATGAGACTGGCATTCGAAGTGCACTGCAGCCCTAATGTCATGTCCAGTACAGTAAGTGAAACAACAACACATGAGACTGGCATTCAAAGTGCACTGCAGCCCTAATGTCATGTCCAGTACAGTAAGTGAAACAACAACACATGAGACTGGCATTCAAAGTGCACTGCAGCCCTAATGCTGATCCATGGTGTCCCCTGAATGTGTCAACTTCACATTTACAATATTTGCCTTGAATCTTTAGTGAAAAAATCTTTACCACATCTTATTCATCCCTAAAATCCCCAATGTTCCACAAATATTTCAAGGCAAGCAGCTATCACACCAAGAACAAACTCTTTGATCTGTTGGTTTGCCTGTCACAATACTGTCCTGTAGATACCACAGTTGAGTGTGGGAGAGTTTGAGTTTGAGTTTGAGAGCCCATGCCTTACATATTCTGCAGTAATAGAGGAAAATCTCTTCAGCGATAACTACATTGATGATTTGCCAAAAGACATTTCAGACACATTTAAATGCAAATATGACCAAGTTGTATAGACGGTAAGAAGGTAGCAAGGTATTCTCACTAAAATTATTTCAAGCATATTGTGGTACAGGAGGTAAAGAAGGTAAAGAAGTCGTTTAGTAATCAGAAGGTTGCTAGTTCGATTCCGTGTCAAAGTGTCCTTGAGCAAGGCACTGAACCCCTAATTGCTCCTGATGTGCAGTGTGCCATCAGTGTAAATGTAAAATGTGTATACATTGTAAGTCGCACAAAAAAAAAATGGTACTCCACCAAATTTGAGGTATTCCACCTGGCATGAAAGGATAGTCTTCTAAGCTATAAACGAGTACTTTCTGAGGCGAAATCGGCTTACTACTCTTCACTGATTGATAATAATAAAAACAACCCCAAGTTCCTATTTAACACCATTTCACCAACAAAAAACTACAATACAATCGATCATTCTGTTCCCATAAGCTTTAGTGGTAATGATTTCATGACCTTTTTCAATAACAAAATTCTAACAATAAGAGAACAAATTCATAGTCTCCTCCCCCTCTATGACCTTACACCTCTTCCAAAATGCCCTATGGCTATGGCAACACCCGCTATGGCAACACCCCCTCAACCTGGTGCTCTCCTTGAATCCTTCGCACCCATTGACCTCCCTGAACTAAACTCCCTGATCCTCTCATCTAAATCATCGACGTGCCTACTAGACCCTATCCCCACAAAACTTCTTAAACATGCACTACCCTTATTAAGTGAGACATTACTTAATGTAATGAATAATTCACTCATTTCAGGATACGTCCCCAAATCATTCAAAATAGCAGTGATCAAACCATCTCTCAAAAAACCTAACCTTGATCCTGATAATCTAGCTAACTATAGACCCATATCCAATCTCCCCTTCTTGTCAAAAATACTTGAAAAAATAGTAGCTAAGCAACTTACTTCCTTTTTACACCAAAACAAAATCGAAGAAACCCTCCAATCTGGCTTTAGAGCCCACCACAGCACTGAAACGACCTTAGTCAAAGTCCTGAATGACCTACTAATCGCATCCGACCATGGGTGCACCTCAATACTAGTTCTCCTAGACCTTAGTGCCGCCTTCGACACTATAGACCACCATATCCTATTACAGAGACTTGAACATCATGTTGGCATTAAAGGCTGTGCCCTATCCTGGTTTAGATCTTACCTCTCTGATCGCCATCAATTCGTTCAGGTCCATGAGAAGTCATCCAATCACACTAGAGTAAGCTACGGTGTTCCCCAAGGCTCTGTCCTCGGACCACTGCTCTTTTCCCTTTACATGCTACCCTTAGGTGCTGTCATAAGGAACCATGGCATTAACTTCCACTGCTATGCTGATGACACCCAACTCTACCTATCCATGAAACCTGATGAAATTGCACATTTACCCAAGATAGAAACTTGCCTGCAAGATGTAAAATCTTGGATGGCTAACAACTTCCTGCTCCTCAACTCTGATAAAACTGAGGTTATGCTTGTAGGCCCCGATCAATTGAGAATGACACTATCTAGCCATCTATCCACACTCGATGGCATCCCAACACCCAATACTAGCATCAAAAACCTTGGGGTAACTATCAACCAAGACCTTCTACTTGACTCACACATAAAACAGATCTCAAAGACATAATTTTTCCATTTACGCAATATTGCCAAAATTAGAAAAGTCCTATCCCTCCAAGATGCAGAAAAACTAATCCACGCATTTATTACTTCCTGACTAGATTACTGCAATGCTCTCCTGTCCGGATGCAGCATCAACTCAATAAAGAGCCTCCAACTTATACAGAACGCTGCTGCCCGTACACTCACCAGAAATAAAAAATATGAGCACATCTCACCTGTACTTGCCTCTCTGCATTGGCTCCCTGTCAAAAGTAGAATTGATTTCAAAGTACTCCTGCTAACATACAAAGCCCTAAATGACCTGGCTCCAAACTACCTTAAGGAATTAGTTGTCCCCTACTGCCCTCCAAGACCGCTCCGTTCCCAGAGTGCTGGCCTCCTTGTAATTCCAAGAATATCAAAAACCACAGTAGGAGGCAGAGCCTTTAGCTACCGAGCCCCCCTCCTCTGGAACAATCTCCCTGCCTCCATTCGAGATGCAGACACCCTACCGATATTCAAATCGAGACTAAAGACATTCCTCTTCAGTGCATCCTATAGCCATAAGTAACTGCGTCAACTAAGCCTAGGGGCTGAGCAGGGGCGAGAGACAACAAGGCCAATCCCGGCATGGAGGTTACCCTGCCCATTTTGGTGGCGCGCCTCTCATCCCTCACTCCTGTGATGCTTTTCCATAGGGCCACTTGGTAGATAGGTAAACAGATGCTAGTGTGAGACAAAATTAAAATTAAAATAAAAAATAGATACACACCCGCTCTGCCCCTGTCCTGCTTAGTTGGGCCTGGGGGCTGAGCGGGTGAGAGAGACAATGCCTAACACGGCAGGGAGGCTGTCCTGCCAGACCCGGTGGCGCACCTCTTAGTTCTCTCAATCCTGTGATGCTTTCCATGGACCACTTGGTAGATAGGTAAACAGATGCTAGTGTAAGACAAAATTACATAAACCAAACAAATCTAAACACATGTAATACCCCCCTAATCAACTAAACTGGACTAAAATCTAAATAATATATTAAATAATATTCCCTTACACCTAGCCAGGCAGCCCCTCTCCCTCTCTCTCTCTCTCCCTCCCTCTCCTCTCATATCACATTGCTAATGCTTATAATAATACTGATAAAATGGCCATATTGCCTACTGTAAATCTACTACCCAAAGGTATCTCCTTATCTGTTTCTGAAATAAATGTCTACTAACAAAAATGTTCTCTCTCCCTTGTAGCATTTTCCAATTGCTGATGGAAGTGGAAACATTGCTCCTCACCCCCACTACTCCTCAACTACGCATATGGACAGCCAAACTCTACCCACTCACTCTGTTCTTTTTCTTTTTCTCCTAATCCAGACTATCTTCGCTATGGGACGCTGCTGTAATCTCTCCACCCGGTCTACCCGTAGAAACCCTCTGCCAATTGCACCCACCGCCACCGCACTGCCGTACACTTACTCTACCTCATACCCTATTCTAGCATTTATATACAATATATATTATTGCCACCATCAACATGTTTCTCTGTTCCTACTCCCCTTACCCCTGTAACAGTAAACCTTTGAGCACAGTGTATACCCACTAAACTGGTCTTGTTTGTATCATGTATTTACCACCAGATGTCTGTATATATATTATGTACACCTACCAAATGCAGGATATGTACAACACCTGTTGTTTCCCATCCCCTTCTGCCACACAAACCTCCCCCATCCCCCCTTCCTATCTCTACCCGGCCGACCTCAAGCAGATGGGTCCCCCCTTATGTGCCGTGGTTCTGCTTAAGGTTCCTTCCTGACTAACAGGGAGTTTTTTCTTGCCCGTGTTGCCAATGTGCTTGCACTAAGGGGGTTCAGGTTCTGGGCTCTGTAAAGCGCCTAGAGACAATTGTATTGTTATGGCGCTATATAAATAAAATTGAATTGAATTGAAAATTGAATATGTAAGTCGCTTTGGATAAAAGCGTCTGCTAAATGTAAATGTATAGGCTTCATGTCTGTGTCCAAATACAGCCCATTTCTATATAGTCATTTATTTTTGTCGAGTTTTGAACTGAAAGTGATTTGAACATGTATCTAAATGTCTGCTAAAATGTGCTGGAATTGTACAAAGCTTTGTGGGTGGTAAACACTGCTTGAGACAGGTATTCATGAATTTCGGAAGTGGTGGTGATTGAATGCATTTTGTATCAAAGCAATGCAAAAGTATCCACAGTTCAGTTCACACAGTCCACTGATATGGTGAATGTGTGAAATGTTTAGAAAAAGTGGACATAGATAATGATTTTTTTTATTACAGAAAAGAAGATATTTTGGCAAAGATAGCATGTTTAAATGGACGATTAGTTTGACGAGGCATCAAAACTATGCACACAGCAGTGGGCATATCCAGCTTTTCTTTTGGTGGTTTTCTAGTGAACTGTTGGACACAGGTATTTGATATTACTACGTGTGCTTGTGGCAGTATTAGTGCTTATTAAGTTGGCATACTGTTTATGGTTTTATTTTAATTAAGATGTTATCAGCTCGGGATCGGCAGCAAAGTGTAGGGGGGAGATGATCGTGCCCCTAGGTTATTAACCCTCCTATTATGTTCAAATTTTACCCACATCTATTATGCTTGGGGTCAATTTGACCCCAGCAATTTAAACTTCCAAAAAATTATTATAACTATTTTTTTTTACCCAAGTTTATGTGTCAGGTACTTAAGGTTTGTTTGTTGACTACCTAAATAGCCCTTAAAATTAAAACAATATCCCCACCCACTCCCTTTATACATCCAGAATACATGTTACGCGACTATGGAGAAATATGCAGATCCCCATAAAATCTCACTGATTGACCTAAAATTGGAAAGAGATATCCTTCTGGTGTTTTTATGGCTTCATATTATTTCTAAGTACATATTGTTGTTATCTATAACATTTGGAATAAAAAACTATTTCTTTTATCAAGAAAAGTAACAATGTGATGAAAAAAGTTGATATTTCTTATATATTTTATACAATTAAAACAGCCTGGGGTCAAATTGACCCCAAACAACACCTATGCGTAAAGTATGTGTACAGGACATTGAAAACATATCATCATGTTCATTTTGTGTTTACCCAGTTGTCCCCATTAAATTAGGAAAAGTCATTAAATATGAAGCAAAACAAATTATGTCAAACATTTATTTAGAGACGTTAAACATTGAATGGGGTCAAATTGACCCCAAACATAATAGGAGGGTTAAGGTCAGAGGTCGGGGGACCCCTGGGGAAGTGTAGGGAGGGGAAGATGGACTGGAGCAGAGGGAGAGTGTCGTGGTAAAACACCACTTGACACAATTGGCATCTAACTATCATGTTACTTGTTAAGTGCCACTTGCCAGTTAAACACATCTTTACTGATAGCGGAAACCAGTCAAGTGGTCCACTGTGGCTTTATGATACCGCTGAAGAGAGGGCTCTTCAGAAGATCACAGTCAAGGGGCAGGCTTACTCTCTGCAGCTACAAATACTTCATGCTTGTTATCGCTGCATTTTATTGTGTGGTGGAGAGGGAAAGAATTGATGGGCCACATGCCTCCCATACAAAGGAAAGGATGCTCAACCCAATATTCAGAAACACTACAGAGACATAAATAAGAATATAATTTAGCGTTTAGCGTTTAGTGGGACGTGTAGGAGAGCCAGTCACGTCCATCATCACACGCACATTAAACAGAGAACATGTTAGTGCATCAAATGAAACAAGTTAATAAAGACGGTCAACAACCATCTTGACACCACTAACCCCGACAAACACACACACACACACACAAATTGAGAAAACTCAGGGCAATAAAGTCTGAACAAGCAGTAAGACATTTGAAGCATTGCTCAAATTATTCTTTTGACAGAGACTGCGGTCCATAAACTATAGCCGTGTTTCCATAACCGGGCAAAACCCGGGCGAGCTAGAGTGTGTGTGTATGCGTGTGTGTGTGTAGACGAGCTAGTGCGTGTGTGCGCATGAGTTTGTGTAGGTGAGCTAGTCAGTGTGTGTGCATGTGTGTGTGTGGGCGAGCTAGTGTGTGTGTGTGTGTGTGTGAAGGCGATCTTGTCAGTGTGTGTGCATGTGCATGTGTGTGTGCATGTGTGTGTGAAGGTGAGCTAGTGCGTGTGTGTGCATGTGTGTGTGTGTGTAGGCGAGCTAGTCAGTGTGTGTGCATGTGTGTGTGTGTAGGCGAGCTAGTGTGTGTGTGTGCATGTGTGTGTGCATGTGTGTGTGAAGGTGAGCTAGTCAGTGTGTGTGCATGTGTGTGTGTGTAGGCGAGCTAGTGTGTGTGTGTGTGTGTGTGTGTGTGTGTGTGTGTGTGTGCATGTGTGTGTGTGTAGGCGAGCTAGTGTGTGTGTGTGTGTGTAGGTGAGCTAGTCAGTGTGTGTGCATGTGTGTGTGTGTAGGCGAGCTAGTGTGTGTGTGTGTGTGCATATGTGTGTGTGTGTGCATGTGTGTGCATGTGTGTGTGTGTGCATGTGTTCGGTAGGCGAGCTAGTGTGTGTGTGCATGTGTGTGTGTAGGGGAGCTAGTGCATGTGTGCGCATGAGTGTGTGTAGGCGAGCTAGTGTGGGTGTGTGCATGTGCATGTGTGTGTGAAGGCGAGCTAGTGCGTATGTGTGCGTATGTGTGTGTGTAGGCGAGCTAGTGTGTGTGTATGCGTGTGTGTGTGTAGACAAGCTAGTGCGTGTGTGCGCATGTGTGTGTGTGAAGGCGAGCTAGTGTGTGTGTGTGTGCATGTGTGTGTGCATGTGTGTGTGTAGGCGAGCTAGTGCGTGTGTGTGTGTGTATGTGTGTGTGTAGGCGAGCTAGTGTGTGTGTGTGTGCATGTGTGTGTGAAGGCGAGCTAGTGCATGTGTGTGCATGTGTGTGTGTAGGTGAGCTAGTCATTGTGTGTGCATGTGTGTGTAGGCGAGCTAGTGTGTGTGTGTGTGTGTGTGCATGTGTGTGTGAAGGCGAGCTAGTGTGTGTGTGTGTGTGTGTGCATGTGTGTGTGAAGGCGAGCTAGTGTGTGCCAAGGCCAGTTGCGTATCCATTGCCACATCCGTGCCGTGATCGTGCCTTTCTCCGGGCTTCCCTGGGGATTTCGGCAAGTCGCTTTTGGCCCGTCGATTACCCTTGGGCCAAGCAGGGCTAACTGGTGCTTGAGGCGTGTCAAGGTGAAAGGTGGGGTTAGCGGAGTTAGGTAAGAGAGGTTCAGTGCCAAAAGAAGTTAACTAGTCAATATCAGATAACCTACACACTACCAAATGCCCTTAACAGATCATTTCGAAAATGGAGAATCGTTGGAGCTGGTCAGTATGCGGAATCAGGTCTCGGCTTAATATTCGGGCTCATGAAAATGTGCAATGGTAGCTCGATCAAGTTGGGGGAGACTGAACAACCAACACGATTGTAATACTTTTTATAGGTGTCGTTCTGAGGACAGACTCTCCCACTCCGGATGTTTATCCGTATCACCTCCACGGCATCAGCACACTCCAGACTTTCTTTAACGAGCGTTCGTCAGGAAACAGAAAGCTTCAAGCCGTCCTTCAGAGAAGTAATATGTGCGAGGCGATAGAGATAAGTGAGTCTAAACTAAAATGGCACTTGCGAGGGGAAAGGGGGTAGAAGTGGTAATAAGCCACACTGATTCATTAAACAATTAGGACGAGACAAGCTAATCATAAAATCAGCACTTGTGAGAAATGGAGAGCTGGGTCTCTGTCATTACCATTATGTGTCGTAGTCAATTCAAATTAGCCTTTGCTGGGAAGAGTCAATTGTACATAATTGAAGTTAATCAATGAGGCTTAATTACAATCATGGATAAAAGTATCAAAAAGTAATGTCATTATTCAGCGGACTCTTATTGGAGTGCGGTAGAGGGGCGCACTAAGCTGGTTTCACCTCGCTCTGGAAACATCCTGTTTCTGGGTGTGTCAATTACGAGTGTGCCGCAGTGCATTGTGTCACGGTGGTCTTGAAAATTAATTTGATTTCCCCCCATTGTTTTGCTGTGTAATTGATTAGCTTTCATCTTCGGTGGGGACAATGGGAAGCACCCGGCCCAGGAGGAGGAGGGGGGGGGGCCTTGCTCTGACGCTTTACCCCCCCCCCCCCCCCCCTCACACGCACACACATACAGACACAGACACACACCATTTCACCATTGTCATTTCTTTCCTTTTCATTGTTTTAAAAGATACACACAGCCATGCACATTCACACATGCAGACACACGTATGTTCACACACACACGCACACACCCCCACCCCCACACACACACACACACACGTACACACAGACATCCTTTGTCTCCCTTTCCCTTCCTTCCCTTCTCTGCCTCCTTCCTCCGTCTCCCCCAGCTTTTCCACTCTAACCACGTGGATTCCGTATCTAAGCCCTTTCTCGTGTCTATGTCTTGCTGCTCCTTTTGTCTCTCCCCATTCAGTCTCACACAGTCTTTCCAGCATTTCACACGGTGTGTGTTTGTGCACAGCCGCCGTACCCCGGTAGACTGTTCCCTGGTGTAAGGTTGCTTAGTTTTAAACTGGAGAGACTGAAGTAAGCTTGATCACTCGGGACCCTGCTGGGCTGCTTAATGGGGTGCTGCTTCGGTCTTTACAGGGACACAAAAACGGAGACCAGACCACTTAATGGCCATGTGGTTTGTGTGAATAGAGGGATATTTGAAGGTGAAATGAATGAAAATCATCTGAGCAATTTCCTGAGAGCAGACGACAAAACAGCGATGGCATATTGAGCGAACTCTTCACCACCCCCGGACACAGATCCACGCTCCTCCACACAAGTCTCAGACAAAGGTCTTCCAACCAGAAACGGTGTTCTTTGAGATCTAGGATGACATATGGTGTCCTTGATCATTTTTTTTTTTTTTTCGATTCCTTTGTATGTCTTAACATGCAAAGTAATTGACAATAAAGCTACTTTGACTTTGACTTAAAGGTCTGCAGTGGTGTGTGTGTGTGTGTGTGTGTGTGTGTGTGTGTGTGTGTTTGGGGGATGGCATTTGAAACATTCTCCTAAAGTAGTCTTGTATGTACTATGCAGTGTGTGTTTGGGGGATGGCATTTGAAACATTCTCCTAAAGTAGTCTTGTATGTACTATGCAGTGTGTGTGTGTGTGTGTGTGTGTGTGTGTGTGTGTGTGTGTGTGTGTGTGTGTGTGTGTGTGTGTGTGTGTGTGTGTGTTTGGGGGTTGACATTTAAAGCATCCTCCTAAAGTATGTATAGTTGCAATGGGGTTATGTACGGTATACGGTATATACTCCTCCCCCTCCCCCTCCCTGTGTGCCTCTAGTTGGGGTCCTAATGCAGATTTAGGTATCCCAAACCTGCCTGTCTAACTCTGATCGCTTCTCTCTGAGGTAATTTATTATGAAAATGTCTCCTCTGAAGCTAAACTCAGAGGTTGTCCTGTCAGAAGAATTTGAGCTCTTATTTTTTTTGTCAGCTGTCACTTCAGATGGCTTCACACCGAGGAGAAGACACAGGTTGGGAGGGAGAATAAAATAAAATAAATAAAAAACAGAGAAAAATATACTCATGAATATATCTCATGAAGCATTATTTCTTCAGTCATACATGTGATCATGATTGCGGGTCAGATATAGATAGCGCTGCCTGGCAACAAGGCAAACAAGAGAGACAATCTTGCTGTTATTGTCTCGATCATCTCAACTAGGTCTCATCATTACCATGGAGACAGACTGAAATGGACTGAATTACAAGGTAATCAAACTGTGCCTGACGTCAATTGTTCCACATCTTTGAACCATTGCTTTCTTCCTTTAGGACATGTTTTACGCGGTCTAAAGGGAAGCAGCAACAGGGCTGAAAGCTATTGAAGAAGGCACAGTAACTGCAGACACTGGTCATATTTCTCAGATCTGTTCCGCTGACTGTAAGACCTCCAAACAGCACACCTCACCTCAAACATGGCCCCTGAAATGGGATATTTTGTTCACATCAAACAGTAATCTCAGAAAAACTCCTGTGAATGCATCACCGGAACCATCTCCCAACAGTGGCCATCATGATAATAATAATAATAATAATAATAATCATAATAATAATGATAATAATAAACTTAATTTGTATAGAACCTTACATACACAGAATGCATTTGGATCATTTAAAAACAAGAATAGATAAAAAATGATAGCAGAAATATATACAGAAAAAAGATAAATGGGTTTAACTCCCCTAAAGGCCAAACTAGAGAGCAGGGGATGAGGGGCTCTGGGCCTGACGTGGGCCTGATGGGGTTCTGATCAGGCATGGATTTGGCAGAGCCAGTCTGAGTGTGCCTCTGATACTAAAACACCGTCCTATCTATGTGGGTAAAACTGCCAAGCGGCTGGCACCATCTCCAGTGTCTCCCGACTCAGGAACGGATGGTGAAATGCAGCAATCAATGCCAGTGTCAGTCTGAATTAAACTGGGATCTAACTTAATGAGTGAATGTAAATCCATGGTGTTCTTTGCTAGAAGAGGAGAGCTTGTCTCTCTCTCTCTCTCTCTCTCTCTCTCTGTGTGTGTGTGTGTGAGAGAGAGAGAGTATGTGTGTGTGAGTGTGAGTGTGTGTGTGCAGGGGCGGCCCTAGCACATTTGGCGCTCTAGGCGAGCTTCACTCCTGGCGCCCCCCCCACACACATTATTTATTTATTTTTCCCCACGAAAACGGAATTGCAACTTTCAAACGCTATTTTGCCCTCTAAGACTGCATTTCTTTCACATAAACACAACAACGATCGCAACGATGAACAAATCACTGAGAAAATGTCACGCCTGTGCTGGACTACGCTCCGGCCACGCCCCCTGTTCAACTGTTTATGGACACACACACACCTCCACGTCATCTTCCCAATCGCCTGCAAATAATGTTTTCTTAGTCTTCTAAAAGTGAATCTAAAATGATATAACAAAAGTATGCATTATCATCATTTGTTAAATGTAGCTATTATGTAGTTATTAAGCATTTTGGTGTATTTGGACAGCCTGACATTTTTTTATTCCAAGATGCATAGCTCTTGATTAGTTGAATCATGTCTAATGTTGGACTGGACTGGCTAGCTCGCTCCACCAAAACTAACATTGTTATGATTACTCAAATTGTTATGACGCAAAATGACGCAAATTGCGGTACAGCTGAACTTGAACTGATGTTTCGACTGAATGGCAATAACAATGAACGTCACAAGTCACTGGCTAGCTAGCGTTAGCTAACTAGCAAGATTACATACAATCCATTCGCTAAAGTTGACAATACAACACTTGGATTTTTACCAGTATTCCTCACTTGTTGACAAGTTGCCGTGTTTGGCTTCCTTAATGGGTGTGCTATGCAACAAGTAAGATATGTGTAGTGTTGTTGCACTGGCTATTGGCTTTATATGTGCGCCCCTATTTTAATCATGTGTTTTTTTGTATAATGTAGAATAAAAGAACATATAATTTGTTATATACCCGCCTCTGTAAAATCCTTAAAGAACTATGTGACAGGGAGTAGGAAAACTTTCAATGATAAGGTACATCTTTTCTTCTTAACTCCACTAAAGTGCCGGGGGCAATTCACGCATTCGTGAACGTTTTCTTATCTGGAATTCATTCTAGGCTAGAACAGGATTTAAGGATTTACCTTTCTCCTTGGCACGTTTCTCTTCTTCTTCCTTACTTTTCTTCTTCAATTGCGCCCCGGATGGCTTTTACCTCTTCATTATTTTGTTCTTCAAAGTTTCTTGAACACACACACACTCTAACAAAACGCCTCACTGTGCTAACATGTTCTGACAACACCAAGTACGTACGTACCCCTTCCGTTTTCGATTTTTGGCTCATTTTACCCTAATGTTAGATTTTTTTTTATGTCAAAATATTGGTTGGAGATATAGAAGGGGGCGTAAAAAAAACTCAGCGCAGTTTTTTGCGCCCCCCTCTTAGTGGCGCCCTAGGCGACCGCCTATACCGCCTGTAGGAAAAACCGCCCCTGTGTGTGTGTGTGTGTGTGCGTGTGTGTGTGTGTGTTTGTGTGTGTGTGTGTGTGTTTGAAACAGTGCCTGTGTCAGAGAGAGAGGAGAGGGAGGCGGTATGAGAGGTTTTAAAGGATTCTCTTGCTCATGACCCATAATCTCCCTCTACACGCTCCCTCTGTACATGTGTGTGTGTGTGTGTGTGTGTGTGTGTGTGTGTGTGTGTGAGTGTGTGTGTGTGTGTCAGAGAGAGAGAGAGAGTGTGTGTGTGTGAGTGTGTGTGTGTGTGTGTGTGAGTGAGAGAGAGAGAGAGAGAGAGAGAGAGAGAGAGAGAGTGTGTGTGTGTGTGTGTGTGTGTGTGTGTGTGTGAGAGAGAGTGTGTGTGTGTGTGAGAGAGAGAGAAGTCTAAAGGACTGTCTTACCCATGACTCGTAATCTCTCTGCACCCACTACCACTTCCTGGTCGTTTGCCGAGAAGAGGAGCTTTCCTGAACTCGACTTCACCTCCAGCATCTTACCATGAGCCTGCACCCCGTGTGACCCTGTGTGGATGGACACACACACACACAAACACACACACACACACACACAACACACACACGCGTGCACACACACATAGACATAGACACACACACACATACAGAGTGAAACAATGAGGACTCAGGCTGTGTTGTAAAATAAAAATAGCCCTTGCAGGATACTTGAAATCCACATGAAATATGGACTGGACTCCACGGGCCACAGGGAGAGAGAAGGGCACCACTCTGCAGAAGTGAGAAATCCCTGCTACAGTTTACCAAGAGTACAGAGTCTGACAGTCCATCCATTCCAAACCCTGCTCGGTTTATTTGTAGGAATGGGCCTTTCATTTATGATGAAACGACTCTTTGTGAAAGTTTGAGCGAGGAAAGTTAACATTTACTGTCGCCCTCGGTGAAGAAAAGCTTTCTGCGAGGCACTTCAAACTCTCTGCCTTCCACTTCACAGCCGGGTGCCACGGCCACCAGCGTCCTTTATGGCACCGTGTTAATGTCATTGAAAGTGACAGCGCCTGGTCCGGAAGGGGGACACAAGCCACCCCCCTGGTATGTCCTAGTGGTGATAGGGACTTGAGACGGCATTGGGTATGAAGCTAAATGAGCTCACAAGGCAGAGGGTGAAGTAAAATGGGGGGGACCTTAATCTAACAAGATGTGAAGGCACAAGATGGAGGTGCATCAGGTGAGGGTGATTTTACCTGCCGTGAGCTGCGTGACCAGGCGATTTTCATTGTTGAGGATGTTGACAGATATATTTTTGGAGGATTGCAGGTACAATGGATTGCCCTGAAACATAAAGAAAGAAATAACACAATTTTATTTTCTCACTGATTTACTTAAGGGATAATTTGAAATATGAGTTCCATAATTGTACTATAAAGCAGCATTTTGAAGGAAGACTGGAGATATACATTGACAAGACATTTCACCACAAACCCTATTAGACTGTTAAGAAGGCGCCCTTTTCATTGTGGAAAGTATTCCGAACATTAATTGTCATTATCTCCTGCTGTCATCATGTTCCTCCACCAAGAGTGCTAAAGGCCTTTGGTTGTAAGCACTTTGCAGGAATAATCACAGGATATTTATTGAAACTATGTACTTAGCCCTGGGCTTGGCTTGCATAAGTCTGAATGCTCTAATAATACAAGGCTTGCAAAATGACTTGTAAAAGCAGCCATATTGCAAAGCCCAGGATTCTCCAATAACTTGTTGTTTCTTCAAATCAGAACATCTAACTGTCTAAGTGCTTTGCAATGCATCATGGGTACAAAGTACTTATAGTATTTTACAGCGTGTTTTTACATAGATGTCTTATTCAAATGCAGGCCGTTTGTGATTTCAGAGTAAGTCTGACATTCCACAGTAGAAAGCGAGAATTAGGCCGACTCTGACATCACAAAGGGCCTGTAAAGCTGGGCAGTAGGAGGTGTTGCTTCAAAAAAAAAAAACTCTTAAACTGCACAGTTTATGCAACTCAAGAAAAAGTAACCTGAATCACACTCACATCTCATATCAGTGATAATCAGGTAAAAAACAATTCACTTAAAAGTTAAAAGGAGACAAATTGTGTCGAAAGGGGGAAAACTCTTGTAATTTGAATTGATAACAATAGATGGCATATAGATATATGCCACATTGCTGATATATCCTGTAACATTGTTCGATTACTTTTTACTGAATACCACAGCAAATTTACAATATATTGTAGACAACTCAGTTGCCAGGGAGCTACTGTGATTGGAAGGGATTACAAGAGTGCACTGTAAATGCTAATGGACAATCTTAACAAATAAAGTTACATTAATGTTAACATAAAGTTCTCATTAATTTTATATAACTTAATATTGTTTAGGTATACTCAGTTGTTTTGAGTATACTTTGATTTGAGCATTTGAAGTACTGGTGACAATTCCAATTTGGTACAAACCCCGTTTTCTATAGACCTGTCAGTGTTTATTTTTCAGAGTGACTGGCAGACTCTACATTATCCCTTTCATATATCTAGGCCACTCTCTGACAAACAAACGCAAGTACCATGTCAAAATAAAATGTAAATGTAAATGTAAAATGAAACAAATTAAAAACACCTGACCTAACTAGAAACAAGAAATTAGTGTTGAAAGATGAAGTTATTTAAAGTTTATTTTACGGTTAATGTTAAATTAAATGATTGAGTGTTAAAGTTAACTTTACAACTCATGCTAACGAGCCATTAATGCCTGTATATTGCAGAGGTAAATTACGTTGATGAGTTCCTTGTTTGAGGGATTATGGGATAATGCCTCTGTCATCTTCTCATACTTCATTTTTCTCTTCAATGTTTAGTGTGTACGCCCCAGGAAGTGTGTGTTGTATAAGGGCTGAGTAGCGTAACGGAGAAGCCCACTGGCAAAATCCAAGGGAGATTTTTGAAAGCAAAAAATTGGTTTCCAGTTTGCTCAATGTGAAAATGATTATTATGTCAACTTGCATTGAATCAGCACGCTTGAAGGTGCCACAGAGTTAGGCACTTAGTGCTTATCTGGGTTGGTCATCTGTGTCTTCTCTGTTGTGGAGGGTGGTAGCAGCTCAAAACACGATACCTTCCATCTTTCTGGGTAAATTAAGTGGCAACTTTTATGTGAAGTAAATACATGTCATAAGTCTTGCTTTATAGAGATATTTTCTTCCAAAAAGTTTTCATAATTTTTCACCAATGTTGTATATGTTTGCAAGGCCCATGTACGGTCCAACAAATGGACTGCATTTATATAGCGTTTTTCTACTTTCTACTTTCTACTTTATAGCGCTTTACAGAAGAATGCCTCAGATATCTACCCATTCACACGCCGATGGCGGAGGCTACTTTCTAATGTGCCAACCTGCACATCGGGAGCAATTGGGGGTTCAGTGTCTTGCTCAAGGACACTTCGGCAGTTGGTGAGGAGGAGTCGTGAGGTACTGGTTGGGTGGGTTAAACTCAGAAACACATATCAGTGGGCTCTAAAAGGACCTTAATCTAACAGGGGGCTGTGCCAGATTACAGTCAGACCTGTGCCGGAATACAGCCAGACCTGTGTCAGATTACAACCAGACCTGTGCCGGATTACAGCCAGACCTATGCCAGATTACAGCCAGACCTGTGCCGGATTACAGCCAGACCTGTGCCAGATTACAGCCCGACCTGTGCCAGATTACAGCCAGACCTGTGCCGGATTACAGCCAGACCTGTGCCAGATTACAGCCAGACCTGTGCCAGACTGGATTGACAAGGTGTTTCTCACACAGCATGTCTGTTTCTGTCTCTAGGAGCCTTCACATACTTACTGTTGAGCCCAAAAGTTTGCTTTAGCTCTCTCACTCTCTCTCTCTCTCACTCTCTCCCTCACTCTCTCTCTCTCTCACTCTCTCTCTCACTCTCTCTCTCTCTCACTCTCTCTCTCCCCCTCCTCTCTCTCTCACTCCCTCTCTCTCTCACTCTCTCTCTCTCTCTCATCATGCTTGCGAGAGTAATTCTGAAATTCACATCATGAAGAAGTTCTGTCCTAATTTGCCCCAGTAATTTGCCATGCCCTAGTCATCTTCTTAATTAAAGATAGCACTGGCTGGCTATTGTGTTGTGTTATATGCATGGCTGATAATATCGCGTTTGCAGAAATAAGCGTACTGCTATATGTAATAGTTCCACCAAAGGATTTATGTCCCTGAGTTTTATCTTGAAATGACAGTGAATTCCAGGGATTAGGTTGAAGGCAAATCCTAGCACGTGTCACTGTCAAAGAAGAAGGCGTGTCGGGCGATCACCAGGCGGTGTGTGTTTGTGTTCCAGACACTGTGAAAACCCCGTAGCTCAACTTCAGCTACTTCGCAGAAGTTATTCCTAGATCTTTCATTTATTGGACTGGACGCCTTGCCTGAGCTCCTCTCTCTAGGTATAGAGCATGTTTTTTCCCATTATGTTTGTATCTGGGAATGTCTGGGTCTTTTAGCGATTTCCTTAACCGTTAAGACAGAAACATTTTGAATTCAGTGTAGTGATTCAGCCTTAGCTATTGCCTGTAGAGTGTAGCTTAAAATAAAGGAAAGGAATGTATGTGGCAGAAGGCTGTAGACTGCATTCACTTCCTGAGATAACTACACTTGATGTGAGAATTCAACAGCTGTTATTGAAATGATTCCTGGTGTGTGTGCAGTGTGAACGCATCAGCAGTGCTTGTGTTCAGCCCATTCATAGCACACAAACCATCTGACTGCCAATAAATCCTGTGTCATCCCTCAATCTGCCTGAATAAATGATACGCTTATTAACTTTCATGAGCTGATGGCTAACGTGCCTGCATTTGAATAGCAACTACCTCTTTTGTCTGCGAAATCAAATGAGCTAACTCCTGCTATGGAGGTGAATCTTTTAATAAATTAAAAGACGATGATGAGAAGGAGAAAGTTGAGCTGGGAGATATTAACGGTACTTTCCATTCCACAATAAAGTTTTATTTTTTTTATTTGATCTCTGTTTAAATTCCCTCCAGAACCCATCCCTGACTCTCGCCCCCTCTTTTCCTATTGTGCTCAAGGCTCAGTGTACTGGAGAGCCTGCAGACGGACAGGAAGGACACCTGAGGTAAAGGACACACTTCACATGTTATTGGGCATCTAGAGAGAAACTGCCATCAGTGGCCGGAGTGTGAGTGTGTGAGAGTGTTTATCCATCTTCCCCCCCACTGGTCTAAGGAGAGGGGGAGTCTCTGAGGTGGCTGGCTGGCTGGATCTAGTGTTTACTGGCTCTCTTATTGGCTATAATGCTTACTGTGGATCTAGTGTTTACTGGCTCTCTTATTGGCTATAATGCTTACTGTGGATCTAGTGATTACTGGCTCTCTTATTGGCTATAATGCTTACTGGATCTGTTACTGGCTCTAATGCTTATTGGCCATAATGCTTCCTAACTCGTTTACTGGTTGTCTTACTGGATCTAGTGTTTACTGGATCTAATGCTTACTGGATCTGTTACCGGCTATAATGCTTATTGGCTATAATGCTTACTAGCTCTTTTACTGGTTGTGTTGTTTTTCTGTCTCTCTTATTTGTCCTGGCTGCCTGACAAGCTCAGAGGACTTACCGGCGTGGAGTGGATTTCTTTGGCGTAGAGCGGCTGGAGGAATTCTGATGTCCCTTCCAGTTTCAAACCCCTCTCTGTGATTCTTAGGTGGCCCATGCCATCCTGGAAAAGACAGAAAGAAAGAAAGAAAGAAAGGAGATATGAGATCATCTTGATTTTCAAAGAGAATCATCCAGACACAAGACCTGTGGGAGAGGGGCAGGGACATTAAGTGGACATTGTGACCGCTGGTGTCATTGTGACCGCTGGTGTCATTGTGACCGCTTGTGTCATTGTGCCCGCTGGTGTCATTGTGAGCAGCTCAAACCTGTAAACCAAATAGTGTATTGCTCACATTCAACGATATAAAAAGAGAGCATAGGTGGCATAGGTGACTTTCACAGGGCTTCCTGTAGTACAATTAAACAGAGCAACAGGTTAAAAGTAATAAATATAGATATATGAGCAGAGTGTCTGATATACATGTACAAACAGGTGTCGGTGGAACAGGTATAGGTCGGCAGGTATTTGGTTTACAGGTGTCGGTGGAACAGGTATAGGTAGGCATGTAGTTGGTTTACAGGTGTCGGTGGAACAGGTATAGGTCGGCAGGTAGTTGGTTTACAGGTGTCGGTGGAACAGGTATATGTAGGCAGGTAGTTGGTTTACAGGTGTCATTGGAACAGGTATAGGTAGGCAGGTAGTTGGTTTACGGGTGTCGATGAAACAGATATAGGTAGGCAGGTAGTTGGTTTACGAGTCTCACAGCAATGAAAATGAAAAGTTATGACGTGACTAACTGGAATCATATCTTCTCAGAACAGAACAGAAAAGGCGCAGTTAAGTATGATAGCATGCATGTGCTGCAGGTGCATATGCTTAAGCCCTTTACATGGTACAACAGCAGGAGGGAAGACTATGGTCATGTTTATGGCCAGGCTACTCTTCCCACCGGTAAAGAGCAGAAAGGGGACAACACAGTTGTGGAAGTGGAAGGCATACAGTACTGGAGTAGGAGGTGTTATATATAGCACACCATGATGGATGGATGAATAAAGCATTGTCTCTGTATGTGATGGAGCAATGCAGAGATGGGTAACGACTCGAGGCGTGTGTACGCTGAGAAATGGAAGAAAGGCATTGCGTTGGTAAGAACCAGGCATGCAGTGAGCCAACACCATCATGACGGCCGGTTGGAGTTATTTCTGTCCAAAAACATCAGCCAGCCAGACAGGAAGAAAAGTAGCCGGAGAGATAATATTTCCTGCAGAGAATCTCTCATACTAGGAACTCTACAGAGTTCTAGAACTCTTCACACTTTTCCTGTCCAGCTGAGGTTCTGAAGGGGGAGC
Organism: Clupea harengus; assembly: GCF_900700415.2. Taxonomy (NCBI): domain Eukaryota; kingdom Metazoa; phylum Chordata; class Actinopteri; order Clupeiformes; family Clupeidae; genus Clupea; species Clupea harengus. The sequence continues at coordinate 19,049,228 of NC_045159.1, read as the reverse complement.
TTTAAGGTGCGGACAGAGTCCACAGGAAAGAGGCTTGATAACAGAAACGGCTCTACCTCCCCTGTAGTGTGGCCCTCTCCTGGAATAACAAAAATGCCCTGAGCTGAACTCTCTGAACAAAGAGTTTGTAGTGGATGGAAAGGAACTATTAAGTCTTTCAGGTGTACAAGGCCATTTCAGGCATAAAGAGGAATTTTGAAACACGTTCTTGACCCTACAGGAAACCAGTTTTGAAAGCTCAGTACGGGGGAGCATGTTCAGATTTTCAATTGGTTTGGAGTTCTTTATGATTTAGTGGCTCTGCGGTGAGGTGATAGAGTGTTGCCGTGATCTATTGTGGATTACTGAAAGCATGTCAGCTGAGGATGTGTGTGCGTCACTGTCTAAAAGCAGTTGCACACATAAGCCCTCAGCGAGGGTGGCTAACACAGAAGTGTGTGGCGCTGCTGCCACAGAAAGACTATATTTCACTGCGGTCCTGGATCTAAAAAAATGTGGTGCCTCACTAACAAACCATGAGAGCTGTTCAGAATAATTGAGAATGTGGATCAATCAATCCACACAGTCTATTGACAGGATCAACCAGGAAACTGTCAGAACTCGCTATACCCACACAAGGGTTTCCAGACCACAGTCGCAGTATAACCCTAGCTAATAATATAGGCAGTATATATAGACAGTCTCACCACATTGCCAACCCCTCGTGTTGTATTCTTAATGACATCATACACGGGGGAGAAATATTCACATTTTTTTTATTATTGTTTTTATATGATCATTATTATGATTTAACTATCTCCCGCTATATGTGGGGGTACTTTTGCTATCTTTTATGATGTCTTGGTGTCTTTCTGTAAGCACTTCCTCATGCAGTTTTACTCTCTAATGATGGCGTCTTGGTGTCATTCTGTGAGCACTGCCCCATGTCATTTTATGTATTTTTGTCTCTTTATGTCTGCCACAGACTTGCCCTGCATGGATAGTTAAAGTTGGAATTGCACTTACTGAGTTACTTGCAAAGCTGTGTGCATATTCAGAGCAGTGTTTTCTTTAGGGCTTTAGATTTGTTTTGGGATTTGCTCCCTCTACACGTGGCCTGTAGGGGGAGCAGTTCGTCAGGCAGCATGTGCTTCGTGGAGTTATCGAGTGGACGACCACAGGAGACCCCGCGGCGCATTAGTCCAGCCAGTCTGGCATCAAATAAAACGCCAGTGCTTTCTGATGCAAAAGTTGCCCTGCTGAATGCAAACTTGAACAAATTAGGGGACTTCAAGGAAACGATCACTGCCTCAACCTCCCACTTCCAAGTCTTCTGCTACCCCCTTTAATGCCTACAGCTCTGCACCAGGCACCAGAGTGGTAAATGGACTGCATTTATATAGTGCTTTTCTACTCATAGAGCACTTAAAAGCACTTTACAGATGAATGCCTCAGACATCTACCCATTCACACACCGATAGCAGAGGCTACTATCTAAGGTGCCAATCTGCACATCGGGAGCGATTGTTAGTGTTAGGATAGGTAGACGGGGAGTCACAGCAGCACTGTTGGAGTTACGAGTTACAATAGATAGGTCTCACATGGAGACACACAGCAGACTGATCAAGAGGTGATCAAGAGTCTCAGCTGATACCACTTCCTGTAGCCTAATTAGCTATCCAACACACCTGCACTGCACTGCTGGGGCTCACATGTTGTACAGCATACAGCTTCTGATTGGACGTGTGCTGACTTCCTATCGTCCTGATCCCTACCTCTCCACAGTGTTAGGCTAGATAGGCCTTATCGGGAATCTCAACAGCACTGGTCATGAGATGGAGTCTCAGCTGATGTCACTTCCTGTGACTTACTGAGCCATCTAACACACCTGTCCTGCCTGCGTGGGGCCCCCACGTTGTGTGTGTGTGTCTCCTGTAGCCTCTGTTTGGACACATGACAAAATCAGATCCTGAATCTACTGTCAGGAGATAAAACTGTTGTCCTTAGTAGGCAGTGGCTCAAAGGCTGGGGTGGTGGTGGTGGTGTTGTGTGTGTGTGTGAGTGAAGAGGGGTGTGTGTGTGTGTGTGTGTGTGTGTGTGAAGGGGGTTGAGGAGCCCTCTGTCTTTAAGAAGCCTCTGAGAGCATAGGGGAGTGGAAAGGGAGAGTTTTGGTGTGGAACATGTAGAAAAGAAGGGAAGACAGACAAAGTGGAGAGCAATAAAACTATTCCACTGAGATAAAAAGAATGGAGAGCACAGGGCTGAAACAGAGAGAGAGGGGTAAACGAGAGAGAGGGGAGCGAGGAGTGAGTGAAAAAGAGACATTGGGATGGGTGCTGCTGCTTGGTAGAGGTGTGTGATGAATTATTCAAGACAGCATGCACCAGCAGAAAACAAGAACAGCCGCTCGACACCCAGGTCTACCCCCCCCCCACCCCCTAAACCCCTATCTCTCTCTTTTACTCTGCTCCTCTCTCTCTTTCATTCTGTTTATCTCTCTGTTTCACCCTGTTTCTTTTACTCTCTTTCGTGCCTCCCCTCTCTCACTCTATGTCTAGCACCCCTTCTCTCTTTCTCTCTCTCTGTCTAGCACCCCCCTCTCTCTCTCTCCCTCTCTCCCTCTCTCTCTCCCTCTCTCTCTCTCTCCCTCTCTCTCTCCTCCTTTCATGCCCTCTCCCCCTCTCTGCATATCTCTCTCTGTTCAGTCTCCCCCCTCTCTTTGCTCTCCAGTCCGAGGGGACTCCAGCAGCCTCCAGGCTCTCGCCACAGTTTATGCAGCATCAAGGAGTGCATTGATTTCCACTCAACACGTCCAGCAGCCCCACTGTCACTGCGCCAGCCTCATATTTATTACCGGCCGGGGGAGAGGGGCGAGGGGAGAGGGAGTCAAGGGGCCATGGGTCTGTGTGTGTGTGTGTGTGTGTGTGTGTGTCGTTGTGTATTTACCTGAAATTGTGTTGGTGTGTGTGTGTGTGTGTGTGTGTGTGTGTGGGTCTGTGTGTGTGTGTGTGTGTGTGTGTGTGTGTGTGTTTGCGTCGTTGTGTATTTACCTGAAATTGTGTTGGTGTGTGTGTGTGTGTGTGTGTGTGTGTGTGTTGGGTTGCATGCAATTCTGTTAGGATGTGTGTGTGGGACACAGAAAGCTAGAGGACAAGATGTGGAGAGAGAGAATAGAACAAAGAGAAATAGAGAAAGGTACACAAGTGTACACACACACGTACACACACACACACACACACACACACACACACACACACACACACACACACACACACACACACACACACACACACACAAACACACACACACACACACACACACACACACACACACACACACAAACACACACACACACACACACACACACACACACACACACACACACACAGAGATTCACAATGTTCTGCTTCTCCAGTCTTATTGTAATTCTGTGTGTTGGATGCTTTTGCCTATGTCTGATGTTTAAATGACATTGTGCTCTGGCAGTGCAAATGTGTGTTTTGGCCTGACATTACAGCTCAGTGAATTGAGTTGAATTGAATTAAGAGATGGAGGGAGAGAGGGGGTGGGGAGGAGCGAGGGAGGGAGAGAGGGTGGGGAGTGGAGTGGAGAGATGGAGGGAGCGAGGGTGGGGGGTGGAGTGGAGAGATGGAGGGAGCGAGGGAAAGATGGAGGGAGCGAGGGTGGGGAGTGGAGTGCAAGGGTACGTCCTCACTTAGCTGAGTAAATCTGAAAATGAAGATTTTAAGTAAAAACTTTTTTTTTCTTCGTTTTCGTACTCTTTTCCAAGTGTTCTACATCCACACCAACACACCAACACACCAACACACCTCAGAAGCCATGTTTGTTTTTGTGTCTGATGACTACAACCATACGCCAATTCACAATTTTCAAAACAGGCCGTTTTTAAATGTATGTACCTCTAACAGCATCTGATATACAGTCCTCTGTCATTACGATGTGACTTTGAGACACTGCTGCAGTGTGGAACAGGAGAGATAGATAGAGAGAGACAGAGACAGAGAGAGAGAGAGAGAAGGGAGGGTGACAGAGGGAGATGTGGGAAAGTCACAGAGTAAAGGGAGGAGAAAGAGATAGAGAGCAGTGAGGGGAAAGAGAAGTGGAAACAGAGGGAGAGAGAGAGAAAGAGAGAGAGAGAGAGAGAGAGAGAGAGAGAGAGAGATGGAGTGTGACAGAAAGGAATGCAGGGAAAGAGTTACAGTGGGACCTAATGTCATTGACGGGCAGCGAGTAAAGCAGCGAGTAAAGCCAATTTAAGAACTTGGCTAAATCATTGTGCTAGTTTAATACCATGAGCAGATCCTAGGCACAAACATGGGAGGGTGGGCCAGCGCAATGCTCCCACACGCCACACCATAGCTTTAGGTCATGCGTGACGGATGCGTGTTCGTTGCTTTGCTCGTTGTTCGATGCTTTGCTTGTGGCTCATCAATGAAATTAGGATTAGGGAGTGAAAAGAGAGAGAGAGAGAGAGAGAGAGAGAGAGGAGAGGGGAGAGAGTGAGTGAGTGCTAGAGATAGAGAGTGAAAAGAGAGAGAGACAGAGGGGAGAGAGTGAGTGATAGAGATAGAGAGTGAAAAGAGAGAGAGAGAGAGAGAGAGAGAGGGGAGAGAGTGAGTGAGTGCTAGAGATAGAGAGTGAAAAGAGAGAGAGAAAGAGAGAGAGAGAGGGGAGAGAGTGAGTGAGTGCTAGAGATAGAGAGTGAAAAGAGAGAGAGAGATGGGAGAGAATGAGTGATAGAGAGGGAGAGTGAAAAGAGAGAGAGAGAGGGGAGAGAGTAAGTGATAAAGAGAGAGATGGGAGAGAGTGAGTGATAGAGATAGAGAGTGAAAAGAGAGAGTGAGTGATAGAGAGAGAGAGTGAAAAGAGAGAGAGAGAGAGAGGGGAGAGAGTAAGTGATAAAGAGAGAGAGGGGAGAGAGATGGGAGAGAGTGAGTGATAAGAGAGAGTGAGTGATAGAGAGAGAGAGTGAAAAGAGAGAGTGAGTGATAGAGAGAGAGAGTGAAAAGAGAGAGTGAGTGATAGAGAGAGAGAGTGAAAAGAGAGAGTGAGCTGACAGAGGCTCTGGTGACCACCCTGAGCGTGAGTGGTCCTCCTGTCCCGTGTGTGTCACTGTCCCAGCTGTCACTCTCTCTGCCTGTCTGGCCATCGTTCTCCCCTATCAGACATGCTGCCATGCCAGGAGATGACACCTGCACTTAAACACGGCTGAGAGCACCGCACTGGTGCTGAGCCAAGCTTGGCACGCGAGAGGGCAGAGCCACGGGGCAAACGCAGGGGGCAACCTACGCCAGGGCAGGAAGGCACCACCGTCCGCAAAAGGGCACGGGAGCCTGCGGCAAATCAAAGGTGGCAGAGGTGACTCGGGCGGGGGCGAGTAATGCAGGGGCTTTACTGGGGCAGCTGGCGGGAGCAGAGGGATGAATCATCATAATGCCAACAACACACACACACACACACACACACACACACACACACACACACACACACACACACACACACCTTCTTCTGAGGCACCACCTGGCTGCCAGGTCAAGAGGAAGGCAAAGTGCATTACCTGCCGTCTCCTCCATTTTCATCAGAAGTGCAGGGGTGTGTGCGTGTGTGTGTGTGTGTGTGTGTGTGTGTGTGTGTGTGTGTGTGTGTGTGTGTGTGTGCTGGTGTGTGTGTGCATTGTCATGACCTCCCATGGGAACAAAAGGACACTGAGGCCAACACGAGACAGTAAATAAATAAATAGGACTAAATAAAATAATACAACAAATAAAGAACAGCCACTTCAATGTAGCTTGAAGGCGAGACATACAAGAAGAGGGAGCCATGTTCAGGTTCAGTGTCCTTATAAGTCGCCCTGGGCTTGAGACATGTTAGGATAAACAGGAAGAGATAACCACTGTGTCCCACAGAAGGTTTAACTCTGACTGCCAATGATGGACACACACACACAGACATCTCCAGTCTCCAGCACCTCTGGTTTAATCAGACAAGCAGTCCGCATCGGGACTGAACTCTTGTTTACTGGCAGAAATAAACCTGCGGAAATATTGATGCAGAAATAGCCTGTCGTGTTCGTGTGAGGGGAAGTCTTGAAATGTGAGAGGACTTGGAGCAATGGCACATGACAGTTTAGCGAGCATCTGCAGCTGCCACTGACAGTTAAGAATTTTTCAGGAATAATAATAAAAAAAGCAGCACACTGCATTTTAAATATAGCAAAGGATTACAACAACAATTACCGTAGCAGCGTATCAAAATCCTCTCCGCTTGACTTTCACAGAAGTCGGGGTGGAAGTCATAAATAATGGATAACCAGGAAGCTTAACATTATTTAGGCCATAACACATCAGTTTGCCTCTTACTGGAGAACAGCTTCAAATCCTCTGCAGCCGTTTCGCCTTCACTCAACCCCCTAATGGACAGGGGACTGAGAGGAGATCCAGCTGCAGGACCAACACACCAGCACAGGGCCAGGACCTGGGCATGATCTAGGCATGATCTAGGCATGACCTAGGAATTACCTGCACATGATCTGGGCATGATCTAGGCATGATCTGGGAATGATCTAGGCATGATCTGGGCATGATCTAGGCATGATCTAAGCATGATCTGGGCATGATCTAGGCATGATCTGGGAATGATCTAGGCATGACCTAGGAATTACCTGCACATGATCTGGGCATGATCTAGGCATGATCTGGGCATGATCTAAGCATGATCTGGGAATGATCTAGGCATGATCTAGGCATGATCTGGGCATGATTTAGGCATGATCTGGGCATGATCTGGACATGATCTAGGCATGATCTGGGCATGATCTAGGCATGATCTGGACATGATCTAGGCATAACCAATTTAGTTAACTTTAACCTTTGCACTTTAACCTTTGTAAGCAACATCAGCAGTCCCACTTAATACTAAATGTCTGTAGGCGCCATGTACTTAACTGTTAACTAATGGTTTTTGTATGTATCAATGAATACATTTTTGTAGTTTTGGATGAGCAGTGTGTAATATCTATTTATATGTAATATGTTATTAATTCTTAAACTCTCAATTCTTCGAATGTATTACGCTTTACACAAAGCAGGACCTATTTTATTCTACAAGGCAGAAAAGCGACTGAGCTGAAACATGTAGGGAATGCTAACCATGCAGCCCTCTACAGCAGAGGGGCACACCACCAGCACAGAGGGAGTAAGCGCACACACAAAGAGCTTTTGATGTGGACCTAATGTGATTTCTGCTGTTTGTAAACTGGTTGGTGGCTCCTGGGAGGGTTTACTTTCAGCACTAATAAAAAAGTTTCGGCTGCCCGGACTCCAAAGCAGCCCAGTGTGTATACACACACACACACACACGCACTTTCACATACACACAAACTCACACACGGCCACACACATATATACATTCACATACCCATAAACTCACACATGCACACACATTCACATAGCCATAAAATCACACGCATAGACACACTTATATACACTTAAACTCCTATGCGCACACACCACACACACACACACACATACAGAGATAGAGAAAGGCAGTCTGTGTATTCTGCGGCTGGCCCGCAGGTGATAGCTCTGAGCTAGTGCTGTAGCCATGTCGTCTGTGAGATGGCTATCTGTGGAATTGGCTTTTCAGATTGTGTTCATTTAGGTGCACACACACACACACACACACACACACACACACACACACACACACACACACACACACACACACCTTGCTTACATCCCCAGATCTGATGGGCTCCGCTCAAAGCCCAAGACGCCTCCGCCACATTATTTATCATGTGAGCTCGACGGCGTCTGAGGCTACGGAGGGAGGGGGGGGGGGGGGGGTGGAGAGATGGTTGGGAGAGACAGAGTGACAGAAAGAAACAGGAAGAGAGCGAGAGGGGGGGATGGAGAACGGATGAAGTGAAGGGAATGGAGGAGATGTTGGAGTGAAAAGAAAGATGGGTTGGTAGAGAGAGACAGAGTGACAGAAAGAAATGGAGAGAGAGAGAGAGAGAGAGAGAGAGAGAGAGAGAAAGAGCATTGGGCAGAGACGTGAGGAGTGTTTATGGAGCGAGGGGAGAAGGGGAAAGACCAACACACACACACACACACACACACACACACACACAGAGAGAGAACTGCTCACACTGGCCCATGTCCATGGTACACCCACTGCTACAGCTCTGGTTGCTGTCTGGAGAGAGATCTCTGTGTGTGTGTGTGTGTGTGTGTGTGTGTGTGTGTGTGTGTGTGTGTGTGTGTGTGTGTGTGTGAGTGCACCTAAATGAACACGCACCATCCCCACCTCCTCCTCCTGCTCCACCATCCCCACCTCTTCCTCCTCCACTATCCCCACCACCTCCTCCTCTTCCTCCACTATCCTCACCTCTTCCTCTTCCTCCACTGTCCCCTACTCCTCCTAGTCCTCTCTTCACCCCCTCTTCCTCTTCTTCACCTCCCCTCTTACACACACACACACACACACACAGACACATTGACCTTGTTATTAGACTGGGGACTTAGTAGCGGATCCTCAGTGCTTCGCCCCAGTCACCCATCACTGCCAAGCGCGTATGGATTTGTCCTTAACTCAATATTCACCCGCATCACAGAGAGTCGTCCTGGAGATGCCCACAGGACTGACTACTACAGCAAGCACTGATCATCCCCTCTCCCCTCTCTCCTCTCCTCCCCCGCCTCTCCTCTACTCTCCTCTCCTCTCCTCCCCTCTCTCCTCCCCTCTCCCCTCTCCTCCCCTCTCCTCCCCCCGCGTCTCCTCTCCTCTCCTCTCCTCTGGGCTGGACAGTGACTGATGGATACAGGCCCCTGGTCTGCCCTGGGAGAGCGTTCCTGCTCACCTCTCCCCTTGTCCCCGCTGATGAATGGCTTGTGTTAGCAGCCTGAGTGCAGTCATTATCTCCCCTTAATATCACACCTCTCACTGCTAATTTAATATCACACCTCTCACTGCTAATTTTTACTGCTGTGGATGCTGTATCTGCCAGACCACCGCAGGACAGGAGACACGATGAAAGGGGACACGATGACAGGAGACATGATGAGATGGGACATGTCTCGACAGGTGGGACGTTCTTAGCCGTCTACCGCTGGGGGGTTCCTGTGGCTTCTATTGTCATTACAGCTCACGTGTGTGTGTGTGTGTGTGTGTGTGTGTGTGTGTGTGTCTGTGTGTGTCTCGCTCTGCTTTTCTCTCTTTCTTCCACATAGCTTCTCTCCCTCTCTCCAAAGTTCAAAGTTCAAAAGAAGCTTTATTGGCATGACCATAATGTTTTACGGTATGGCCAAAGCATTTGGGTTGGGGGTGTACCCACTGTATACACAAGATACATCAGAAGAGAAAGGGAGAAGTGGAAACAATAATACAAAATAAATAATAATCATCATCATCAAGGGAGTAGGATATTGACAACAATAACAACAAACATGAACATACATGAAGAACTGTCTCTTATGTCATCTCTCTCTCTCTATCTCTTTCTTCTTCCTGTAATCTCAAAGAATCAGTTCAGTTTGTGAAGGTTTACATGGCTTCTTCACTGACAGCTGTCTGTCATTGCAGCTTAGACAGGTCAATGAGCCTCCACAGAAAACACTTTGTCACGTCTCTCTCTCTCTTACTCTGTTTTTCTCTTTCCCTTTCATTCAGCTTCTCTCACTGTTTCCCTTGCCTACTCTCTCTCTCTCTCTCTCTCTCTCACTTCTCTCTCTCACTTCTCTCTCTCTCTCTCTCTCTCTCTCTCTCTCTCTCCTCTCCCTGCTGGCTGTTCTCCTGACTCCTTCACTAAAGCCTCTCTGTCACTGAAGCTGAGAGAGTTCGACAAACCTTCACACAAAACTTTTCCTCTGCCATTAGATTTTAAATTATGACTAAACTCTCTTAACGGACTAACTTAACGGACTAACACTCTTTGATTATGATGGCCATTTCCCCGGAACACATTAAGCCTCTGACGTGTGTAATGTTTGGGACTAAGGTATGACCCCAGAGGAAGGAATTATATCTCCTTGGCACATAATTGGAGCCAGTAACCGAGGCTAGAGTGTATTCCTGCATGATTGAGGGCAGTAATCAACATCCACACTTCTCTCCCGTTTTTCTGCTGTCATAAAACTTTTTCTTATTCCCACTTCCTAAAGCTTTGAGGGAAAATCAATAGGTGGTAAAAGCATACCAGCGCTATTAAGGAAATGCAGAGACTGAGTCACTCTTACGTTGCCAGCATCAGATGGCTAACTTCTGATTGACTCCAGTTGGGAAACTGGCCTTCTGCCCACTTCTGCTAGCTAGACTTTCACTCCAGT
>NC_045159.1:19021403-19033903 GCF_900700415.2 Clupea harengus | reverse complement strand
CATTTTATTATCTTGTTTTTGAAAGCTGAATTTTTGCAGTGCACAACTGAATTACCACTTAATTCCAACACACACACACACACACACACACACACGCACACACACACACACACACACACACACACACACACACACACACACACACACACACACACAACACACACACACACACACACACACACACACACACATATCTCAATCCCAAACTCAGCTCTAAGCGGTGTGCTTTTTCCCCCTTGGTTCATTTCTTAATTTTCTTCCTCATTATTTTTCCCACTGCAGTGGGGGCTACAAGACGGGTCAAGCAGACACACGCCTCAAGTTTGTCATTCCGGCTTCAGCAAAATCAGCATTTAAATGAGCCGTTCCAACTGCTTGTGAAGTCTAGAGGCTGTTCTCCAAAACTAATCAGAGTCTTTCTATTAGAAGCTTGTGAAGTCTAGAGGCTGTTCTCCAAACCAATCAGAGGCCATCTATTAGAAGCTTGTGCAGTCTAGAGGCTGTTCAAACCAATCAGAGGCCTTCTGTTAGAAGCTTGTGAAGTCTAGAGGCTGTTCTCCAAACCAATCAGAGGCCTTCTACTAGAAGCTTGTGAAGTCTAGAGGCTGTTCTCCAAACCAATCAGAGACCTTCTGTTAGAAGCTTGTGAGGTCTAGAGGCTGTTCTCCAAACCAATCAGAGACCTTCTGTTAGAAGCTTGTGAAGTCTAGAGGCTGTTCTCCAAACCAATCAGAGGCCTTCTGTTAGAAGCTTGTGAAGTCTAGAGGCTGTTCTCCAAACCAATCAGAGACCTTCTGTTAGAAGCTTGTGAAGTCTAGAGTCTGTTCTCCAAACCAATCAGAGACGTTCTGTTAGAAGCTTGTGAAGTCTAGAGGCTGTTCTCCAAACCAATCAGAGGCCTTCTGTTAGAAGCTTGTGAAGTCTAGAGGCTGTTCTCCAAACCAATCAGAGACCTTCTGTTAGAAGCTTGTGAAGTCTAGAGGCTGTTCTCCAAACCAATCAGAGGCCTTCTATTAGAAGCTTGTGAAGTCTAGAGGCTGTTCTCCAAACCAATCAGAGACCTTCTGTTAGAAGCTTGTGAGGTCTAGATGCTGTTCTCCAAACCAATCAGAGACCTTCTGTTAGAAGCTTGTGAAGTCTAGAGGCTGTTCTCCAAACCAATCAGAGGCCTTCTGTTAGAAGCTTGTGAAGTCTAGAAGTTGTTCTCCAAACCAATCAGAGGCCTTCTGTTAGAAGCTTGTGAAGTCTAGAGGCTGTTCTCCAAACCAATCAGAGGTCATCTATTAGAAGCTTGTGAAGTCTAGAGGCTGTTCTCCAAACCAATCAGAGGTGCCACTGCCTTCCTCTATCTTTTCTGTATTTTCATTCCTCTTCCCACTCCGCTCTCATCCCTGAATGTGTCCGCCCTGGCTCGCTCTCTCTCTCTCAGCTCTCCCTCTCTCTCACACTCATTCTCTCTCTCCCTCTCTCTCTCTGCTCTCCCTCGCACTCTCTCTCTGTCCCTCTCTCTCTCAGCTCTTTCTCTCTCTCTCCCTCTCTCTCTCAGCTCTCCCTATCTCTCTCTCTCAGCTCTCCCTCTCTCTCCCTCTCTCAGCGCTCTCTCTCTCTCCCTCTCTCTCTCACTCTCTCTCTCAGCTCTCCCTCTCTCTCACTCTCTCTCAGCTCTCCCTCTCTCTCACACACCCTCTCTCTCTCTCTCTCTCCCTGCAGTGTTGTGGGTCTGATTCACTGGTGCTCAGCTCCGGCGGTGTGTCGCGGGTTACGAATGCATTACCGTCCGGAGAGCTGACAGGCAACGCGAGCGCTCTGCTCCCTCCTGACCCTGCTCTGGCCATGAAAGAGTTAAGTCCCATGTGTCCTGGAGGAGTTGTTCAGCCCTGGCTTTGATGCTCATTTCAAAGGATCCCTGACCTCCCCGTTTATTAGCTCGGCTTCATCCTTTTCTCTCTCTCTTTTCGTCAGGCTTTGTTTTTGCTTCACGGTGGTGTGCAGGCTTTTTACTGCAGTATTAGCAACATCCTGATCAATCAGAGGAGTTTCTTTGCTGTCTCTACAGAGCTCTGAATTTACATCTGTTTACAGAAAGAGTGTGAGAGAGAGATAGAGAGAGAGTGTGAGAGAGAGAGAGGCAAAAAGATGAAGAGAGAAATAGAGGAGTGAGAGACAGAGAGAGAGGACAGGGCTGATGTTTTAATTGCAGATTATAGTGCAACAGAAGAGGCGATGAGGACATGACAGAGCTCAGCCTCACTTTACTCAAGACAAAAGGCAGATAATCTGTCTCGCTCTGACTAAGCCCTCCTGCCCTCCAACACACACCCAGACACACACACACACACACACTCACACCCAGACACACACACACACACACACACACACACACACACACACACACACACACACACACACACACACACACACACACACACACACACACACACACACACACACACACACACACACACACACACACACACACACACACACACACACACACACATACCTTCAGAGGATGCAGCCCAAAGTGAAGGTCATGATAAGCAGTGAACAAGGGCCTGCAGCTGCTCTCTCTCACATAGCATCTCACTCCATACCCAGGCTGATTAGCAGACTGATTAGCAGGACATTTCTTCTAAACCTGTTCCTGGAGAGACCTCATACTCATGAAGAGTTGACGCCGGTGCTAGTGTTATATCGTCTGCAGGCCTTGGACAGTCCATTTCTGTCTTATCAGGATTCCATCAATTGATTAGAACTTTACAGCATTCTGCATTCTGCATTCTGTCTTCTGCTTTTGTGCTAAACAGTCACTATAGCAATCAGTGTCAAACATGAAGGGCTTGTCACAATCTAGTGGTTTCAGTGATGATTGTTGACATTGTTAGAATTGTTGTATTTAATCACATTCACATCTAGAGCATCAGAGAAATCTGATCTGTACAGTAGAGTACAGATTGATCTGGCTTAGTGCATGCAACACTACAGGATACTATCCCAGACGTACGTGGCCATTTGAAATATGGGTAATCGTGTGTGCTTCTATTTGTACGCTCTCTCGCCATCTTGGGTATGAAACTGCCGTTAAAAGAGTGCAGTTTAGCTCTTTGAGCAGCTGATTAATTGTGTTGGTGTGGAGAGTTCCACTTCCTCTCTCTCAGACAGTGACCTTTCACAGACTGGTAGCAGGTCTAACAACCATGGCCACTCACAGCCTTTAAAAAATTCAGGGAATTAGGCAAGCAGTGAATCGAACAATCTGGTGGCCAAGCTGTTTAGATGCAAATTGGGCACCATTCATGCAGCGAGTCCACATAAAAAAACACACATTAGGATTCGCTAAGGTAAGTAATTCTGAATCTGTTTCTCTCACTCTCTCTCTCTCTCTCGCTCACACACACACACACACAAATACACACCCACACCCTCTCCCTCTCTCTCATCTCTCGTTTCACCCATTTCCCTTCAAAAAACACATTGTATAGAAATACACAAATACACACCCCACACACAAACACACTCACACACACTGTCCCTCTCTATATTTCCTTGAAAACACTTCTAGATGGCCTAGTTTCATCAGGTGGGCTCCCGCTTGCTTGTGGAATGGCCAGCGTAAGCCATGACAAGATGCAATAAAACACACAGCGGCTTGAATGTAAAACCACCTGGCATCCTTAGCTAATTAAAATGTCTATGGCAGGTAGAGCGCTGTTGTTCAGGTGTAAACTGAAATGACACTAACATGAATAGAGGAAGGTGATGTAACCTTGGTAACGAGCGAGGCAAACCTTTTCCTATGCAAATGCGAGGGCACGTCTCGCTCTCGCTGAGCGCTCTGAAGAGCGGCTTAGGCTCACCTCTCCGTTTCATGTCTGCCGTCCCGCCTGCGGCGGTAAACACACACTCATCGTCATCGGCCCCTCTGAACGAGCCTGTCAGAGCCCTCTTATGCTGATGCGCGAAAACACAGACAGAGAATGGAGCACACAGGAGAGAGAAAGAGAGAGAGAGAGAGAGAGAGAGAGAGAGAGAGAGAATTAAGCACACAGGAGAGAGAGAGACAGAGAGAGAGAGAGAATGAAGTACATGGGAGAGAGAGAGAGATCATTTTTGAATTTTACAAAAGCATTTAATTGAAACAAAAAAAAATCCGCTTTCACAATACATTACATAAAAAGAAAACGCCGGAAAGAAAAACCTATTGACAATTCATTTGTCATTAACAACAGAACAGAGAGCGTCATTGCAGCACAATTGTGGAACACAAATATCCACTGCACTCATTGCTTTGTAAACATTAAAGTCAAGAGAAAATCTTGACTTGGTATTCTTGAATTGGTACAACATCATCTCCTGGTTTCTGATGCATCCTGTTTTTCCTACTCAGATACACAGCAAGCTTTACCTGACCAACTGGCATTTGGTGTTCTGCTTTTGGCTATAAGGAAAGCTAAGTACAAAACCCTCCTTTGTGAACATCGTCCCCAGCATTTTGAGCAAACCATTCAAAAACACAAACATGGGAAGAAGTCTACTACAATCCTAAAAGCATTGACAAACCGTTTCCCTTTCAACACAATACGGATATTTATCACTTGCAGCAGGAGTCATCACAGCTGTAAGTGCATTTTCTACTGAAGGTCGCCAGTCTTTTTAGTCAGTGGTGGTTTGTACAGTACTCTCCACACTGATTTGGTTCAGTCATCAATGCTTAGCTTTTCTTTCAATATTATTGAAAGAAACCTGTTGTTCATTATCTTGACTACGATTTTTTTCAAAACCTTTCCATTGGCTGAAAACAAGCTTAACTTTTCATGCATCCCCAAAGTTAACAGATGACTTGCGTAAGAGGCCTCTCAGAAACCTGCCATAACGTCAATGTCTGGAAACAGGTCATTCTCATTTGGAAGTATGGTACCTGTACAGTTACCCTCTAGGAGAGGTTTCTCTTCTGCTGTCAAGAGCCCACTTATTTTGTCGAAGAGCCTGCTGGTACTCCTCAAGGATCTTACTCCCCAGACAGAGGCAAGTGCTTCAGCGTCTTGTAAGTCACCTCCTGTACTTTCAACCATCTGCTGTAAATTGACGCAATTACTGGTAAAAAAGTACATTTGTCAGTTCTGGGATATCATCCCCACACACATCAAAGCGAGCCCCAAAGATGATAGGCTCCTCCAGTAACCAGCGGAGAGAGGTTGCTGGCTCCGACCAATGATGTTTAAAGAGTCCTTAGGCTTTGAACAAACTTTGATGAAAAGGTGACAGTCCACTTAAATCAAGTCTCTTAGGGTCCATCAAGGAAATGACACTGTCCATTTTCATGTCTGTAACTTCCCATAGCATAGTTTGAGCCAGGGGCCTCCACACCAGATCCTTTGGCCCCAGTGAATGTTTCTGGATAAACTGTAGATGATAGGTGGCTTTTCTGTTTACCAGGTTAATCTCTAGGCAGGACCCAATGTAATTTGTCCCAAAAAAAGTCCACCATGTCTCTTTGAACTTGGGCCAAAAGCCCAATGGGAGGGTCTACACAAGCAAGTCTGTGCCACAGGTTATTAATTATTAATGTTCACCCTCTATAGGACAAATGGGGGAGAATCCACTGCCATTTTTCCAGACGATCTTTAACCTTGTCAACAATACCTTCCCAATTCCTTTTTTAAAAATCATCACTACCAAGATACCTAGATACCAAGAACACTCCAAGATACTTTATCCCATCTCTTTTCCAAACCAACCCATCAGGTAGACTGAAGTTGTCTGTTCCAGAAAATCTTGAACTATATGTAGCCACAGCTTTGGACAGAACCTTATAGTCCTTGCACAAAAGTGAGACAGGGTTCCAGTTGCCTACATTTTGCAAGGCAACCTTCTTGGGTATCAAGGTGATGACAGCCCCTTCTACATCTTTGCGGCAGGAAGCCTCTCTGAAGACCGTCTTGGAGCACTGCAAGCAGATCCTCTCCAATAAGGCAGCAAAAAGCTTTACAAAACTCAGCGTGCAAGCCATCAACTCTTGGAGATTTTCAGTTGCCCATGGTCATGAGCACAGCGTGAAGCTCTTTCAAAGACTAGGAGTAGAATCTTTTTCCACCTTTGGCAGTCCTTCATATAAGGTACTGGGTAAAGTCTCTTTGTTCACCAGCTCACACTTATTAGAGAAAAACTCTGCGTCTCGAATGCAAAATTTCAACATGCTCTGTGAGCTCTTGCCCCATAGCTGAAAGTAAAGAGCAGATCATTCTGCTCTGTCCATTTTTTCTTTCCAAATAAAAAAAAAACCTGCATTACATTTTGGAATCTTGAGTAGACCAGGGCCCCTTGAACTTTGACATCTAACAAATCAGCCTTTTTTGTTTAAGAGCTTTACTATGTTAATTTCTAATTGATGCTGTTAGCTCTTGCTGTTAGCTCTTGCAAACCCACATTTTTCAATGACCAGGCTATATCTCTAGTGACATTTAATGATCAAAGATGTCGAAGTTCAAGAGGCCCTGGTCCGTTCATGATTCCAAAATGTAATGCAAATGGTTGCTCCATGATAGTTTTTTTCAATTTGGAAAGAAACATGGACAGAGCAGAATGGTATATATATATATATATATATATATATATATATAAACACAATACAAACACGCACAAAAGTTGATTTAGAAAAGTTACAAGTAGCCACAGATGGCAACCTGTCGCACTCACACTCATCGCGCTCCACCCACTCGCTCCCGGCATGCACTCAGAGAGTGAGAGAGGGGGATAGAGAGAGACAGAGGGGGAGAGAGAGAGGGAACAAGAGAAACAGAGAGAGAGAGAGAAAGAGATATAGCGTGATGACCGGCGTCATGGTAAACACAGATGTGCTAATGCGCGGAGACGTATGAGAAAGTCAACAGTTAATATAAAGTGCCAGTGTGACAGTTTAACAGGCTGCCCGCCGGGGTCGAGTGAACACAACTGTTTACATGTCACTGCACTGAAATCACTGCGATGAATTCACTTAATTGTAACGATGACATCGGCTGCACATGAATGAAATGCGTTAAACCAACAAAGCATTTCTCTCTCAGTTTACAAAATGAATTTAGGCAGCTTATGCAAAAGATACAACTTGTCCAACCAATTCCAGTGAAATTGTTTTAACTAAGGTTACATGAACTGGGTGCAAAAGATTTCTTTATTTAATCATGTCGCCTCGACACGTGTTACTCATGTTTGATGAGCAGGAACACACTGAGCTACAGGTTTTGTTGAAAATATTGCAAAGTCACTGCCACCAGATGCATAGACTGCAATGCCACTGCTTCCAGACATGACATTTTTCTGAATAATACAGCAACATTCAGTAGCAGTCTTTAAGGAAGCAGAACAATGGAACCACTGAGATCTTCAGGATTATCAATATCTGATGTGTTCATGGTGGGACATTTTCTTGTGCTAATATTTAGATATTGATATTTACATATTAATGTATTGCTTCATACTTTTCTTACATGATTCAGTTTGATGAATTGAATGCTGTGTCGGGAATTAATTAGTTCAGCATAATACCATCACGTTTTAAAGAGAAACAAGACTAGTTTGTGTTATTCCGAAGTAACGTGATTTAGTACATTTGATAATCCATCCTACCTTTTTTTCAGTGTGTGTTCACAACTCAAGATCATGATTTAAATCTGGTATTGTCAGATCAGTCTCCAGCCTGTTGCAAGGACCAGGAGCACAGTCTTGCAAATGATCTCCCAGCTTCCGTGGGGTTGGGTTTGGACACATTGGGTTTGGAATATTACAGAAAGGCTCAAATCACAAGTCCCCGTAGTATTTCGGGTTCTCAAGCACTGTAACCAGCTCCTCTGTACTACAAAAGCAGCTTCCATTGTCTGCAGGTAGAGAGGGGAGCAGAGGAGGACACTTCAGGAAATGTTCAAATCACACTGCTCCATTGCATTCTGGGAATGTCCCCAAGCAACAAAACTGCAAGTGATGAGAAGTTTGTCGGGGAACATTAAAGACAGCCCATTATGGCAGTCCACACAGGACGTACACACACACTTACCCACATACACACACTCACACACACACACACACACACACACACACACACACACACACCTACCCACATACACACACACACACACACACTTGGATGGAGATCACAAACAGACACACACACACACACACACACCTACCCACACACACACACACACACACACACACACACACACACACACGCACACACTTGGATGGAGATCACAAACAGACAGACACACACACACACACACACACACCTCTTCCCCTGGTGTGGAGGCTTCCCTGAGGAGTGGCAAACTAGTTCCCAGCAGCCCTCCAACTAGCCAACGCTGGCAGTAGCCACCTGCTCCACTGGGTCTCCACAGGGGGGGCCCTGCCTCTCTCACTCCCCTATTAGCGAGCAGCCTCTCTGGGCAGCGGAGGAAGGCTCGTGGGGCTTGGGGGGCTGGAGCTCAGCTGGCTGGCTGGCTGCCCAGATGCACAGGAGCAGTGAGTGTAAATATGAGCGTCTGCGAGTCCGGGGGGCCTGTCCCTGCTCACGTCAGAGAGGAGAAGGGCTAGGATGCGGATCGGAGCTTTTCTGTTTCACGCTCCGAGAGGAGAGAGAAGAGAGGAGAGAGGGAGGAGAGAGGTAGAGGAAAGGGAGGAAAGGAGATGAAAAGATAGGAGGGACAAAAAAGAAAAGAAGAACAGAGAAGAGGAGAGGGGAGAGGCTAGGGAAGGAGAGGACAGTGGAGAAGAGAGGAGAGGGGAAGATAGGGGAGAAAAGAGGAGAGGGGAGGGGAGTGGGTATGGAGAGGAGAGGAGAAGAGAGGACAGTGGAGGAGAGGAGAGGGGGGCAGGGGAGAAGAGGAGAGGGGGTGGGGAGAGGATAGGGGAGAAGAGAGGAAAGGAGAGGAGAGGGGGAAGAGGCGAAAAGAGAGAGGACATGAGTGTGAAGGTTAGCAACTGTTTTTCATGATTATTACCCAGACTGGCACTATGGTAGTGAGGGCACACCCTGCTGTGAAAACCACTGGAGGATAGAGAGACTGGCGAGAGGAAGGCAGACACGATGCCCACTGATGCCAGTTACACAACATCTTTACTCAGTTACCGAGAGGGGAAGAGCTGCATATCATACGTAGCTTTTCCAGTCAAATCCAGTCATAGCTTTTCCAGTCAATACAGTGGCCAAGTCATTTGTTTCTCAGGCAGTATCTGAGAAATTACACTGAGAAGTAACATAATTGCTGTTGCTAGCATAATGCTAAAGCATGGCTCAAGAACACTCATCTGAGAGACAACTAAAGGTATCACTTCCCCCTACAAAACTTCTCTCTGTTTTGATCATACACCAAGAAATAACCTACAACTCTAAATGAAGCCATCACAAACCTCTAATTAACAGTAATAACAGATGAATGTGACAGTGCTAGCATTGTAGCATCAGAATGTTCCAAAAGCCCATGTTTGCCTGAGAGGATCTTATTTCCGCTTGTACGTTCTGACCTGAATGGGCGGACACAGGAAATCACTGAATACACAGGGAGAAAATAAAGTGATTAGGCATGGCAAAAAACACACAGCGCTGTCCTCCAACACACATCACAACAACATGCACGCCATCACCCAAAGGCCAGTCAGTCTCTCTCTGGTACTAACTCAGCATGCTATCGGGCTGGACTATCACCTCAATCAGACTGTTGTGGACAGGGTGTGTGTCTGACTGGATGTGTGTGTGCAGACTGCCAGTCCACAGATCCCAGTCAATGCTTCATGCTTCTGTCACTCGCCAGGTCCCTGCACCCTTGACTGAACTTCCTGGTCCTGTCACTCGCCAGGTCCCTGCATCTCTGACTGAACTTCCTGCTTTGTAACATTATATTCCTGCTAGCACGACTGGGTGCCGTTTCAAGGACACAGCCAGCAGCTGTGCAAATGTAAACAAAGAACCAGAGGAAAAGAACATCGCCCGTTTACGCGTAATTACGACCCATCTTAAATTCCATTTTATTTCAGTGATAGCTTCCCTCCAAAGTCAGCGTGTGCCATTTGCCAAACCATACTGAGAAATGAAGCAACGGAACTATTGAAATTGCACGGCATTAAGAATAAAAACATGCACAAAGAGTCAGAGTCGGAGGTCTCCTGTCAAAGGAAAAGAGATGAATTGGCTAATCAGTACTGAAAAATTATTTAACCAAAAATTAGAAACTTGCAAATGTCATAATGTCTTCCTTGTTCCGTGTTCCTTGTTTATCAACTGCAATCACATTAGAATGATGTCACTGACCTCTTTATTCACTTGCCCAAGCATGTTCTTAAATGAGGTCTGATTTGTTTGGTCAGAGGTCAGCCTACGTTGTGCAAATGCTGTTCAGGTTCAGGCGCATCCTTTCTCTTTCTCTCTCAGGTTATGATAGCCTAAAGAAGTCGTTTGTGTTGGGAATGTTAAACCAGTCTATCACGTTGTGGGCCAATATATCCAGCCAACACATTTTAGGCCAGTCATGAGTCCAGGTTTCTTGACACAGTGTTCTACAGTGTTCTACAGTGTTCTACAAAAAAACTCCCCTTTCTGATAGGCGTTGGTAACGTTTATTTTATAAAAAAGCAAATCACAAAAAAGTGAATAGGTTATTTGGGCATTGTTCGTTTTTGTAGTGATGTAGGTTCTTTGACACAAATGATGTTAATAATGTTTAATGGGCCTGTAGTAATCTATCTACCCTTACTGCAAAGGGGGTCGTTTGTTACCCTCCTGACACTGTGTGTGTGTGTGTGTGTGTGTGTGTGTGTGTGTGTGTGTGTGTGTGTGTGTGTGTGTGTGTGTGTGTTTGTAGTGTGACATGCGTAACTCAGCATTCTCTATCAACTCAATCAGAGTGCTGTGCAGCTTGACCCCATAAAGCCTCACGTCCGAGTCTCGACACGGCTTCGCACGGTGTTATGAAATGGAGGAGCTCATCTATTTCACATGAGGAAGTGTCCTCAAGTGTCTCTGGCGAGTGTGTAATGTGAGAGAAAGAGTAAGTGACTGTCTGTGTGTGTGTGTGAGTGTGTGTGTGTGTGTGTGCTCACCACAGCATGTTGACAAACGTCTCTCTCTCTCTCTCTGCCCTGGCACTGTCAGCGACCTTATAGGTCTGAAACTCCTACGCTGTCGTCTAGAGGCTCAGAAGGAGAGGCCGCGGATTACTAAACAGCCTCACACAGACACACATACGCACACACACACACACACACACACACACACACACACACACACACACGCATGCACGCACGCACACACACACATACACACAGACATACACAGATACACATGCGACACACATACGCACACACACACGCTCACACACACACACACCTGCGACACACAGACACACTTACGCACACACACACACACACACACACACACACACACACACACACACACACACACACATTCACCTACACAAATACAAATACACACACACACACACACACACACACACATGCGACACACAGACACACATACGCACACACACACACACACACACACACACACACACACACACACATTCACCTACACAAATACACATTTGCACACACACACACATATGCACACACACACACACACACATAAAATGTCATTCACACGACAACGGACTGTTTTGAAAACATTGTTTTTCCTTTGCATTTTCAAAGAGATTTCTGCCCACACGACAACATTGTGAGAGCTCATCCGCATCCATCCAGAAACGCAAAAACGAGTGAAAACACTGTTGCTGGCTAGGTAGGTCGTTTCAAGGGTTTTACTGAGGGTTGCGTTTTCAAAAGTCTCCACTCCGGAACCTATTTTCAAAAATATGTTGTGAAACGGACGCGAGGCCAAACAACCTTTCACGGTGTCGTTTAGATACCCTCTAAGTGTCTGTGTGTGTGTGTGTGTGTGTGTGTGTGTGTGTGTGTGTAGCAAAGTCCATCTTAAGAGGTGTCTGATCCATATTTGTAGAAATCTGCAACATGCTTCCATTAACATTTGGATCTGCAATATTTCCTCTGTTTTAGGATCCAAATAAAAGTATCAAAATGTGTGTGTGTGTGTGTGTGAGTGTGTGAGTGCATGTGTTAATGTGTAT
The DNA here is from genome assembly GCF_900700415.2 of Clupea harengus. Classification (NCBI taxonomy): domain Eukaryota; kingdom Metazoa; phylum Chordata; class Actinopteri; order Clupeiformes; family Clupeidae; genus Clupea; species Clupea harengus. The sequence continues at coordinate 19,021,775 of NC_045159.1, read as the reverse complement.
CTGTGTTTGTGTCAGTATATTTGTGTGTTTTATGCATTATGCATAAAGTTTTGGGTTTGTGTGCATGTGGTTATGCGTGAGTGTGTTTGTGCATTCATGCTGTGTGTGTGTGTGTGTGTGTGTGTGTGTGTCAGTGTGTGTGTGTGTGTGAGAGAGAGAGACAGTCTGAGAGACTGAAAGAGCCATGACCCTTGGCTGAAGCACAGTGTGTGTGAGGAGATGTTGTTGTTTATCAACATCTGGGTTCAGACAGGCATGCATTTGCATAACAGCGTAAGAACAGAGCGAGCGCTGGAGTCAGGCGGGGTAGGAGGAGGAGAAGGAGGAAGAGGAGGAGGAGGAGGGGGAGGAGTGGGGAAAACAGAAGCAGCA
>NC_045159.1:19001403-19016403 GCF_900700415.2 Clupea harengus | reverse complement strand
TGTTACATTTCTCAGGCTTTGTTGCATTATATTCCCTTTCCAGAACTCAGTTCAGCCTCAAACCTGCCCACTTTCCAGGAGCGAACTGAGGACATTTGGCCTACGGCCCCCTGCTCAGACTCAGAGGGGGAAACAGGTCAAGTCCAAGGCTTTTCCCCAAAGTGGAAATGCCCCAATATGGGCCAGATCAGGGCCAGACCAGAGCCAGACCAGAGCCAGATTAGGGCCAGATCAGAGCCAGATCAGAGCCAGACCAGAGCCAGATCAGAGCCAGACCAGAGCCAGATCAGAGCCAGACCAGAGCCAGACAAGAGCCAGATCAGAGCCAGACCAGAGCCAGATCAGGCCCAGATATTGTACGGCCATGCATGTCTTCCAGTCCTCTATCCTCTACCCACCCCCCTCCCTGGCTCTGCTGGTGCCCCAGTGGTGTCCCTAAGTGATGATCCTAATTGCCTCTGTGTGCTGACGTGGTAGCAGAGCTGTGCACCCCCCAGCCCCGGCGATAATGGCCCCCTTAACAACTCCCCGCAGAAACTACAATTCTCTGTCTAGACGGCTTTGTGCAGCTGACTACTTCCAGTTGCGTACATGGCATTTGACAGCCACACACACTCTCCGTGCTCACTGAGACAAATGGCGGACGACAGCCTTCTGAAACTCAAAAAGACTCCCGGTCCCTTTCTCTCCTTGCCCGCTCTTTTCTTCCATCCCCGCGCGTTCATGGTCTGTCACCTTAATCGCACATCAAAAATGTGCTGCTCAGACTAGCCTGCCACGATTACGGGGCTTCTAAACCCAATTTCACATCCCTAGAGTGAGCGTCTCTCCAAAATGCCAGGAGGTGTTTCAGATGAGTTTGGGCCATAAGGCACAGCATAACAATGCCCTACCTCTTGACACCCATGTAGACTGTCATCTGATATTAAAGTCAGAGGTATCAGTCACCAAGCCACTGACACTGAAAGAGGACAGCCATCAATAAAGACTCCAAACCAAAAGAGCCAAATGTTCGTACACAAACAAGCAGACAAAAGCTGCAATTAAACGTTGATTAACCGAGCTTTGAAGAGTGCAGGTTTTCTTCTTTGCGTATTTCAATTACACCACCACACAGCCGTAAAGGCTATTTCCCCCTTTGAACCTGTCTCCTTCCTCTTTCAGGACATTTGTCATTGCCCCCGAGGGTTGCCGTGTCAACATCTGACACGCCGCGCAGCTAACACTGCATCCCACCGCCCTGATCTCATAGCGCGGCCCGTGGAACAGCACTCACTCCATCCCACCGCCCTGATCTCACAGCGCGGGCCGAGGAACAGCATTCACTCCATCCCACCGCCCCGATCTCACAGCGCGGCCCGAGCCTGTGTTAAAGGAAGAGCACAGCTCGTAGAACGAGGACGACCGGGCTGGACCGGACAGGGCCGAGACAAGTGGAAGTGGTGAAAAATGCAAGCTGTAGGTGTTCACTGGTCATGTGATTAATGCACAGAGAAGAGCTGCGGCGAGGGGGGGGGGGCGCACTCGAGATTAAATGCATGCAGGGGCGAGCAACCGAGTGAAATGGAAAATTAGAGACCAAATTAAACAATATGCTTCATTCCTCTCCTCTCCTCTCCTAACCAAGCATCTCTATTATTATTATTACATTCTGGAGCCCAAAACTAGAACACCTCTTTGTTTATTCACCATTGCACTTCTATTCACAGCACTAAGCAAGCACTTCATACAGCTATTTCCAAATAATTACACATGCTAATCCAATGAATCAAATAGTTCCCAACACAGCAGAGTACATGCTAAATCTATGAGCAATGCTGTGAGGGTGAGTTTTCTCCTTGCTGTCTGCAGGGGATGTGGGAGTTGTAATCTGAATGAATGAACAAAGGAAAGTATTTATGGCATATGTGGGATGAACATCTGGACCACAGCTGTGTAGTTGCACAAGCAGTGTGTGCCATGCAGAACTAGCCCCACCACAGCAGAGGGCAGATGCATGCCAAACCAGGCCCATACCTGGGCCAGACCAGGACCCTACCCAGGCCATAACTGGGCTAAATCCATCCAGTTTTTTATCACCATCTGTGATGGTTTTGATCTGTGCTATTTTCCCCACTGACAGATTGACAAGCACATTTGCAGAAACACTTAAGCTGCCCAGATGGGGTGCTGGCATGGCCCAGTTCTGGCCCGGCTACGGAGCTGATGTGGCGCCGGTCTGGCCCAGTTCTGCCTGGGTAGGCCCACGCTTGGCGCTGGTATGGATCAGGTGTGGTGCTCCGTTCTGAGACCTCCAGTGCTCTGCTCTAGCCCTCTCCTCCATTTCCACCCACAGGGAGATGATGCCCAAGCAGAAGCTCCCCTCCCTGACTGAAGGGCTTTTCTGTGCACTGCGTGAGGGCTTTCAGTGGGCTCTGGATGTAGCCCTTTGTCAGGGCAAAGTAAAAAAAAAAATCTTAGGGGGGGAACAAAGACCACTGAGGAAATAGAGCTGGAAATGAGGAAATTGGGCTTTACTTTATTTACTGCCCTCGGTATCTCTCTCTTTTCTCTTTGGCTGTTACCAACCTGTCTCTACACATGCCAATGTGTCCCTTTGCGCCTTATGAGTGGGTATATCATTGACAAAAAAGAAAATGTTCATGGCCATCTTGTCAGTGAATGTTGTGCAGTGATTTTGTGTGAGGCTGTTGTATTACAGAACAGAACAGAACAGAATAGAATAGAATAGAACTCCAAATAGAACAGAATAGAATAGAACTCCAAATAGAACAAAATAGAATAGAACACCAAATAGAACAGAATAAAATAGAACTTCAAATAAAGCAACCACATGGAAACCTCCCATGATAGTAATGTGCGAGTGACTGTTGTTCTGTGCCTGTTGTTCTGTGTCTGTTGTTCTTGCTGTTGCCGGGTGGAGTCAGACTCAGTTATTTCTGTGCAGTCTGCAATCATCACATCACATGCTCATCACATTAGTGGATGACTGAAGCACACAATCAATCTTGGGGGTAATGTTTGTCTCAGAAACCACAATAAGTGGCTTTATTACAGCTACAACCATCAGGGTCTGTGAGCTACCAAATCAGCATATTTACCAATAATTCATTTTTTCAGGGGGAACATTTTCATCACTTCTACAGGAATGCTCAACATCACTCACAACTATTTCCTTTACAGCGTAATGGATGATATCTCATTTTAAAGTCTTGTTCGGAAGGATATATTTATCACTTTGGGCAATGCTTATTTCAACTGTGTAATATTTTATCCCAAGTCATTCGCCTTCTCTACGTCTCACTCAAAGGTACCTCCCTTTACAGCATTTCATTTCTTTCATGTCTAATTACTTTGCCAGAAGTCCGTACATTTTGAGGTCTACTCCAAACACCAGAGGACTACACTTCAAGCATAAGAAGAGTAGATTCCCTTTATCATCTGTTATTATAGTGTCTTTATGAATGCGGTGAGGTTGGGCTTTGGTACAGCTTCTGTCCAGTGCAATGCTGTGTGTGTGTTTGTGTGTGTGTGTGTGTGTGTGTGTGTGTGTGTGTGTGTGTGTGTGTGTGTGTGTGTGTGTGTGTGTGTGTGTGTGTGTGTGTGTGTGTGTGTGTGTGTGTGTGTGTGTATGTGTGATGAGACTGACTCTGACTATTGGTTCTGATGAAAAGGTGGTCCAGTTTTAAGGGTCCATCATGCACAATCACCCAACCTTCTGCTGACCCTCAGAAGCACATGGTTGTAGACTTGGGGTTAGGTTAGGATCAGGGTAGCTGAGTTTAGACTGTGTGTGTGTGTGTGTGTGTGTGTGTGTGTGTGTGTGTGTGTGTGTGTGTGTGTGTGTGTGTGTGTGTGTGTGTGTGTGTAATAGGTTAGGATCAGAGTAGCTTAGTGTGATGGTCCATAAGGTCATACTGATGACGCTGGATACAGAGATTAACTGATTGTCCAACTACAACTCATTTGAGCTACAGATGTGATTCTCTCATTGGTTAAAGATGAAGGGAACGAGCACACCTTCATCACGCCACAGTTTAATACTCTAACACCAAACCTGTGCATAAACAAAGACCAAACACACAGGCCTGGCAACCCACCCATGCCTCTTCAACAACGACTGAATGAATTAAAACTGGCAACCCACCCATGCCTCTTCAACAACTACTGACTGAATTATAACTGGCAACCCACCCATGCCTCTCCAACAACTACTGACTGCATTAAAATGACGAAAAAGGCAGAAAGTCAAAATGCTCTTATAGAACTCCATTAGGTTCAAAAACATATACACACACACACACACACACACACACACACACAATCACCCTTTACTTTACAAATCTGCAGTGCTCACCTACAGACAGAAAGCCCTTGGCTCCTTGGCCAAACATTAACTGCTTCCATGGCCCAAAGCCAGCGGCCTCTCCTGCCCTGTCTCCCCTCCCCTCCCCTCCCCTACCCGGCTCCGCTCCCATCCACTCCCCACTGCCCAGCCTGAAGGTGAGAAAGTGCTTGTCTGCGACCCTGAAGTGCTTTTCCCTGTTAGGCCTCATGTCAATATGGCCCCCGCGCTGCACTCCATGGGTGGCGTGTGTACAGTCCACTTAAAGACTGAGCACTCAGACACAGCCAGCAGTCTGATTCCTCCTGACAGACTACACTGCGAGAGCCATTTATCACAGAAGCCATTTATCCCTCTATGGAAGGGAAAAAATAATGGTGAGCGATTTGCTTTTGTGTTTGACCGGCTTGTAAACTAAGAGGACATTAGCACTTTATCATCCTGATCTGTGTGATGAACAAAGAGACAAAAAGCTTAACATTATGCCACACACACACACACAAAAACACACACACACACACACACACACACACACACACACACACACACTCATACAGACACACACACTCCTACACACACACACATACTCACATGCACACACGTACACACACAAAAATGACACACAAACACACACATCTGGCTGAATAGCTGGGTGGCTGATACTCTTTGATGTTCTCCTCTCGGCAGGGTGGGCGGAGCGGAGCGGCGTGGAGCGGAGATGCAGATGCAGGAGCCCAGCCAGGGAGAGACTCCCATATACTCACATACACACACGAGGAGTACGTGATGCAGATGCAGGAGCCCAGCCAGGGAGAGACTCCCATATACTCACATACACACACGAGGAGTACGTGATGCAGATGCAGGAGCCCAGCCAGGGAGAGACTCCCATATACTCACATACACACACGAGGAGTACGTGATGCAGATGCAGGAGCCCAGCCAGGGCTTTTCTGAGGCCTGTGAAATCCCTGGGAGTCGGGGGAGATTGCAGAGGACATAATGCACCTGCCGGTGGCTTAGTCCTCCTGCCTTCGTCCTCCTCCACCTGTGAAGATGCCAGTCCCTCTGGCCCCGCAATATGGGGGGGGGGGGGGGGGGGGGGGGGGGGGGGGGGGGGATGCGCAGCGGGGAAGAGGAGGAGAGGGGAGGGGAGGGGGAGCTATTCCACTGAACTTACCCTCTTCCTCCCCGCTCTAACAGTCACTCCGCAAAATGTCACTTTCACTTTCTTCTGAGCGTTCCCTAACTCCTTCCCTCTCTATCTCCTTCTCTCCTTCTGTCTCTTTCCACTCCCTCCCTTCTTCTTTCTCTGTCTCTCCACTCTTTTCCTCCCTCTCTCTTAACTCTCCTTTCTCCCTCTCCCTCTTACTCTCTCTCTGTGTCTTGCACACACAGAATCTTGCAGGCCGGTATCTCCTGATCACAGAAAATAATATGTATTTTTCTAAAGGCAATATGCACTGACTTTGAAATTACCGAGCCAAAATGTGAATTTGATGGATACTGTGGGTATATAATAACGTCAAATGAAACAATTTCCTCTATGGATTTTGTCACCAGGCTCACCATTACCGAATTGTCACTTAAGCAGAGGCCAGGATTTCACAAACCCCTGCCAAGCTGTTTTGTAATGGTCATGTCCACAGATGCAGTGGGAGAAATCTTATTTGTGCAGAGGGGGTAACACAATAAACAGACGACACAAAACAATCTAAAAGCCTTTAGTACCCTGCAGTGACCCAAAAAAGGGAAGAAAGACTGCATCTCCCACATAAAATCATAGGGGGGTTTGTGTAGGAGTGTGCAAAGAAAAGCACCACCAACACACATCCATCTGCACTAGCAGTGGTGGAAACACTTAGGACAAATCAGTTAAATGTTGCTACAGGACCGCAAACCAGATGCTAGCACCAGGACCATAAACCAGATGCTAGCACCAGGACCAGAAACCAGATGCTAGCACCAGGACCACAAACCAGACATTAGCAACAGGACCGTAAACCAGATGCTAGAACCAGGACCACAAATCAGACATTAGCAACAGGACCAGAAACCAGACATTAGCAACAGGACCATAAACCAGACGCTAGCAACAAGACTACATACCAAATATTAGCAACAGGACCACGAACTAGGCGACTACTTACCAAACATTAAAAGTAAGCGTCTGGTATTTAGCAGACATTAGCTAAGGGTCCGGTATTTAGCCGACACTTTTATTCAAGGGGACTAACATAGGCATCCCACAGCGGCTGGGAATCAAACCCAGGTCGACCGTAACGCCAACCACTGTGCCACCAACACTCATTATTGAACACATTTCACCCACACCCAGATAGTAGCCACAGGACCACCTACCAGATATTAGCTGAGTCTAGATCAGACCCGACACAGACCTGGTGTGGATCTGGCTTGGATCTGGTGCAGAGTTGGTACGGATTTGGCAAGGATCTGGCTAATCTCCTCTAGATGAAGGCCACATCCATCCTCCTCCATCCTCACTGACTCACTGAGGCGTTCCCTTCCAACTGACCTGAGGTGACAAATACGAGCTTGCCTGTGACCCTCTGCTTCATCAGACTCCATGCCAATATGTCTGACATGTTGCTATGGCATCAGGCTCCGTGCCAGGTACAGACTACAGTCTGGCTGGTGCCAACTTCGATCTGAGATCTACTTAGCTGCCAGTTGACTTTGAACTCACCATTGCTAGCCTGCAGTTTATCCAGCAGCCATTTATCTGCCTGCATGTCGGCTAGTATTTTCAGCCAATCACTCCACATTTAGATTGACAAGGAAGTTTTAGAAAATACTCCCAGACACCCAAAGACTTGATTTGTTTGTTATCGGACTGGAATCTTCAGACTGGTGTGTGTATCTTTCTGAGTGTGTGTGTGTGTGTGTGTGTGTGTGTGTGTGTGATAGACTGCTGCTGGAAACACACACAGAACCAGCTGACTACTCCTACTGCTGAGTTCTGGTGATGTGACCCAAATCTGGGCCCGGTCCCTTCCTAATCTGGCTGCCATCTGACAAGCAGCCAAGCAGATTGTTCCAGTGTGCCCTTGTCTCTGTGGAGTCGGCTGTCTTGCATACCGTATCATTTTCAGCTGTGAGGCATGATCACGACACGCTTCAACCACATGGAAATCCTGTCAGACTCATCCAACCCCAGTAAGCGCTTATCTCTGGACGGGATCTGGTCTGTGGAGGAGCCAGTGCAGATCGGTGCCAGCGTAACATGGGGCATGTATTAGAGTAGAGGATTAAACAGCAGCCAGAGGACTTCATTACGTTCTGATTGGACAAGAGGCCTCTTTGGCCGTGGGGATATCCTGTACTAAACCCACTCCACTCCAGTTGCTTGCATGCATATACACACGTGTGTGTGTGTGTGTGTGTGTGTGTGTGTCTGTGTGTGTGTGTGTGTGTGTGTGTGTGTTGTCATGTAAACCGCTCTCCCCACCTGCATGCTTCCCTAATCAGTGTCTGTCCTGTCATGGAGAGGGAACTAATGAAGGCAATCACCTGGTGGGGTAAGAAGCTGAACTCACAAACACACACACACACACACACACACGCACACACACACACACACACACACACACACACCACGGCTCCTTATGTCTCCAGGTGGAAGAGTGAGAGAAAGGTGACACACACACACACACACACACACACACACACACACACACACACACACACACTCACACACTCACACTGCTCTTCAAGACTCATCAAAGCACTTGCAAGAGAGTGGAAGTGAGGCAGCTAAATAGGCCCGCATTAAAGAACAATGCCAGAACGCACATGCAAACACACACACACACACACACACACACACACACACACAAACACACACACACACACACACACACACACAGACACACACACACACACATTGCGCATGACACTGCACTGCAGTCTGGACTTGAATAGGCACTGATTTAAACATGACTGTCAGTCAGATTAACAGTGAAGTTGCATCCATATGACATGGTCCAATGAAAGAAGACTCGCAACTTGTTGAACAATCTGCACACCTGCGGTTCATCAGTGCCCATCATATATCATGTTAATCCATTTGTCATGTTTATGGTACGTGGCCATGTGTGTGGTCATAAGAATGTATATGTTGTCATGTATATAACGCTTAAAATAAACTACACTAAAAAAGGGAAAACTTCTATTCTATCATTTACTTTCACAGATACCATTGATGAATAAATAACATCTATGATGAGAATATGGAAATCAAAGAGAGAAGTCAGAATGGAACTCTGTTACACAAAACGTAGGAGAGAAAGTGGGAGGAAGGAATTCATGATAGTTCTAAAGCTCTCTGACCCAGGGCCTACTCAACTCATTATCACACACAAGCAAGCACATTATTTCTCTCCCCCCCCCCCTCTCTCTCTCCCTCTCCCTCTGTTTCCCTCTCTCTCCCTCTCTCCCCCCCTCTCTCTCTCTCTATCTTTATCTCCCTCTGTTTCCCTCTCTCCCTCTCTCTCTCTCCCCCTCTCTCTCTCTCTTTTCCCTCTCTCTCTCCCTCTCCCTCTGTTTCCCTCTCTCTCTCTCCCTCTCTCTCTCCCCCCCTCTCTCTCTCCCTCTCTCTCTATCTTTATCTCCCTCTCCCCCTGTTTCCCTCTCTCTCCCTCTCCCTCTCTCTCTCTTTCCATCCTGCAGTCTAAACATCTGAAGTCTAAACATTTGCACACAGTCATGGCTGATGCTAAACAGATGCAGGTTTTGTTTCTTTTGAAGTCAGTGAGCTCCGATTCACAAACCACTCCGCTGCTTCCTGAGCTGAAAAAAAGATCTGGTGCAACTAAATCTCTGAGCGCTTCTCTCTGGCTAGCATCGCCACAGTGGTGGATGTTCAAAACCCCGTCTTTTCCCTACGCATCGTAAAAATGCCAAGCGGCTATGATACTATAGATATATGGTCCACAGAGGAGTGGAACCTGTATGTTGTACCCTATGGATGGATGGAGGCTACCTGCTCTCAATAATAGAAGGATTTGTCTGATTCTGATTTAATAAAAAGCAGTTTTTTATGAGCTTTACATGTTCAGCCTATTTGTGTGACTCTGCCGTGCGTTTATTTTTACCGCGCCGAGCTCCTTGAACCCATAAGCATGGCATTTGTAGAACTCACACAAACACACACTAGTAATCATTTAAAAAGCCATCACTGTTTCATCACTGAACATAAGTAAGAAGAAACGGCAGCGCTTAAATGCCTTTGTTGATTTTGCAATAACTGTGTATGAAATACAATCAGCTCTTTAAACTAAGTGTTGGTCTCTGCAGGCATGCGCATGAGAACTGTAGAACTGCAGAACTCATGGTACTGCCAAATATCTCCACAGCCAGTGAAGCCTGGGTATTATATCTCATTGTTTGCAGAAATCTAATAAAGATTGTGCACAACCCCTAGCACGTGGGGGTGGAGGGGAGCGGGGGGGGGTCAAGTGGGAGCCCTATTTCCAGCTGCTGTTTGCTTCGCTCTGTCACCCCCCTATCAGCTGTTGCACTACACTCCGAGCCAAGTGTACTCCTCCACACACACACACACACACACGTACACACACACGCACACAGACACACGGACACACATACACACACACACACACACACACACACACACACACATTTACCTTCACACACACACACACACACACACACACATCCATACACACAAACATGACATGCAACCGTAACCGACAGACGCACAAGTACACACACACTAACACACTCACACATTGGCAGTGAGTCACAACGGTAAGACTTAAGGCCTTGCCAAGCAAACACACTTACCGACACACACAAACAAAGAAAGAGAGAGGGAGAGAAAAGAAAGGCCAGATGAGAGTGAAAAAAACGCAAGCAATAGCCCTATCCTGTGTGCTAGTGCCAAAGCATTGGTTACTTCACAAATCTTTCCACAGTAAGTGCCGAGCTACTTATTTATAGAAGCAGCCCCCCCCTCGGTCTTTGGGGGAGGGGGGCGGGGTAACATGTAATGGGAGCCATATGTGCACTGGGGCTGATATGGCAACAGGGGGAGAAGATGTCTCCACATTTCACACAGAGAGAAAGAATAGTTACGCTGCTCAACACCCTTAAAACCCCTCAAATCTCAGTGTGTGTGTGTGTGTGCGTGTGCTAAAACTTTGGAAGGAGGGACTTCAAGCAGCAGGCCGTCCAACTTTTTTTTCTCTCCTGGCAAAAAAATGATTTCTCCCTGTCGTCCGGAGATCACAAAGTAGTTAAAAAATAAACCGTTGCAGAGAGTGTGGAATGCAAAAAGGGATCGTGTGTGTGTGTGTGTGTGTGTGTGTGTGTGTGTGTGTGTGTGTGTGTGTGTGTGTGTGTGTGTGTGTGTGTGTGTGTGTGTGTGTGTGTGTACTGAGACTGAGAGTGAGAGGTACAGTGCATGAGAGAAATAAAAACATCTCCACAACTTCACAAAAGTGTCTCCTCCCCTCCACACAATGAAGATCTTCCACGTCTGAGACAGACAGAACCCAGACAGACAGACAGAACCCATACAGACAGACAGACAGACAGACAGACAGACCCAAACAGAATCGGAGTCCAGCCCTCTTGCGCAGACTCTAATCGCTAGCAAAAGTCACATGCCCTCTCCGTCCAAACAAAACAAACACCAGGAAGAAATCCCAAACTTACCGCTCCCTCTCTTTTTCTCCTCTCTCTGTCTCTCTGTCTCTGTCTCTGTCTCGCACTGCGTTCCTCCTGGAGCCTCTAGCAGGCTACTGTAAGTGAGAGAGCCGGGGTGTGTCACGCAGATAAAAGTAGACTCAACCTCTCCGTAGCAGTCACATGAGGCCTACTTTTGACAGACTGCAGCCTGTGCCTCTCCGTCTGTCTCCCTCTCCCTCTCTCTCTCTCTCTCACACACTCACACTTCCTCCCTCTCTCTCACACATACACACGCGCCCTGCCTCTCTCTCACACTTCCTCCCTCTCTCTCTCACACAAACACAAGCTCCCTCCCTTTCTCTCTCACACACACTCATACTCTCTCCATCTCTCTTTTCCATTCTCCCTCTCACACTCACTCTCTCTCACACACACACACACTTTTTCCCTCTCTCTTTTGCTTTCTCTCTCACACACTCCACTCCCTCTGTCTTGCTCTTTCTCTCTCAAACACACACGCACACTCTCTGTCTCCTTCTTCCTCTCTCAACTTCTTTCGCTCACTCTTTCTCTCCCTCACACTCATACACACACACACACACCTGCATAATCCTCTGCCCCTCTCCATTTTTCTCTCCTTCAGTTCTATTCTGTCTCTCTCTCCGTGACTTTCTCTCCCTCCCCCTTTCTCCCTCCCTCTGTCCCCCCCACCTCTCTCTTTCTCCTCCTCCCTCCCTCCCTCCCTCCCTCGTTCCCTCTTTCTTTCTCTCTTTACTCAGCTTTTCCAGTGACAGTTTTTTTTCCGCCTCAGCCTCTTGCTGTAGCCCAGAGGAATTTCCTGGATGATTCCCGGCGTTCCACTCTCTGTGGCAGATTCCGTTGGAGCAGAGCAAGCGGAGAGAGCGGAGAGAGCGGAGGGCTGACAAGCAGACGGACGGGATTCACGAGCATGTGGCGGAAGAGCCAAACCACGGTCTCTGGCCAGGTGTCATGTGGGGAGAGAGGTTAAAGGTTAAAGAGGCAGTCCTGCCTGTTTCAGTTTTCTTTTTCTTCCCTGTCAGTCCCCCCCCCCCCTCTCACTGTCTGTCTCTCTCTCTCTCTGTCTCTCGCGCTGTCTGTCTGTCTCTCTCTCTGTCTCTCTCACTGTCTGTCTGTCTCTCTCCTGGCATAAAGGAGTGCATGTTTGGGGTGTGTAGAACAGAGAATACAAATGTCTGTCTGTTTATGTGTGTGTGTGTGTGTGTGTGTGTGTGTGTGTGTGAGTAGAGTTCATTCTTTATTACTCTGAGCAGCCTGAGATTTTTTTCTCTGCCTACACACACACACACACACACTCTTTCCACCTCCAGTTTCAACCTGCCAGTGTGAATGAGTGAGGGTGGCTTTGACAATGCTTTCCCCACACAGCACTTTCTTTTCATCCACAGCACCACCAGGCTGTAGGAGATGGAGATAATAGCTATCATTGTTGCTCCACAGCTCAGAGCCACACTCTACACAGGTAGAGACACAGAAACATACGTATATAGAGACACTCTCTCACACACACACACACACACACACACACACACACACACACACACACACACACACACACACACACACACACATAAACACACACACACACACACACAGACACTCTCTCTTTATGTCTCTCTCTCGCACACACACACTTACAGACACACTCACTCTCTCTATCTCTCTACTTTTCTCTCGCTCTCTCAATCTCTCTCACACACACAAACACACACACAGACACACTCACTCTCTCTCTCTCTACTTATCTCTCACTCTCTCTCTCTCACACACACACACACACACACACACACACACAGTTCACTGCTTGGTATGGTCTGCTCCATTATCTCCAGTGTACACACATTGTTGCTCACTCTCAATGAGCGGCATGTTTGGTGCTGGTGTAACTCTAGCTTTGTCCCTCCGAATCAATCGCCCCTTATCTCTGTGATCAATAAGAGGCGCTCAGCCCTCGGAGAGCCTAATTCCTCACCAGTGTTTATGCTGCTGGTTAATGGCCGGCCAGGCTAGTTTCCATGTGTGAGGGCCAGGCAGCTGATAAGCCTGGTGCCCTACGCAGCTTGTGTCATTCTCCATTCCTGTTACCCCCCAGTGTCCATGCTGCTAGGTAATGACTGCGCTAGTTTGCCTGTGTGGAAGGCAGCGCAGGAAGCTAACAAGCTAACTGTCTAGTTTGTGTCATTCGCCCATGCTGTTGTATCAGCTCCTCATTCGTATGGGCTGGAAATAAACACAGATACTGCCTGCGCAACTCCACCAACCTCCACTATGTGTGTGTGTGAGTGTTTGTGTTTATGTGTGTGTGTGTGTCTGATGTGCATAGTACTGTGTGTGTGTGTGTGTGTGTGCGTGTGTCTGATGTGCATAGTCCTGTGTGTGTGTGTGTGTGTGTGTGTGTGTGTGTGTGTGTGTGTGTGTGTGCGTGTGTGCATGTGTGTGTGTCAGTATGTTTATGTGTGTGTGTTTGTGTGTGTGTCAGTATGTTTATGTGTGTGTGTGTTCCTGGGCTTGGGTTAATTGGTGCTGGTGGCTGCTGTTGCTGGGCCTCCGGTGAGTGGTCCAATTAGAGGCTGGGTTTTGTGGCAGGGCTTACAGACCGCCCCCCCACCACCGCCGCCCCCTCCCCACCGCTGTGTTCGTGCAGAGGGGAGCCTGACCATGGGTGAGCCCCCGTAAGCATACAGGCCTGGCCTCTGCATGATGCCGTGGGTACATGCAACAATAAATGCTAAGCTATGAGACTATATAGTGTTGGGTTATGTAAAAAATAATGTAATTCATAGGTGCCCCATTATACAGAAATATGGGGACACCTGCCAGTCAACCAGAAAAGAATATTTCTTGCTACCGGGGGATATGTAAAAAATAAACCTAATATAAATGAAATAAATGAGCCTGTAAGAATAAACAGAGCTTCATGCATGATGCAGTGGGTATATGCTGCAGTAAATGATACCCTGTAAGAGTTTGGGTCGAGTGATGCATGTTGCAGTGGCTATATACAACAATAAATTTACCATTGTGAGAGTGTATATGGTTGGTTAATGCATGTTACAGTGGCTAAAGGGCAAGAGTAATTGCTATCCTGTGAGAGTCTACAGAGCTGGGTGCCCAAATGCCCAAAGATTTGCATGCTATAAACGGAGCTGATCTGGCTCAGATCTGGCCCTGATCTGGCCTGATCTGGCTCTGATCTGGCTCTGATCTGACTCTGATATGGCCCTGATCTGACTCTGATCTGGCCCTGATCTGGCTCTGATTCTCGTGGAGTTCTTTGCCTTGTCCATTAATTTTGTATAACGGGACACTTCGGCGGAAGTTATTCCTTATATAGTATGCCATGAGGTATTCAGATTAATGTGTTATTCTAACACTAACATGTTTGGAGAGGTGTGTCCAGATGAGTAAGACACAAAAACAGAGTTCTCTCAAACTGTTTACAACTGCGCATGACTTCAGTGTCCATGACACATGGATACAACTTGAATGTGCATGGCTTGTGTGTAACTCTAAAACTAACGTTTTTAGAGTTGCGTGTCTGGATGAGTCAGACAAGAGACGACTTAAATGTCACACGCTATATTCCTATAATGCACTGAACAATTGCTGTTATTAAAACTAAACTTTTAAGATAAATAAATCCTTACCCACACCAACTATACCTGGGCTTTGTCTGGACAGGACCTTAGCCTGTATCTATCTCTGGCTCTTGTTCTGATCCGACCTTCGACCTCGGCCCTTACCCAGTCCTGATCCAGCGCGAACATGCTCCAGTGACGGCTGATATCAGGCCCTTCATATCAAAGCTCATCGTTTTAGAGCTGGCGGAGATTCTTCACGCTGAATAAGGGCGCATGGGAGCACCGTCCCAAATCAGCTTAGACATCACAAAGAGAGGACGCAACTAAGAAAGATAAATACAGCCCTGGTCTGAAACTCATTTTCGC
>NC_045159.1:18991403-18993903 GCF_900700415.2 Clupea harengus | reverse complement strand
GCACTGAAGACAGGCACTGAGGACAGGCATTTAGGACAGGCATTGTGGACAGGCTAGTGATTATAGAGACAGCCAGTCTTGTAGCGCCGTCTGTGAGCTGAAAGTTGGTAAATGCCTTAGCCAGGACCAGAAGTAACTTGGGTCTCTGGAGGGGCTGCTTTAGAGTGCTGGCACAGCGTTGGGCGTCTCATTAAGGAAAGAGATGCAATTAAGCATGAGGTTCCCCCTGGTGCTGGGAGTCAATGGAGAGGGTCACGTTTAGGAGGGAGGAGATACCTGTGGCACCTAGTATGAGCCAGCAGCAGCCTCTGAGACATACACTTACATAGACATGCAGTCCAAGAGAAATGCATGCATGCATATATATATATATATATACATTTGTATAGCGTACATATATGTATATACGATTACTCATGTACACACAGACTAACCAGAACAGACACAGTCAGACACACACACACACACACACACACACACACACACACACACACACACACACACACACACACACACACACACAGAGACACACACACACACACACACACACACACGCACAAACACACACATTCGAAGGCTCTACAGAGCTTAGCTGTGTTTTGTTTGCTGAGTGTGGTGGTCTGCAGTGGGCTCCGCTGGGAAACACATCCAGCAGCATCATCAACCTGAACGCTGGTAGACACTCCATCTCACAGGCAGATCATTCTCCCTCTCTCACCCTCTCCCAATCAGATTCCCACTGAGTGCTTAAGGCCCCAGCATCAGCGCCAGCACCAGCATCCTCCATCCAGCATAATATATGTGTGTGTGTGTGTGTGTGTGTGTGTGTGTGTGTGTGTGTGTGTGAATGTGTGTGTGTAACAGAGAGACTGCCTAGCTATATATGTTCTGATATCTGTGTGTGTACATGCATCATATCTGTGTGTGTGTGTGTGTGGGTGTGTGTGTGTGTGTGTGCATGTGTGACAGAGAGAGTCTAGCTAGAGACAGACTAGCTATACATATTCTGACGTGTGTGTATGTGTGTGTGTGTGTGTGTGTGTGTGTGTGTGCGTGTATGTGCGTGTTTGTGTGTGTGTGTGTGTGTGTGTGTGTGTGTGTGTGTGTGTGTGTGTGTGTGTGTGTGTGTATGTGTGTTTAGGCTGGTGATTGCTTGCTGGGTGTGTACTTGGTAGTCATGCTCATTCATTTACCCCAGTACTTGTTTGTTGTTTGTTTTTTTGTTGGAAGGGTCACCTTTTAAACAGAGTAATGAAGTCTTGGTGAAAGTGAATGGGAGTCAAATCATTCTCCTTTAATGAGTCAATTACTGTGTGGGTGCAGTGGGATGAGATGAGACGGCCCAGGTGTGTGTGTTCCTCTCAGCTTACATGCCCCCGGGCTGCAGCCTGATTAGTTCCCATACTGTGACGGTTCCTCTATCGAACCGCCGTTAGTTCCCGGTCCCCTTTGCAAGGCCCTTCGTCTCCCTGAGTGAGACGCGACGTGGTGAATGCAGAGAATGTGGTCATGCTGCCCTGACCTTCAATCAGCAGGAGTTAGCATTCAAAGGCGCTACCTACACCTGGATGTAGAGAGAGCAGCCATTTAATTCTTCCCCTTTGTGAAAGGCACTCGCTGCTGACATACAATAATGACTCGAGCCCTGATTATATAACTGATGTCTATTGATGCTATCCAGTCCATTGAGTTTAGCCCAGTGCCATTGACAAGCCTTTCATCGCTGTCCTCTGCTCACTGATTCACACGCGTCTGCTGAACTATTCTTACACACAAAGCCACCCACACCCCATCACTAAATCACATAAGCTCAACCTCAACGTCTCTCTCAAATAGCAGCTAAAACACACAAACACACATGCATACCAACAGAAAACCACACCCTTAAAGACTCCACATTCTGCTGCCTTTAAAGACTCCACATTCTGCTGCCCTTAAAGACTACACACTCTGCTGCCCTTAAAGACTCCACATTCTGTTGCCCTTAAAGAGTCCACATTCTGCTGCCCTTAAAGACTCCACATTCTGCTGCCCTTAAAGACTACACATTCTACTGCCCTTAAAGACTCCACATTCTGCTGCCCTTAAAGACTCCACATTCTGTTGCCTTTAAAGACTACACACTCTGCTGCCCTTAAAAACTACACACTCTGCTGTCTTTAAAGACTCCACATTCTGCTGCCCTTAAAAACTACACACTCTGCTGCCTTTAAAGACTCCACATTCTGCTGCCCTTAAAGACTACACACTCTGCTGCCTTTAAAGACTCCACATTCTGCTGCCCTTAAAGACTACACATTCTGTTGCCTTTAAAGACTACACATTCTGCTGCCCTTAAAGACTACACATTCTGCTGCCTTTAAAGACTACACACTCTGCTGCCTTTAAAGACTACACACTCTGCTGCCTTTAAAGACTACACATTCTGCTGCCTTTAAAGACTCCACATTCTGCTGCCTTTAAAGACTACACATTCTGCTGCCTTTAAAGACTACACACT
>NC_045159.1:18971403-18983903 GCF_900700415.2 Clupea harengus | reverse complement strand
ATCTGAGACAAACCTCTCCTCTACGGGGACAATCTGAGACAACCCTCTCCTCTACGGGGACAATCTGAGACAACCCTGTCCTCTACGGGACAATCTGAGACAACCCTCTCCTCTACGGGACAATCTGAGACAACCCTCTCCTCTACGGGGACAATCTGAGACAACCTTGTCCTCTAAGTCGTCTGACAGGCACAATCGGAGATGGATGCTTGTGTGTGTGTGTGATAGCGCTGTGACTCAGACCCCCTCATCATCTCAGAGCACTTCCACGTCACAGATGCCATCAGAGCAGAATGGCACCAGCTGATTAAACTGCGATGGGCAGACAGCACCTGCACTGACATTGCATCAGGGTGATTGCTTGATTGAACTGTGGCTGGCAGTCAATCACTGCATCTTCTAAATGAAGCTGCGAGGCATTTCGCCAGTTCTTAGTGTAATTAGGTGACCATGGCAATACTCAAACCAATAACCTCTGGCATGGGAGAAAGACAAGGCTATGGACTCATTCCACACTGACTCACAGACTGTAAAAGATCTGTGCCTGACCTAATGAATTAGGGGTCCAGTGGATCTGTCCACTGTGGGCGGTTTTCCGAGAGTGAGTCTGGTGTGGGTGTGGGATCTGTCCACTGTGGGCGGTTTTCCGAGAGTGAGTCTCGTGTGGGTTTGGGATCTGTCCACTGTGGGCGGTTTTCCGAGAGTGAGTGTGGGTTTGGGATCTGTCCACTGTCGGAATCAGAGTGGGTCTGTCCCTGATCTGGTGCAGACTTGTTGGGGCTCTGGGTAACCCTTTACTTAAACCCAATATCCATGAAGCATCATACACACATCTATGAAGGGTTATAAAGCCTCATAATGACTGACATAAGTTTATGGACGGTGGCTCTAAGTGTAGTGTTTACTGGAGATGCTAACCAATCCACTTTTGTAACATACAGTATAATAAACCTGAAATAAACACACACACACACACACACACACACACTTATCCGATCCACTATTGAATCATTGGATGTGTTCCTGAAATACACACACACACACACACTCACACACACACACACACACACACACACACACACACACACACACACACACACACACACACACACACACACACACTTATCCGATCCACTATTGAATCACTGGATGTGTTCCTGAAACAAACACTCACAAACTTATCTGATCCACTATTGAAACACACACACACACACACACACACAAACGTATCCGATCCACTATTGAAAACACTAATATGTGTTCCTACAACACACACACACACACACACACACACACACACACACATACACAAACAAACTTATCCGATGCACTATTGTAACACTGCATCTGTCCTGATCTGGTACAGATTCACAGCTGCTTTATGACACCACTGCAGGTATTTATTTATTTATTTGTTTATTTATTAATTTGTTTATTTATTAATTTGTTTATTTATATATGTGGCTAGTGTGCCTCTGGAGGATTCCGTGTGGGAGAACTACACAGCCAAGGCCCTCTAACCATCTTGTCCTCATTACATTGACATGTCTGCGTAATCTGTCAGTGTATCACCACGGCTCCCTAAAGTACTTATTTGCTGATGCCGTTTTCCCCAAACTCATTAATTTCACTGCCAACGTATAGCTGCAATGATTTTATGTCACTGGGACTTCCTCATGGGTGAGTGTTTGCATCTGGAGAGGAGCGGAGAGGAGAGGGTAGGAGGGGAGAGGAGGGGAGAGGAGAGATAGAGGAGGAGAGAGAGAGCAGAGGGGAGGGGAGGAGAGGAGAGAGGAGGGGAGAGGAGAGATAGAGGAGGAGAGAGAGAGGAGAGGGGAGGAGAGGAGAGAGGAGAGGAGTGTTTCATGGTTACTCCTCTTCATCAGTGAGTGTAGCTGGAGAGGAGAGGAGGGGAGAGGAAAGGACAGGACAGGACAGGAGGAGGGGGGAGGGGAGGGGAGAGAAGGAGGGGAGGAAAGGAGAGGAGGGGTGGAGAGGAGAGGAGGAGAGGAGAGGAGCAGAGGGGTGCAGAGGGTTTTACAGTTCCTCCTCCTCATGGGTGCCCTATCAAACTCACGGCTGCCTCACACTCCCTCTGTCTGACAGGAGTGTGCAGAGGTTGGTTTGTGTGTGTGTGTGAGAGAGAGAGAGAGAATGTGTGTATGTGTATGTGTGTTTTTATGTGTGCATATGAGTTTGTGTGTGTATGTGTGTGTGTGTGTGTGTGTGGTGTGTGTGTTTGTGTGGTGTGTGTGTTTGTGTGGTGTGTGTTTGTGTGTATGTGTATGTGTGTCAAATGTGTGCATGGTGTGTGTGTGTGTGTGTGTGAGAGTGGTGTGTGTGTGTGTGTGTGTGTGTGTGTGTGTGTGTGTGTGTGTGTGTGGTGTGTGAGTGTGTATGTGTGTGTGTGTGTGTGTGTGTGTGTGTGTGTGTGTGTGTATGTGTGTGTGTGTGTGTGTGTGTGTGTGTGTGTGTGTGTGTGTGTGTGTGTGTGTGTGTGTGTGTGTGTGTGTGGTGTGTGTGTGTGTGTGTGTGTGTGTGTGTGGTGTGTGAGTGCCTTCTCACCCACTCACTTTACCATGCCAACTGTTTGCCCTGGGATCTCACAGGACGATGAACACACACACGCACACGCAGAGTACAGACTCTCTAAATACACACACACACACAGTGAGTTTGCTGAAGCACCTAGCCCTGATGGTGAAAGAACAATGGGACACCAAATGGAAAAGCACAAACACAAAAAGGCACACAGACACACACACACACACACACACACACACACATACAGTACACACAAACACACTTATAACCTGAGTGGCTGCTAAAATGACAGTGTGGAGATGAATAAATAAATGTAGTGCAAGAGTACAGACTGAAATGTCCCTCCTTGGGTGCAAGTGTGTGTGTGTGTGTGTGTGTGTGTGTGTGTGTGTGTGTGTGTGTGTGTGTGTGTGTGTGTGTGTGTGTGTGTGTGAACTACTGTATCGGGTAGACTGCATGTGTGTGTGTGTGTGTGTGTGTAAACTACACTATCGGGTAGACTGCATGTGTGTGTGTGTGTGTGTGTGTGTGTGTGGTGTGTGTGTGTGTGAACTACTGTATCGGGTAGACTGCCAGAGACAGAAGCGTCTGCTCTGTTGCAACTGACAGTCTCTCGTTCAACAAACGGCTTATTTGAGTGCAGAGGTTTTTGTAGATGGCAAAAGACAGGAACATTAACCTGATTGAAACTCATGTCGTCTCTCACTTTCACACACACACACACACACACACACACACACACACACACACACACACACACACACACACACACACACACACACACATATAGAGAGAGTTTATTTCACCCACTGTGTGTTTTCCCTCTCTGTCCATAACCCCTTAAATCCCCTCCAATGACCTCCTGCATACAGTACAGCATACGCTACAGATGTGAACCTCAGATATGACAAACACATATCCACTCCACTCACTCTCTCTCTCAAACACACACAGGCTACACACAGAGGGCTTCACATATATACACAGTCAAACACACACACTCTTACAGGCTACACACATACACACTAATTCAAGAACACGCATACACGCACACACATACTTACAGGGTACACATACACACAGAGTCAAACACACACACACAAACACTTACAGGCACACACACACACACACACACACAAACACAGGCACAGGCACACACACACTCACTTACACATACATACATTCATGTTCTCTTGACATCTGCTGTTTGCCCTGACTGCTCCTGTAAAAATGGCTGTTCCCCGGGGGCTCATTGATCGCCCCAGCACAGTAACACTGATCTCTGCAGGTGTACGACTCAATCCAGATCAAAGCAGCCAGCCAAGACCCCAGAGTTACAGAAATTATTTAAAGAATTTTCATAGCCTTGGAGTTCCCCTCAGTGCATGTTCAGCATTCAAACCATTGGTTGAGAAGCCTAACTGTACTGTAGTTCATTGCTCTGCTGATATCTTGATTAAGACAACGCAGGTGCATCCTCCATCTAATTTAGTTTAGCCTCCACGAGCACTCTTTTAGCTGGCATAAGCAAAAAGGCCACTCTGCCTGTGTCAAGCTTGTTTATTAATGCTGTTCTGCAAAGAAACGGGCCAACAAGTAGATAAGTACAGAAAGTATAGTACACAATAAATCTCAAACTCAGTCGGCATTAGCAGATGCTAAACATTAGCTGCAGCATTTGCAGCAGCTAAACATTAGCAGATGCTAAACATTAGCAGCAGCATTAGCAAGAGCTAAACATTAGCAGCGGCCCCTGAGACACATCTGGCCTGGAACCGGTCCAAATACCAAGTACACAGGTACTCGTCTATGATGATGACAGTAGCCTCCGACTGACAACCTCCCATATGGACAGTAGAGGGATCCCTGTGAGCTGGTACAATGGCTCCAGGACGTGGTCTATTACTGTAAAAACAAGTCTAAATATTGTAGTAGATAGATAGATGGATACCTTATTTATCCCGAGGGAAATTTAGGAACTTTAGGAAGTGTATTGTCTATGCCATCAGTGGAAACGGCATGTCTGTGGCTGTTCAGTGCTAGCAGTGGAAAGGTCAAGGACTCCATTCTGTGTGCAGTCAGCATTCGAAACAGCAGCCCAAAGGGATGTCAGTGTGTGTGTGTGTGTGTGTGTGTGTGTTATAGAGAGTGTATATTACAGTGAGTATGCGTGTTAGTGTGAGAGTATATATTAGAGTGAGTGTGTGTGTTAGTATGAGAGCATTTATTAGAGTGTGTGTGTGTGTGTGTGTGTGTGTGTGTGTGTGTGTGTGTATTTTCTGTGTCTGTATACCTCAGGACTGTGCTGGCATCTGTCTCTTTCACAGTGGCTGGACTGACCTTATGGTGCACCGAGATGCTTAATCTGGTGACAGAGGCAAAATGCAGTGGATGAAGGATGATGTATTTTAGAAAAAGGTCAAAGAGCTGGTAAATCGGTACTCTGAGTGCCTACAAATCCCACTATGCCACTAGAAGCCACGTACACATGAAGTTTCAATGACCACAGACATAAGTTTGCATTTGACTTTTGAAAAAAAAACAGACTCAGAGGGAGGGATGAAGAAATGGCTGTAAAGTGAAACAGATAAAGGAATGGGGGGAGACATTGAAAGAAAGAGAGAAGGGAATTGAGAGAGAGAGAAATAGAGAGAGAGAGAGAGAAAGAGGGAGAGAGCGATAGAGAGAGAAAGAGAGAGAGAGAGAGAGAGAGCGAGAGTGAGAAAGAGGGAGAGAGAGAGAGCGATAGAGAGAGAAAGAGAGAGAGAGAGAGAGAAAGAGGGAGAGGAAGACTCTCTGGTGTGCTCATTAGACTCTCTTCCTGTGAGCAGTGGAATGCCAGCACTCACATTGCTGGAGCCCAGAGAGATGACAGCTCCAGACAGACATGATCCCCCCCCCCCCCCCCCATCCCCAAACCCAACACTCACCCCCCCACCCCACCCCATCCAAAATACATCAAATCCGCTCTTTTCTTCCCTCCCTCTGATACCTCCCCCAAAACCTCTCTCTCCAACAAGACAAACTGAATCACACAGACACTCACTCACCAACAGGCCTGTCAAAACCATCACCACATCAGTATTCTGATATGAACTGAACAGACCAGGGCCAGGTACTAGCGGCCTGTGAGACACATCTAGACTAGACCAGGGCCAGGCATCTCAGGCTGAAGCCTATCTGCTCCTCCTCTCGGGGTCCTGCCTCCATCAGACGGAGTTTCTGATGTACGCAGTAAGCCATCACATTGTCATTTTGACTCGGTGGCTGAAAGTGTTTGTGAAGTGAAGTGTTGCAGCGGAGACTATTCAAGCTTTCGCTATCAATAATCCCTGAAGGAAAATACTCAACTTATGCCAATGAGCACCTTCTTATGGCCTACAACAAATATGTCAATGTTGATACTGAAGAGGTGTATGAGAGGAGTTCTGTATTTCACTATTGATAAAGATAAAAATAAGAATGCTCAAATAATCTTTACAAGCGCCTTCCAAAGGCCCAAAGCAAATTGATTAGATGATGCTGATACTGAAAGGGTATAAATAAAGATAAAATAAGAATGCTCAAATCATCTTTACAAGCACCTTCCAAAGGCCCAAAGCAAATTGATTAGATTATGCTGATAGTGAAAGGTTTTATGAGAGCAGCTGTGCTTAAAACCATAAATAAGGACTGGATAAAAAAAACTAAGCTTATCTCAAAAACAGCAACTAAGTGCACCCTGCACAAAATGCACCATGTTGTCAGAATTGCAAGAGATCGCAACAGGACAGGGTTAGCCTCGCGCCAGTGACCCCAGTCTCCCATGCTCCTTCAACAGATCCTGAAGCTTAGCTGGTAGAGTAAGGTGCAAACAAGGTTATGGGTTCAATTCCCAGAAAACACAAAACTGGATGAACATGTACAGTATTCAAAGATACTTTGGATAACTGCTATGTTGCATTACGTGCTACACGTGTAACAAATATGCTTTTTCAAGCCAACAGTCAATTTTGATAGCCTTGATGGTTTTATAGGAAATCTCTAGTTCACAGGAGAGAATCTGTGTTCAAAGTTAAAAAGATGCTATTAAACAGTCTTCTTTCATGTTGATTCTACAGGCGTCGGTCTTAAGAAGAAGATAATGCACCTCGAACCTGGCATAGTTCCAGGACGGACCCACTCCAGTCGAACACTATCAGAGAGTCCCCCAGATCCACTCCAGTCGAACACTATCAGAGAGTCCCCCAGATCCACTCCAGTCGAACACTATCAGAGAGTCCCCCAGATCCACTGCAGTCGAACACTATCAGAGAGTCCCCCAGATCCACTCCAGTCGAACACTATCAGAGAGTCCCCCAGATCCACTCCAGTCGAACACTATCAGAGAGTCCCCCAGATCCACTCCAGTCGAACACTATCAGAGAGTCCCCCAGATCCACTGCAGTCGAACACTATCAGAGAGTCCCCCAGATCCACTCCAGTCGAACACTATCAGAGAGTCCCCCAGATCCACTCCAGTCGAACACTATCAGAGAGTCCCCCAGATCCACTCCAGTCGAACACTATCAGAGAGTCCCCCAGATCCACTCCAGTCGAACACTATCAGAGAGTCCCCCAGAGTTTTGGCAGCAGGTTGCTGGGGGCAAATGAACAACACTGGAGAAAACAATGGCATTCTCTCCAGGCTTTCCAGGATATAAGCGTTGAGCCCATCTATTGTGGGTCCTTGCTCCCTCCGCTCTCCTGAACGATAACCTGCCCTGGAGTTGGCCGGGGCCCACAATGAAACCCTAATTGGATGGTCCCTTCAGAGCATTAGCCGTAGCTGTTCACAGCGATTCATCAGCGCGCACGAGGGCCGTGATAACTCAACTGATAATTTGCCAGGCGCAAAGAAAAAGATGAGCAGCGTTTTGTAGCTGTATATTTCTTTAGAGTAAATCTAAAGCATTGCTTCGCTTGCCCCTTGAGGAAAAATAAAGATATAAATACACCAACTCCCAGCTCCTCTTAGCGTTTTTCACAAGGGGTACAAAATGAAGACGGAGATGATCGCGAGGGAAAAAAAGCTCCTCCTTGTAAATAATTTCTCTTAAGAGGAAAAAAGAGAGCAGCGCAATAAGCTAAATACGAAGCTCTCACTCAGGTATCCAAGGTCAACAGCATTCACAGATTTTAGCAGCACAGCGGGCTCTAGAAAGTGGATAATTGCACTGCAGCCATTGGGCAATTGGGAGGGGAGGGTATTTTTGGCTGGAGAGCTGCACCACGCAGAACAACAGCAAGCACACATAAAAGCACATCCTAGAAAGTCATTGCTCAATGTGCTCGAATAAACTAAAGCACGGCGGCCCAGTCTGCATGACTCAAGGCTAAGAGAGAATGCCTCTCGGTCCGGGCTGTGTTTAGAGGTAGTGCTGTTTTGATAAGGGTGGTAAATCCAGGCAAAAGCAGGGCCCTTTTCTGTATGATGTGAGCACTTCTCATAACAACTCAGAGCTTTGGCTTTCTCCCTGAACAGCTCTCTGCTGATCCGGTGAATCTAAAACTGAGCAGCATTAACTCGTCTATGTACATGCTGCATGAGTTGCTTTTTGCTTTTATGTTAAATTTGCACAGAATCCATAGTTAACGTTAACGTATATCCAGCTGTTGTGATAGACATACAGTATATATAGAAAGACATGATACCAGGAATCAGCGTAAACCAGTAGGTTTGTTAAAGTCCTTCCTAAAGAGAGACGGTTCACAGACTGCGTTTGATGATGCTACTCTGTCTGGGATTGAAGTACAGGGCTCTGGGAGGTGCACTAGTCTCAGTAAATAGTAATGAGGACCCTAAACACACACACATACACACACACACACACACACACACAAATAAAGTAAATCACAAACACACTCAGCTTTACATTACACACACACATACAGCCTCAAACACATTCAGCCTCACATACAAATATGGTATTTCACACACACATACACACACACACACACACACACACACACACACACACACACACACACACACACACACACACACACACACACATAGCACACAGCCTCATACACACACATACAGCCTCACATACAAATATGGACTTTTACACACACACACATAGCACACAGCCTCACACACACACATACACACACACTCAGCCTTTGCAGAGGCTCTGTCGCTCGGCAGCTTGAGTCATCACTTTCTGCTACAGTGTGGCGGAAAATGTGCCCTAAAGTCATAAAGTTGCTCGGCCAGAAAAAAGCTGACAGCGTCGGAGAGGTGGGAGAGGCAGGAGGCCTGTTTGCCTTTCACAGCCGTGATTACGTTAACACAGCTAACAGCCTAGTCCAGGTGCCGTCCAGCCCGCATCCAGCCCGCATCCGGCCCGCATCCGGCCCACATCTGGCCCTGAGCAGCCACAGCTCAGCTGCTGTCTGAGCAAACATCAGTGGGCCTGTTTGGGAAAACCTTTCATCTGGAGCGCCGGTTCCAACAAGGACAGAGCCTCGAGTATCTGGCTCACAAGTTACGCAGACAGGACCGCAGCCAACACTGCAAATTAGAGTAGGTTTGTGTGGCCAGCGGTGTCCGGAGTCGATATTAATATTAGTATCGCCATCCCAATGAGCCAGCAGTATCCAGAGCAGAAAACTCGGACAAGTCGATATTAATATTAGTATCGCCATCCCATTGAGCCAACGGTGTCCAGAGCGGACATGTTGGACAAGTCGATATATATATTAGTATCCCCATCCCAATGAGCAAATAGTGTCCAGAGAGGACAAGTCGATATTAATATTAGTATCACCATCCCAATGAGCCAGTAGTGTCCAGAGAGGACAAGTCGATATTAATATTAGTATCACCATCCCAATGAGCCCCTTGGGTGCTGGACAAACACCACCCTGGGACAAGTGTGGTCAATCTCCGTAAGAAATAAAATCTTTCCCAGAATCACAAATGTTAGCTGAGGAACCAGAGGGCTAATTACTGCAAGGCAAAGGGGACTGAAGCTCCCCCTTTAAGGCTAAAGCCAGAGATAAATCCAGCACTCAGACAGCCAGAGCAGAGTGCTGCGGGTGCTTGCAGAGAGAGGGGGTCCAAGGGGAGGGCTGTGAGAGGAAAACTAATCACGCCCCGGGAGCGGGTGATTCCCCAGGTGAGTCCTCAAGGTGTATGAGATATCGACACGGGCCTGAAAGGTTAGGCCCCAATGGAGTGTACTTCAGGCCCGGGGTCACCGCAGGTCTGGCTAAGATTGAGCTTCTCTCCGAGGAGATGCCAGGCATGGAAGAGGCAGAGGGACTGCACCTTTTGAATCTGCTCAACATGCAACACATGGGAACCAAATAATGTCCAGTGCTGTTAAGCACAATGGAGTGTGTTTTCAGAGGTGTGCTGGTAGTTAGTGGGTTACATAAGAGACCATGTGGAGAAAGACCCCACTGCCACCCGGATAGAGCTTGAGCTTGAGGAGGTCCTGAGTTAGAGATGATAGAGATATAGAGTTGGGATGCCAAAGGGGCAGGGTCCATCTTTGCAACAGTGTAGCAGGTCAAGTACTGTCTGAAGTGTCTTTGTAATGGGCCTCTCACGCCCAGAGTCCTTTCTCCGGCACCGTTTGGTCTGAACCATGCCGAATCTCTCAATCTCTCGCATTTAATCTCTTCCCTCTCTCTTTAGAGTTTAATCATTTCTGTTTCAACACTGTTTCTCTCTCTCCCTCTCTCTCTCTCTCTCCCTCTCTCCCTTTCTCTCTCTCCCTCTCCCTCTCTCCCTTTCTCTCTCTCACCCCCTCCCTTTCTTTGCTCTCTCCCCGTCTAAAATAGGTACATTTGGTAGTTCCAGGGCAATGAAGGTTTCACTTAAAAACCCTCAAAGAGAACCATTGCTTTCATGCCCACAGTCTCCCAGTAATACGGGGGTTGAGTCGACAGTTCCCTCAAAAACACACCAGCCTCTCATCCTCTAAAAATCACGAGGCTAACCTCTAAGCTTTGAAATGACTGATCATCAGAAATCACGAGGCTAACCTCTAAGCTTTGATATGACTGATCATCTGAAGTCACGAGGCTAACCTCTAAGCTTTGATATGACTGATCATAATTCATCATCAGACCGCGACCCACTGTTTAAGAGCAAATAGCTGCGATCTGATTGTGTATCTCTGGAAAGGAGGGGAGAGGAGAGGAGAGGGAGAATAGAGGAGAGAAAAGGAGAATAAAGGAGAGAGGAGAATAGGAGAGAATACAGGAGAGGAGAGGAGAGGGAGAATAGAGGAGAGAGGAGAATAAGAGAGAATATAGGAGAGAATACAGGAGAGGAGAGGAGAGGAGAGGGAGAATAGAGGAGAGAGGAGAATAAGAGAGAATATAGGAGAGAATACAGGAGAGGAGAGGGAGAATAGAGGACAGGAGGGGGAGAATAGAGGAGAGGAGAGGGAGAATAGAGGAGAGGAGAGGGAGAATAGAGGAGGAGTAGGAGATTTCAGAACAGAGGCGAGAATTCAATTATGTGAAATTACACGCCCTCCATCCAAAGCCAATCTGATGTGACGTCTTACCGTTTGACGCATTCACCACCACCCCACCACACACACACACACACACACACACACACACACACACATCACTGTACTGAAACAGGAGTGTATCAGAATGCTGCTGTGGCAAAAGAGTGAAGCTAGAGTGAATAAATAAAATGTGTCCAGTTAGAGCATATACAGTACGTCACGCTACGTCACGTTACGTCATTACCCTAAGGGCAATGAGGGAAGGGGAGGGAAGGGAATGATTTCTGTGCTACAGTACGTATATACCGCATTTCACATCATATTACACAATAGCATATTTCTGTGCAATGTGAGTCATTTGCCTCTGCTTTCCAGAGCAGAGTAAAACGTTTTTAGGCTTAAAATGGACGGAATTAAGAAACCAAGAATTATTTTCCCCCTGGAGATGGTTTGATCGAGTATGCGAGCCCTTTCAGAACAGCTCTTGAGGGTCTCGTTTGGCCACATTCATATGGTCGCAGACTTCAGTCAACTGAGCTTCGGTGAGACTCATTGGCCCTCATTCTCGAACATTTTCTGAAGTTTCTTCTGAAATGTTTCTTACGGGCTTCGGAAAAACAACGTAAGCAAAAGACATCCGCCAAATTCATGCACGCTTGAAAATGTGGTCCTACGCAGCAGAAGTTTTCTGGGCTGTGCTCCCCCGGAAGAGTTTTCTTAAATTGAAAGCGCGTTCTCGTGCTCCTGAATTTGCATACATACACGCCCTGCCAGCTCCTTATAAGGGCACGCAACCGTAGTGACGTGTGCAGTCGGAATCGACCGAATCTACACGAAAGCAACAGCAGTGTTCGTGTACATTACATTTAGTCATTTAGCAGACATTTTTGTCCAAAGCGACGTACAAGGGATAGAACAGTCAAGCTACGAGCAATAGAGACCTAGTGTAACAATAAATACTACTTTACATAAGAAATAGAAAAACGAAATAGGAAATAAAAATGAAGTGCAGGAATGTAACTGCTATAAGTGCAAGTTAAGCACTAGTCGAAGTGCCAGTTAGGAAGGGAGGTGCTCTCTGAAGAGTTGGGTCTTCAAAAGCTTCTTAAAGGTAGAATGGGACGCGCCTGCTCTGGTAGTGCTAGGCAGTTCGTTCCACCAACGTGGAACTACTTGAAAATTCTGGATTGCCGTACTTGCACAGACGGCAGTGCCAAACGACGCTCACTAGACGAGCGCAGCATTCCGGTGTAGTGCTTTTATTTATTTTATGACATCACAGTGCCTCGTAGAATCATGACTATAGGCCTACATGTGAAACGTAATTGTTAATGATACTTTAATCCGAGGATCTGTAGAGTTGATGTGAACGCAATCACCAACGATTTCTCACAAATTCATTAACACGGAGAGTTTTCTTAAATGCGATTCCTCAAAAAACCACAAGATGGCCCACGGGGC
>NC_045159.1:18956403-18958903 GCF_900700415.2 Clupea harengus | reverse complement strand
TTGAAATGTTTTCTCTGTGTACCCCCAGTGTGGTCCCCGAGTGAAGCGCGTCTCTCTGTGGTGGGGGGCGTCTCTGACAGCCACAGCGGCCCCTAATGATGCCTGGGACGCGCCGATTGTCCCGCGGGCGAGACGGCAGGAGGAGGCGACGGGTGGTAAATGACAAGCAGATGCCATGTGGCCGCAGCTCCCTCAAGAGCCAATTTGGTGATGAAACTCTTCCAGAGGAGGTCTTGGTTCTTTTTTTTTTCATTTGATTTGATTCCTGTCTTTGTCCTATTCTTCCTCACTCCCTTCTTCTCTCCCCCCTCCTCTCTTCTGCCTCCTCTCTTTCTCGTGTTTTTCCCCCTAAACAGCGCGTCGGCCCATCACAGGTTCTGTGCGCCGCGTCGGCCCATCACAAGTTCCGTGCGCCGCTCCGCTCTGCTGCTGCGCAAGAGTAAATAAAGAGGCCTCTCCTGTTGCATTAGGGACGTTAATGAACGAGGGGGGGGTGGCGGGGGGGGGGCGGCTGGAGGCCTCGCTTCGCTTTCTTCATCCTCACCAAGTTCATTGCCAATTAAATTTTGTATTAAGCTACACTGGAGTCATTCTGGGATGTAATTAGAGGAGTCTCAGACAGAATACATTACTGGCAATCCTTTTTTTCCCCTGACAAGCTACTGCGAGAAACTATTAGTTCAGTCTGCCGCTGCTGATGCTGCTGCTGCTTGCTTCACACAGAAAAAAAAGTCTTGAGGTAGATTGAAGTCTCATCCAGAGCCAGAAAAGATGGAAGGAGAAGGAAAGGGGAAGGAAATCGATAAAAATATTATGAAGTATGTGCGGAGGATCCCTTCAGAAGCTGGAGCTGATTGAAGACCCTCTAGCCTTCGTGTACAGCACAGGGGTCTCCTAGCAGACATGCCAGGGGGCAGGTTTAACCCTAATCTTCATCATCATCATCCTTTAGGGCAGGGGGTTACCTCGTTTAGGGATGTGTACCACCCCCACTTGTTTACCCCCATCCCCCTTCTTGAGCATTGCAACTCAAACACTAAACTAGTACAACCAACAATAATGCCCCATATTTTGGTTCACTGCAGATATTTGCTTCCATTTGCTTGCTGTTGTGGTTTCTGCAGCCTTCAGCATCTCTGAACAGTGGCTGCACCTCTCCCCTCTCCCCTGCCCCTTTCCCCTGCCTCCTCTCCCCTCTCCCCTCTTCCCTCTCCCCTCTCCCAAACACTGAGTACTGCTGGGGAAGGGTGAAGGGCTTTCAAAACTCACTGTCCTCCCTGTCCATGACATGCTTCATTCATTGGCACCTCACTCTCCCCCCTCTTCACCACAGCATGGTTCTCTCTCTCCTTTCTCTCTCTCTCACACACACACATACTCGTACACACACATACACACACAAACCCTACACACACACACACACACACACACACACATAGTCATTCATCACCTGAGCCCAAAATCCACTGACTGTGACCTCTGGCCCTCACGAACCTCCCTACCGGCTGTGGTAGTGACTAACCGCTGAATTAGGACTGTGTGTGTATGTTTGTGTGTGTGTGTGTATGTGTATGCGGGTGTGAGTGTGTGTCTGCATATGTGAGTGTGTGGGTGTGAGAGAGAGAGAGAGTGTGTGTGTGTGTGTGTGTGTGTGTGTGTGTGTGTGTGTGTGTGTTTGCACATGTGTATTTGTGTGAGTGTGTGTGTGTGTGTGTTTGCATATGTGAGTGTGTGGGTGTGAGAGAGTGAGAGAGAGAGTGTGTGTGTGTGTGTCTGCATATGTGAGTGTGTGGGTGTGAGAGAGAGAGAGTGAGTGAGTGTGTGTGTGTGTGTGTGTGTGTGTGTGTGTGTGTGTGTGTGGGTGTGAGAGAGAGAGAGTGAGTGTGTGTGTGTGTGTGTGTGTGTGTGTGTGTGTGAGTGTGTGGGTGTGAGAGAGAGAGAGTGAGTGTGTGTGTGTGTGTGTGTGTGTGTGTGTGTGTGTGTGTGTGTGTGCACACGTGTATTTGTGTGAGTGTGTGTGTCTGTCCCTGATCCATGGGAAGGCCTCATGGATAAAGTGTCATTTCTATTCTTTTTTATTTTTTTGTGTGGGGGGTGGGGGTGGTCGTTCGTCGATTGCCCCACTGAGGGAACATTGAATGTGTCCAGTCCCACATGCCAGGAGATGTGGATCCGACCGATCCAAAGCGATCAGACTGGCAAATGGCTTAGTACGGGAGAAATTCAAGTTTGCTGGACGCGGTGGTCTGCGGAGAAAATAATAGCCCATCCTCTTAGGGAGGGGGGTGATGGGGTTGGGGGGGGGGGGGGGGGTTGATGGGGTTGGGGAGCAGTCAGATGGGGTTTTTGCAGGCAAATGCGGCCGTGGAGCTGCTATGGTCAAAAACCTGCCTGATCAAATGACAACTCACCTCCAACTTTCACTGGAAATCACAGAGCTCTGAATTAATGAGCAGATTTCTACCTGCATCATAGTGATTCTGGCCTGGTTCCGGTGAAG
>NC_045159.1:18943903-18951403 GCF_900700415.2 Clupea harengus | reverse complement strand
GTACATTCAAGGCTTCTTCACTTGCTTTGAAACTGGGACAAAGTCTGACAAATATTTCAGAACTCTTTGAAAGTAAAGCCTTAGTTAAAGATGGTGAGGAGACTGCCAAAGCAGCCAGAAACTTCTGCCAGGTATTTTCCACAAAGTGGAACCCACTGGAACTAACTAATTCCTTTCACTGAGGATGTAAAACTTCTTCACTCATATCTGGATGAGAAAGAAAAGGAGTACTGCAATGCCTTGTCATCAGAATAACCTGCAACTAACTGGTCAAACCTGGCCATGGTCACACTGACAAAAATAATACTTTGTAATTGCTGGCGAGAGGGAGAAGTCTCTTGGATACTACTGTCCAGCTTTACTGAGAGAGACGAGAGATACCCACGATTATATTAATGTTGCACTCTAAAACTAGGACAAAAACTATGCAAACACTTTTCAGAAAGTTGAAATAGTAGGTAAGCGGGGCCCTTCAGGGATGACACAGTCACTTGAAGTTCCTGGTGGAAAAGGTATAGAGGAATGTGAGGTGGAGAAATGCAATCGGTTCCTCTTCGCAGGTACTGCCATGTCATGCTACTGGGGCTCAGATTACATTAGGCCTTCTGCCAAGACACTAAGTTGGCACCCTTTCCAAAGCATTGAACCTCACTAATACGGAATTGGATCAATTAGCAGATTTTTGGGGGCATGACATACGTGTTCACAGGCAGTTTTACTGGCTTCCAGTGGGGACCTTGCAGCTTGCAAATTAGCAAGGTCCTTATGGCTCTTGAGATGGGGCGTCTTTCAAAATATAAAAAATGTACTTTTGACATGTTTTTCATTCACGACCTGCGCTTATTCATTGCATGTTTCAAGTCTGTGTTTCATGGCACTATGATTGCCTTATCTGACCTCAGGAGAGGGTGGCTTCCACATTGCAGGGTACCCTCACCAGGCACTAAAACATGCATAGGTGTGTGTGTGTGTGTGTGTGTGTGTGTGTGTGTGTAACACGGTCCAGCGAGAAACAAGGCTCCAGCTAATCAGTGTATAAAAAGCCTACATACTGTTAAAGTTTTTGTGTCAGGTGATTGGGACAGAAAGCCGGACATAAAATGAACATACAGTCGAAGAGAGAAAACCAAATCAGAGAGACGGAGTGAGAAACCAAGAGTTGAGAGACGAGAAAACTGACAGGGAGAAGAAAGACAGAAAAAGAGAGATAGAGAAAGAGAGAGAGAGAGAGAGACAGAGAAAGAGAGATAGAGAGATAGAGAAAGAGAGATAGAGAAAGAGAGAGAGAGAGAGAGAGTGACAGAGGAAGAGGGATAGAGAGATAGAGAAAGAGAGATAGAGAAAGAGAAAAAGAGGGATATAGAAAGAGAGAAAAAGAGGGATAGAGAAAGAGACCAAGAGAAAGATAGAAGCTTGGCTATTTACCAGGAACTAATTTTCATTAAAATTCTGCAATGTGGGAAGACAACAGCCAAGCCGGAATGACATCACCGAAATGGCCAGGCAATCAGAAGTGTCCAATACTGAGGCTCCCATTGCCAATTGAATTTTCAAATAATGTGTCATTAAGCTTTCATTATCAATAATTGCTTCTCAACTTAATTGGGTAGTTCCAACATCAATCAGCCATTCAGTCTCAAAATGGAACCGTGCCTGTCAATGCACAGCCCTCAGGCCTAGCGGTGGAGTGGAGAGAGAAAGGGAGGAAGAGAAATAATCAAGGGTAGAGAGAAAGAGGGAGGAAGACAGGGAAAGAGAGAGAGAGAGAGAGAGAGAGAGAGAGAGGGAAAGGAAAAGAAAATGGACAATTAGGCAGAGAGAGAGAGAGAGAAAGAGAGAGATAAAACAAAAGGTGAAGGAGATAGAGGAAAGGAAGGGGAATAGAGAAAGAGAAGGACAGAGAAGGGCTAGAGGGAAGAGTGGAACAGAGTCAAGGAGAGTGAGGGAGAGAGAGAGGGGGGGAGAGAGTGAGAGATGGAGATAAAGAGAGAGAGGGAGAGGGAGAGAGAGAGAGGGGGAGAGAGGGAGGGAGAGAGAGAGAGGCAGAGAAAGAGAGGGGGATGGAGAGAGCATGAACGGAAGGGCGAGCGTCCCTGCGTCCACACAGTGACTTTGTTCCTTGAAAACTGCAGCGTTCTCACTTCCCACCGCTAATCCTGTTAGCGCGCGGAACCGGGCCTCGTTATGGCAACACTATCAGCGCCTCCACACAGATTCCCTCCCTTTTGTGCTCTTTGGAACCCCATTTCTGCTCCGTTCTATGCTTCCGTTTCTCTCCCCCTCTCTTTCCCCTTTCAGAGGCTGTTTAAATGGTTTTGGTAAATGCTAAGTGTAGGTAAGTGGGAGTGGGTGGCAGGCAATATGGAGGAGGGGTGATTGTTAGTTATGTCCTCTCTCTCTCTCTCTCTCTCTCTCTCTATCTCTCTCTCTCTGGCTCCTTTTCTCCCTTTCTATAATACTCCATCTGTCACTCTTTCCCGAGATCATTCTTTCCACTGCCCCACTCCAATGCTTCTCACTGCCTCTTCCTGGGGGATCCACAACCACAAAATAGAGGACACTGGAACAGATGTGACCTTTGAACTCTGCACTCTGATCTCCAGCACTCTGGTGAATACCATGACATATTGTAGCCCTCTCCCCCGTCTGTGTCATTTAAGCGATCCACAGTTTATACAGTTAATGAGTTCAATACATACATACATACATACATACATACACACATACACGCATACAGACATACGCACACACACAAACAAACAAACACACACACACACACACACACACACACACACACAGAGGGTCTGGGAAGGTCGAGGGGAAGCTAATGGCTGTTTATGGCCTATGGAAGGCAGAGATAATCCAGTCAGAACAACGAGAACGGGCATCAATTCCTATCAGATGAACTGCTGTCACACTGACAACCTCTACCCACCTCACTAATAACCCCCACCCACCTCACTGACAACCCCCACCCACCTCAATGATAACCCCCACCCACCTCACTGACAACCCCCACCCACCTCACTAACCCTGTGCTGGGTTAAGAATGACTCTAAGTACAGTGAAAAAGAAAAACAAGGCTTTTGTGAATCTGCCAGTTGGTGTAGACATTAGTAATGTTCAGCTTGTCCTCACTGTCAGCGGATTTGACTGCTGTTTAGGATCTGCCTGACAGGCACACTAGGGTGGTGGTGGGGTGGGGGGTTGGGGGGGGGGGGGGTACATCTGTGTGTGTGTTGGGGAGGGGGGGGTTGTGTTAGTACATACAAAGAATGTGCATTTAATGTACTATTAAATGATAACCCCCACCCACCTCACTGACAACCCCCACCCACCTCACTAATAACCCCCACCCACCTCACTGATAACCCCCTCCCACCTCACTAATAACCCCCTCCCATCTCACTGATGCCCCCAACCCATTTCCCTGATGCCCCCAACCCATCGCCCTGATGCCCCCCTCGTGGCTGGTGCTGGTGGTGTTTGTGAGCCTGAGGACGCTAATGGTGCTGTTTGGATGAGGAGAGGAGGGGAGGGGAGGGGATGGGAGGGGAGGGGAGGGGGGAGAGGACGCACACTGGCCCAGTAAATTAAACAAATTTGACACCCTTTATGGGCGAGCCCATTTCCATTCTGCTTTATGGGTGGATTCACCTCACAGTTGGGTGGAGGGGGTGGGGGTGGCTTGGCTGGCATGTTTATCAATGAGGAGGAGAGAGAGAGAGAGGGAGAGAGAGAGTAAGACATAGAAAGAGGTTTCGAGAGGGTGAGGGAGAGAGAAGTAGAATGAGTGAGAGAGAGAGAGGAGAGAGAAGGAGGAAAGAATGAGAGAAAGAGAGAGGGAGGTAGAGTGAGTGAGTGAGTGAGAGAAGAGAGAAAGAGGAGAGACTGAGTGAGAGAGAGAGAGAGAGAGAGAGAGAGAGAGGAGAGAGAAGGAGGCGAGAGTGAATGGCAGAGCCATGAACTCTCTGCTGGCGTGGGAGTGTAAACAAGAAAAGACAAATTACGCCGTTTCAATCTAGCACAAATCACCAAGTGCCTGCAAAGCTCTAAATTAAGCTCTGAGACCTCCCATCGGAAGAACACACACACACACACACACACACACACACACACACACACACACACACACACACACACGCTGTGCTGGGTTAAGAATGACTCTAAGTACAGTCAAAAAGAAAAACAAGGCTTTTGTGAATCTGCCAGTTGGTGTAGACATTAGTAATGTTCAGCTTGTCCTCACTGTCAGCTGATTTGACTGCTGTTTAGGATCTGCCTGACAGGCACACTAGGGTGGTGGTGGGGTGGGGGGTTGGTACATCTGTGTGTGTGTTGGGGAGGTGGGGGGGGGGGTTGTGTTAGTACATACAAAGAATGTGCATTTAATGTACTATTAAAATGAGATGTATGCAGATGATGCATATGTTAACATATCTCTCAGTTAACCCCAAGGTATATTCAGATGTATATGCTAACGTATCTCTCAGTTAATCCCAAGGTATATTCAGATGTATATGCTAACGTATCTCTCAGAAAATCCCAAGGTATATTCAGGACGTATGTATATGCTAACATATCTCTCTGCTAATCCCAAGGTATATTCAGGACGTATAATAATCCCAAAATAATCCCAAGGTGGGGTGCAGTCTCAGTGACTGGCCAAAGGAGCACACACCACAAATAACTATATACACACATCCTCTCACACACACACACACACACACACACACAGGAACCAGCAGTCCTGAATTTCCCCTGTGGCTGTTTAGGATGCAGGAGAAGACATTTGTCTCGTCCGTCCGTCCTCACCTGTGTCGTCCCTGCGTGTGCAGACATGTCTAATTCACTCCCTCCATATTGGCAATTAGGAACCACTCGCGCTAGGCAATACTGAACAAAAAAAGAGAGGAAGAGAGAGGAGGGGAGGGGAGAGGAGGGCAAGGGAGATGAGGGAAGGAGAGGGGATGGGAAAGGAGAGGACAGGACAGGATATGTGAGGAGGGGAGAGGAGAAAGGGGGAGTGGAGAGAAGGTAGAGGAGAGGAGAGGAGAGGAGAGGAGAGGAGAGGAGAGGAGAGGAGAGGAGAGGAGAGGAGAGGAGAGGAGAGGAGGGGAGGGGAGAGGAGAGGGAGAAAGAGAGAGGAGAGGAGAGGAGAGGAGAGGAGAGTAGAGTAGAGGAGAGGAGAGGAGGGGAGAGAAGAGGAGGGGAGAGGAGAGGAGAGGAGAGGAGAGGGAGAAAGAGAGAGGAGAGGAGAGGAGAGTAGAGTAGAGTAGAGGAGAGGAGAGGAGAGGAGAGGAGAGGAGGGGAGAGAAGAGGAGGGAGGGGAGGGGAGGGGAGGGGAGGGGAGGGGAGAGGAGATGGGGGTTAGGGAGGATGGGGATGAAAGCACTGAAATGAGTCCGGCTTGGGCCCGAGGAGGGGATTCTTGAGAAATAGAGAAGAGATAATTAGCTACACAGGGGTTGGTGTGTGTGTGTGTGTGTGTGTGTGTGTGTGTGTGTGCGTGTCCGTGTGCGTGTGCGTGTGCGTGTGCGTGTGTGTGTGTGCGAATTAAGAGAATCAGCTGCCTGTCTCTGGTGAAGCCATCTCTAGCGTTCCATCCTCCATCTATTTCCTGTAATCTGGCGTCTCTT
Organism: Clupea harengus; assembly: GCF_900700415.2. Lineage (NCBI taxonomy): Eukaryota > Metazoa > Chordata > Actinopteri > Clupeiformes > Clupeidae > Clupea > Clupea harengus. The sequence continues at coordinate 18,945,764 of NC_045159.1, read as the reverse complement.
TTCCTCCTCTCCTCCATTCAGAGAGGAAAAAAAGAGGCAGCAGGTTGTATGCATGCATTCTTCCCTCAGCTGAGATGGCGGCTTTCTCTCTCTCTCTGTGTATAAGTACAAAAGCCATTATCTTCCCCCCATACCGCAAATCCACTGTGTGATGACTGAGGGAGTCTGGAGATGCGTTTTCATTTCATTTGGAAATGACGAGATGTTCCATCACGTTTGTCTGGGATTCTTAACACTCTTGCCGTGCGTGCTTCAAAAGAGGGATATTACACTCGTTCTTTTGTTCTCTCATGAAATTGTTCCCCTGCCTGGCTGTGAAACCACTTAGAGGTTTTTCTACTTCATTTACCTCACAATCCAGACAGTGCAAGTGACTAATATGGTAATAACAGTCACAATTGTGTAATAACATGTCATTACTAAGCTTATTACATTGTCATTAAGCAACTTGGGGTAATCCTTCTAGAGTAATATGCATTTTAAGTTAGGCTTAAATGGCTCCTTAGAGAGCTCATAAATACTTTCTGTTCCATCCCAGTGTTTGGCTGTCTTTGTTCAGAATAACCACAGCTTTCACAGCACTTTTCACACAACTGCCAGCTGCACGCAAAACAAACAACCAACTTCCTAATTAGAGGTATGGACAAACTTGTGTCCATTTCAGCTTCAAGCAGTTCAGTTCTAAGGGTGTGGATTCCGTCTGCACAGATATAGACTGGCACTTCAGCAGGTTGAAACGTCAGTGTTAGAGAAACTTATTAGCCAAAGTTGGACAGTCTGAAGGAACTGTCTGAAGCTGTCGCCTGCCTGCCTCATCTGTCTCTCCTCGCCCGCACACTTGCAAAACATTTATAATCATTTGACATATTTAGGCAACGGGCCCCGCCTGCTTTCAAGAAAGTTAAACTGTTGAGGCTTCCTGTTTCTATTCTTCTGTGTTTTTTTCCCCCTCCGTCTCCTCCTGTCGTTTCTGGCGGCGTTTGAGAGTCTGCGCTGATGTAGCCGCCCAAAATGACTAAAGAGAGATGGCGCAGGAGGCAAAGCACCATCTGTCTGTGGGCTTTGGGATGCTTGCGTAAGACAGCGTGAGTCATGGAGTGCCAGGACTGCTTTCTGGCCTGCCTTCCTTTATTCCCTCAGACAGGTAATATTTGTCCCCCTTAATGATAAAAGACCTGCCACAAACAGATTATGAAAAACAAACTCTATTTAACAGGCAGACTTAGCTTCAACATGCTCTGTCACAATGACTTTCACTCAAGGAGCTTTGCCATTGGGTATTTGTTTAGCTAGCTGTCGGACCATTGGCCGTGCCGTAGCTCTCTGGTTGGTTGTGATTACCATGATAGCTAATGCCCTTTGAGGAGCACCTTTCCACTTGTTCCTGTAATGCTAAAATGAGCTATGCAATTCCTAAGTCATTTTTGGCAAAAAGTATATATTCACTTTGCAGCAATGGGTTCGTAAAAAAAAAAGACGGAAAGGGATATGCCACATCCTGTAGCACCCTGATAAGAAAGTGTGTGTGTGTGTGTGTGGGTTACTGGAAGAACAGATAGATGTATTACACACACGCCTCTGTGTGTACCGCGGCATGGAAAACGTTTCTTGAAGAACATTTAGCATTTCCAGCGGCAGCTGTTAAAGCAAGCCAACTGCGGGATAACATTTTTCTAGAAGGTTCAGGAGACACCACTGTCAAGGTTAAAAGAAAAAATGTTTCCGAGATCTACCCTTTAGAGGCTGTTATTTTTTACTCCTCTTTGGGACTGTGGTGGCTCTGATCCAGCAGAAAAGAAAAAGAAAAAACTCTGCTGTATGTGTGTGTGTGTGTGTGTGCGTGTGTGTGTGTGTGTGTGTG
>NC_045159.1:18916403-18938903 GCF_900700415.2 Clupea harengus | reverse complement strand
TCCTCAAATATATTTAATGATGATCATTTTTGGCCTGACTTAGGTTTATATATGCCCAAGATATTCTTCAGGACATCTCCATACATTTTTAACATGCGGATACTCTGAACAACAATGACCTTTCAAAATGCATTAGCTCATTAGACATTATATTTCCAGCTCCTTGCTGCACGGGGCCTGCTGAGGATTAAATTATTCATAGTGAGATAAGGCTGAAAAACTAATCTATATTCTACTGAAAGTTCAGGTATTAAGCTCCACAATCACTGTCCACCTCGCCCCCTCTGTAAACACACAGCTGAAGATATTCACAGGTTTAGCGGCAATGGAGTAAATAAAAAAGAAAGTGAGAAGTAAACACAGAATTTAGGTATACTCTGTCCAGACTGCTTTGGTTGACTAAGACGAGAGCAGACCACACAGACGCATCGCCTGTGTGTTTATCTAAGTACCCAGTGTATCGCCCTGCAGTAAGATCAAATAGTGATGTATTTGCGGACACTTGGTTGTGTGTTTAGCTCGAGTAATGGCATATGGTTGAGTGTATTTGTTCACTGAATATGCCCATGCGGACCCTTGGTTGTGTGTGTGTTATGTGGTAGAGTAAATGTGGTGATCTGTTTGCTAGACAGTACAGTGCTGCGTTTGTGAGCCTGATGGTTTATTTAGGAGCGTCTTCTGCTCTTCCTCCACTCTGCTGAGGACCCCCAGCCGCCTCTTCAGCTCAGCGCGCTGTCACGGGCCTGATTCCAAACGTGTCACTGCTATTAAAAGCATGAAGTGGAGCACAGTTTCCAATTCACTCATCCTCCGTGGTGTGGTGAATCACACGCTTTTTAAATTTAACATGCCGTTCTAAAAATTGACTTGGAGATCATTAATATGACATAGTACCCCCCAACAGACACTGACTGCAAAAAACAGCTTCACACGAGATCAGAATGAAATTGTTTTACCTTCATCAAGTATAGAAAACTCACAAAATTAGGTTAAAGTCCCAGAAACCCATGGCTAGTGTCATGAAACCATGTTAGGTATTCTATTGTGTGTAGATGACATAGACCCATCTGGAACATATGTCACTTGACATATGGACTATAAATTTGAGAGACAGATGGCAGAGACAGACTGTTTTCAGGCACATTGTCACATAAATGGTTTTTATTTATAGAGGCTGAGGAAATCTATCTCTGAGACAGCTGAAAAAACACCACAAAAATACCGTTTAAATAAAAACCACACACACCTATACCTTGTGGACTTATTTGTACTGAACTTATATATGGCCATGTGAATACATCTATCTGCACAGCCTTGGTGTTTCACACTGCAGTTCTTGGAATATCAGTTCTCACATATATCAGCAGGTAGGAGACAGAAGTGAGCTTTACCACTGAGGATTCAACCACCATTAAACAGATGTGTTGAAATACAGTCATATTGGATGTGCTGATTATAAAAAAAAGTCAGAATAAATTTGGCGCTGCCAAAATGAATGAGGTCTCTGAGACCGCGAGGACCAGACAAGTGAAGTCCACCTGAGGATAGCAGGAAGTTTAAGGGGTCTGAGTATGGATGGGCTCCCTGATAGAGGCTGACATACCTCACTGAAGAAATATGTCCTATAGAGTGTGTGTGTGTGTGTGTGTGTGGGTGTGTGTCTGTGTGTAAGATTAGAGGAAAATGCAGAGCACGCTTGCCACGATTCTCTGAAAGTTTGCTCGAGAGCGTGTTTCAGTGTCAAGATGTTTCAAAGTAAGAGTGTGTTTCAGCGTGTCGAGATGTTTGAAAGTAAGAGCGCGTGAGCTTGCTCGAGCATTCGCACGGCCCGCAGGAATGTCAATATGGTGAGATGAAATAGCTGCCGAGCCTGGGCAAATTGGCATTCTGAGGACGGGCTCACATTAAAGCATGGCATGTCAACTGCTCTTAAATGAAGCTCAACTGTGTGTCACTGATGTTCACAAACACCGCCTCAAAGACAGACAGATGCACAGCCTCAAAGTCAAGATAAACGTGACAGTCAACAACTTCTAGCTCTCGCTGACTTTGAAGAGCTGCCAAGATGCTCAGGGTGGCGCAATGAGCTGCATGGGGAAAGAAGCAGACAAAAGACTGAGAGGGAAAAAACTCAAGCTGCAAAGTTTCAGCATAGGCGGGCAAACTGAGAGAAAAGTAGGAGAAGTGGTCTTATCAAAGTGCTTTAAGGAGAGACCTCATCCGAATGGTTACATTTGCTTTGCTTCGATTTGCGTTACAAAATATATTATTTTTTCATTTAAAAACGGCTGTGAACTTCTTCTTGTCTCATTATTACCTACAGGACACCATATAACTAATAGCTAAATGGATAAAATGGCCTTTTCAGATACAAAACAAAAGCCTCTGCTGTAGTCTCTGTAGTAGCCTCAGTAGTAGCGTCTGTAGGAGCGTCTGTAGTAGCGTCAGTAGTGGCCTCAGTAGTAGCGTCTGTAGGAGCGTCTGTAGTTGCGTCTGTAGTAGTCTCTGAAGTAGTCTCTGTAGTGGCCTCAGTAGTTGCGTCTGCTGTAGTCCCTGCTTTAGTGGCCTCTGTAGTTCAGTCAAGCCTTATTTATAGATGGTCGGTATTCCCTCCTCTCCGTCTTACACTTTGCCCTTCTCTTGCATCTTGTCTAATTGGGGTGAAGAAATTACCTCCGTGACACTGATAATGGAACTCAGTTGGCTTTAATTTGAGATGGGGACCCTAAAGTGTGCCCAAACTGGCCTTGCCTCAGATTACATCAGAGAAAGATGACGGAGAGAGAGAGAGAGAGAGGGAGGGAGAGAAAAGCAGAGCTTTGAAAATGTATGATTAGGATGATCTCAGTGTCCATGTCAGTGTGCTTCTGGGGAATCGGAGCCAAAGGAAGATGGCGGAGCTAAAAGAGGAGTTTTGAAGGAGGTGTGATTAAGGCAATCTCAGTGTCCGTGCGAGTGGGCTTTTGGGGAAATCACACCCAAATCATCTCATCCTGCACCACAGCTGCGGAAACCCAAGCCAGGAATCCCATCCCTTAATGCTCCATTAGACGTCAGGCTGCTTGAAAGTGTTGTGTGGGCGGGCAATCACTCCAGCGCAAGCAGTGACAGAGTTTAGCTTCACTTTGGTCTGATGGCCACTGATGGTCCTCAGTGCCTTTAATGTGTGTTAATGTTATGGTAAGTAGACTCTAAAAGGGTCGTTCAATGCTGTTTTTAATCAAAAGAGGCATGTTTGGGTTTTTTCTTACAATATACAGCATATCTCGTTGTTGCTGTAAAAAAAAGCATGTCTGTAAAAGCAAGCATATTGTAAGGCTCTAGGTTTTCGGGCCAATATCCTTTTGGATCTTTAAACACAGATGGACCTTTAGTTTCAATTACTCTGCAGTAATTTGGTATAAGTCAATTGCTTACATAATATGCCTTTAATACTGTATGAGTCAATTGTTTACAGAATATGCCTTTAATATGGCATGAGTCTCTTGTTTACAGAATATGCCTTTAATATGGTATGAGTCAATTGTTCACAGAATATGCCTTTAATACGTAATGAGTCAATTGCTAACAGAATATGCCTTTAAGAACATTTCAGAGTCGTTATCTCTCTCACACCTCCTGACCCTCTTATATCTACACTCTCAGTTACTCAGTTACCCTATGCCTGGATTGGGTATTTAAGGGTTGACAGCAAAAAGGCTCTTGAGTGTTTTGTAGCCAGACTCCCACTCTTTATGTGTGTAGCCATCCACTGAGCAGCCTGGTTTGTTATCTACCTTTGAACGCTTAGTATGTTTTTCTCTAATGTACTTGTAGCTTTAGATCACTCACTTTAGATTAGTTTGAATGTGTAACTGATCTAGTAATTTAAAAATGATTGGTGATGCTCTGATCCACTTTTGCCTCAGCTGCTGCTATCACCAAGTGTCGTGTGTAGGCTACTAGGGAATGGTGTTACCGCAAAGCATGACTAGGATTAGTTTCAACACCAAAAAGTAAAGATATGTCTCTGGGTGTTCAGGTACCTGGCTATTCACCTGGGTTGGACAAGATGTAGAAGAACTGTCACCTTGTGTGGTACAGCGTTGGATTAGCTTTGAGCTGTGAGCACAATGGTCAAACTGAGACTCAACACACCAACATTGCAGAGCTAATCAGATACAGTGAACACTTTTCACAGAAGCAAAACATGCTATTCCTCTTTGAGTGTGTGTGTGTGTGTGTGTGTGTGTGTGTGTGTGTGTGTGTGTGTGTGTGTGTGTGTGTGTGTGTGTGTCTGTTGGAGTGAGAGAGCAACAGCTGTTGTTCAGCCTGTCTGTTGTACAGATTCGGTTTCTGCTACATCCAGCACTGACTCCACCAGCATCTGAAGGTGTGAGCGCACTGAGGAGTTGGTTCCTGTCCCCATCCAGCACTGACTGCACCTGCCATTCAGCCCCTGCACCGGTTTGGACAGGCAAGCTGGGAATGAATCCGTCCGCGGCAGCACTACACGCCAGAGCAGTGACACATGCTGAATACAATTCCTAAATTGAGTGAAGTCAGATTAATTGTGTTCACAAAAGATGAGGTCCTTTAATGATATATTACATTTCAGCAAAGCGCAGAAAGATGAACACGCAGAAACCTTCACCCACTCCCAGTTCCGTCGTTGGTCTGGTAAGTGGTTCCTTAGAATATAACAATGGCAATACACATTTTATGGCCAAATCAACTTGTTCTCGCTGTTTCGGCAGTTTCACACGGCGTGCATGGAGCCCTCATCTTTTTAAGGACTTCATTGCAGTTCCAGAGCTGCAGCAGATTCGAAGTGAAGCGACTGAAGTTTGTGTCCTGAAATAATGATTGATGGTATGTAAGTTTGTGCATCATCAGCACGCTACAGAAGCTGTGTATCTCGAACCACCGCAGAGCACATCCAAACTTTCTAAAGAAAACTCAGACCAACAACTCAGACCACATACAGCCATAAATCAATTTAGACCTGGCTCCTCTTTAGCTTGGCGGAGGCACGCTGGAAGGGACTGTTATCAGCTAACGCGGAGCCGTTCTGGGGCGAGACGCCGAGGTTCTTCTCTGTGGTGTCGGGCGAAGGGTTCTCTCTGACTTCTTTATCTGGAAGCCGGAGTTGTAGTAGTCAGGGGAACCCAGGGCCTGGCTGGAAGCTGGGGGGTCTGATGCCAATTAACCCCCCTCTCCCCATCACACACACCCTGACACACACACACACACACACTCCTTATCACCTATCAGTTTATTATGAACTCAGAGCCGAGGCCTTGGAGCAGCTGATAATTTCCTTTTTGGTTTGGGGGAGGAAAAAAAGCGAAGTATATAAATAAAGAAGAGATACTCAGTAGGGGGAGCAGCAGACATATTCTGCCTCCTTATCAGCGGGCAGGCTATAACACAGCCAACAGAAAATTAGGCGCATTTACCACAAGGGGTGGGGTTGAGGAGGTGTGTGAGAGGGAGGTGTGAGTGTGTGTGTGTGTGGGGGGGGTGCATCGGGAGAGAGACAGAGAGACCTGTGGAGGGGGGCATGAGGTTGTGAAGGGTTGGGGTGGGGTGCGGAGTGTTGTGTCAGCACTTCACTGCTTCTCTCCAGGATTCACAGAGTCATTTGGGAACAGGAACCAACTCTTCAGTGCGCTCACACCTTCAGATGCTGGTGGAGGACACAGTGCTGGATGCAGCATAGACCAAATCTGTTGACAGCTGTTGACAGCTGTTGCTTTCTCTTTTGCTCTCTCACTCCAACACACACACACACACACACACACACACACACACACACACACACACACACACACACACACACACACACACACACACACACACACACACACACACACACACACACACACACCATTTTTATAATCGTGACAGTAGTGGTGGACCCTGGGGCAGATGGATACGTGCTCCAAAGACAGCTGCTATGTTCAAATCTTCCTGGAATAGGTTTTGCTGTGAGGTCAACTGAAATTTAGGCTGTAAGCTAAAGGGCTGTCACAAGGTTACAAAATGCCTGAATCCAGCTTTTATATCCTGTTCACATACTGTAGTAAATACACTGTGATGAACACCAAGCATAGACTGAATCCAGCTCTTATATCCTGCTCACATACTGTAGTAAATACACTGTGATGAACACCAAGCATAGACTGAATCCAGCTCTTATATCTTGGTCACATACTGTAGTAAATACATTATGATGAACACCAAGCATACACTGAAGTAAATACACTGTGATGAACATGAATCATAGACTGCCATGTTTTCTATAGATTTAAGCCATCATTGTCTATGCATGTCCTTACATGCAGTAAATGTATCTGACAACACGAGGGTGTTTGATCGTTGGTCACCGATCTTTGGTAAATCATACTTCCATTACGGGTCTAGTAAAGAACGAGGCGTTATATTCATTTATTCGGTTCTCCTGCGCTCCTGCACTCAGAGGTAGAACTTTCCGGGTAAAATGGCTGATTCCCCCTTTAAGTTACAGTGTATATTTGGAGCCTGTTTTAGTGCTTGTCTTGTGATGGCCTACATTACATGAATGTAAACACATTTTGCATTTACACAACAAATGGTTCCATACATTTATCCCTTACCCTTGGAAAAATATATCTGGACCAAATCCAAGAGCTCTGATCTCTCTCTCTCTCTCTCTCGCTCTCTCTCTCTTCCCCCACATCTCTCTGTTCCACTCTGTCTATCTCTTTTCGCGTATTTCATAGATGCATAATTGAAGGTGCCATTTCAATGCTATTCTGCCTGTTCCACTGCAAATAAGTCATATGAATCACTCGCTTAATCATTCCAGTCAAGTGATTCATATTTAATTGTCTAAAATATTGAATGCTTTTGTACACAGATATACTGTGCCTTCAGTTCCAACCAGACAAATATAGAACTAAGTATGAAGATGAGGATGAGTCATAAACTGCAGTTTCCTCTCTGCGGCTATCTGTGTTCTGTATGCGGGATATTAATATGTTTGGGGCCAGTGTGTTCTTGAGTTTACACTCTCTTTGTTCCTTGCACATAGGCTTATGTTTCTGCCGTGACCCTGAGAGTAATTGAGTCCATCATGGTCGGCTTATTACTTATGCATGTATTTTGGCCATCGTGTTTCAGTATGCTTAACATGCATGAAGGACATCGGAAATTCTTGACCTCAATATGAGGCAGAAAAATCAAACAACAGAAAATGGCTCCTCACACACACACACACACACACACACACACACACACACACGCCGCCTGTGCCGCTATTCGACTTGGGCCAAATGCAGCGTAGCTGATTCCAAGCGAGCTTCGCGCTCTAACGCAATCCCCGGCGAGGGGAAATAATGAAATAAAAACAAGGGGAGAAAAATGCCCAAAACTCGCCCATATTTCGACAGGCCAAAGTGTGGAACATCCCCGCGGTGTCTTTGGGTAATGGGTTTGGAGCACCACGCTACGCCACACCACATCACACCACACCACACCACACCACGCCACACCACGCCACGCCACACCACACCACACCATGCCACACCACACCACGCCACACCACACCATTCAGGAGAGAAATGACCCGCACCGGCGAGCCACTCCAGCGCCAGGTCTTAAAGTGGGCCGCTGGTGCCAGGCGGACTGCAGAGAGACGGGTGGCAGGAGGACGGGTGGCACAGACGGGAGGGGAGGGGGCGGCATCATCAAGGCTGATATGGAGGCACCCTATTCTGCAGCTCCACTCAGAGACGTACCTGAACTGAACGGTATCATTCAATCACGTGTGCAATTGAATGGAATCTCCATACATACATACACACACACACACACACACACACACACACACACACACACACACAACACACACTGCGTAAAGTGCGTCTAGAACCAGCATGTTAGCGCCTGTTTTAGGCGTAATTCTATCGTAAAGGCTAAAAATCTAAAAAACATGGCCTGGTGTGTATGAACAGACCACACATGGCTAAAACCACATTCTGCCCGCTACAGCAGCACACAATGACAAGTTGCGCTCCTCTGACTCCTGGGAGTTTGGGGCAAAATGATGGGAGGAGAAGCGCAAGGAGAGACTGATTCTGTATTCCGTGGATGGATCAAAACTGCTGGGACAGCGCACGACTGTTTTGCGGTGAAAAAGGTCCGCCTTTTAAAAGCAGATGTAATCCAGATTGCGTGTTAGATGTGAATAGGAAAAACATCCAGAAACAGGAGTATCTCTGCTTTGCTCATTTGTACCATAGAAGCAACCTTTTGTTTTGCTTGCCTTTTTCTGTCTTGCCATCACTTTTTCACTCCATCCACTTCCCTACGTGTAGATGCCAACATACACACACACACACACGTGTAGATGCCAACACACACACACACACACACACACACACACACAAACTTGGATGCCTGCTACCTTATTGAGTTTGCTATAGCCGCACAAATTGGCCTGGTCAGAGTTTTTCTTTTGAGTGGTGTAAAATGACTGCCTTGTGTTATCCCCCCGTTTGATGACACCTTATTATCTATTTCCTGATTGCAGAACTTTTCATTCCTTTTAAGGTCGGTAGTTCCATGATTCCATTGAATTGTGCCCGTGATTGAATGATACCGTTTAGGTAGGGGCATTCAACGCGAAATAAAAAGGCACACGGGCTCTGTCTGCGGAATGGTCGAGTCGTTGTTTAAGCTGTGCTGTCTAACATACGTACATCTGATCCACAGACTCTCCCTGTTTAAGCTGTGTTCTCTCACGTACGTACATCTGATCCACAGACTCTCCCTGTGCTGTTTAAGCTGTGTTCTCTCACGTACGTACATCTGATCCACAGACTCTCCCTGTTTAAGCTGTGTTCTCTAACATACGTACATCTGATCCACAGACTCTCCCTGTTTAAGCTGTGTTCTCTAAAGTACGTACATCTGATTCACAGACTCTCCCTGTGCTGTTTAAGCTGTGTTCTCTAACATACTGTGAGTACATCTGATCCACAGACTCTCCCTGTTTAAGCTGTGTTCTCTAAAGTACGTACATCTGATTCACAGACTCTCCCTGTGCTGTTTAAGCTGTGTTCTCTCACGTACGTACATCTGATCCACAGACTCTCCCTGTCTGTGAGTCACGGACGACTGGCTCTTAGAGGTACAAATATACCCTAAATATACCCCTGCCTCTCAGCCTAACCCCGCCATCTCTACCCCAGGGGTGAAATGCTATTGCAAACACAAGCCTTTCAATCTGTCACTCCAAAACACCTGTTGTTTTACTTTCTATGGTCAGGGGCGGACACAGGGGTATTATCATAGTGTTCTGATTGACAGGCACATTATTGAACACTACTTTCCATAATAATTACCCTAATGTTATTTTTAAGCTTGTTGTGGTTTGAATGAACAGTAAAATTATAGTGGAAATGTAATCCATTGGGAACTGTCAGTGTTGATGGATATGATTGCGTACAAAAGTATATACTTGTCAATGATTGTCCACACATTCCTATGAAGTACGTCAGTGGACCCTTAAATAGCATGAAGTCAATAGACCGCTCCTGGAGGTTGTGTATACTATCTGTGTGTGTGTGTGTGTGTTTGTGTGTGTGTGTGTGTGTGCTCATAGAGGTTGTGTATACTCTCAGGGACACTGTTAGCATGTTGCGAAGCAATTACAATGAAATGGGATTGCAACCAGCCTACGTCAAAGAGCCAAAAAAATCACTGCCAACGCTCAAGTCAACGTCAAGTCTGCGGCCAACCCTTTGAGCTCCGAAGCATTATCTGAAACATGTCCTCCAGCAGGGGCTGGTAACCCCAGATACCAGTCAATTAACCCTTCTGTCTGTCATCTGCAAGGCAAAGGCTAACATGCTGGACACGAGGCATCTGAAGCCCCCACTGTAACGCCTAAATGGACTCTGCCTCCCTATCCCTTCTTCTGTCTGATCTTCACTACTCGCAAAGGTCAGTCTCATCTCATTTCATGTGTGTCTGTCTGTGTGTGTGTGTGTATGTATCTGTCAGTGTGTCAGTGTTTGTGTGTGTGCGTGCGTGTCTGTGTGTGCGTGTGTGTATGTATCTGTCAGTGTTTGTGTGTGTGCGTGCGTGTCTGCGTGTCTCTGTGTGTGTGTGTGTGTGTGTGTGTGTGTTTGTGTGTGTCTGTGTGCGTGCGTGGGTGTGTGTGTGCGTGCGTGTATGTGTGTGTGTGAAGACGAGAGGTTACCCTCAGAGTGACACACATTAAGACCTCTCTCTCTCTTTAATGGATGGCTTGGAGGCTGACGAATGTGGGATTGAGGTTGGCAGGAGCATCACAGTTCTGAGGGGAGGTGTGTGCGTGTGTTTGTGTAAGTATGTGTGTGTGTGTGTGTGTGTGTGTGTGTGTGCGCATGCGCGCGTGTGTGTCTCTCTCTCTCTCTGTGTGTGTGTGTGAGGGTCGTGAGGAGTGTAAGACTCCTCTGAAGTGCATAATTCACACTGTGGCCCCGAGGTGACATGCCATTAGATGTGTGTGTGTGTGTGTGTGTGTGAGAGATGTGACATGCCATTAGATGTGTGTGTGTGTGTGTGTGTGTGTGTGTGTGTGTGTGTGTCTGTGAGAGAGGTGACATGCCATTAGATGAGAGCACTTTTTGATCTACTCCTGGAGTCCTCTTCACCTCGCTGACATGCAAACAGCAGCATTAGGCCAGAAGACGTGGACTGGACGTGTGTGTGTGTGTGCATGTGTGTGCGTGTGTGTGTACAACTCGAACGTAACGCAACTCAAACACATTCTTAATAAATGACAGGGCACGCTCCATTAAATCAAGGCTTTTATCTAGTCATTTTGCAGACACTTTATGAGGTTATCAGTATGCCCCCTCAGTAGATCCCATGACTGCAGTGTTTTTTGCAGCTTGAACCTTGAACTTTGAACTCCACAGAAAAAAGTGTAACCACATCACAAATAAGAGCACTTTCAGCCATTGTCACTACAGGCATAATAGTAAATTAATGCATGAAACACTATGAATTGATTTACTTACAGACTTTGTAGAAAGGGCCATGGAAAAACACCATGGAAGAGTTTCATATCACCCACAGCCATAGCCATAGCAACCACCAGTCATGCATTTCAAGCCAACAGCAATGCACAATACTTGTCTGGTAAAAGAGATAGGAGTTGTCTGGATAGGAATGTGACTGTATGTGTGTAAGTGTACACGTTTGTGTGTGTGTGTCTGTGTGTGTGTGTGTGTGTGTGTGTGTTGTTATTATGAGTGTGTGTGTGTTATTATTATGATGTGCGCACGCGTGTGTGTGTGTGTGTGTGAACTATTATATTCCTGTGGAGCACATTTCAAACTAAGCAAATTCTGCTTAACACTTTTCATTTGTGTCATTTGCATTACTGTGAAGAATGGAAATATAATGTTCAGCTCTAGAAAGCCAAGTGGTGGGGGGGGGGGTGCATTCAACCCCAGAGAGAAGCAAAACACTTCAACTTCAACTTCAAAACGATACTCTCAAAGTGGAGAATCAGATAGAGTCTAGGTGTGAACCAGTGGAGAATCAGATAGAGTCCAGGTTTGAACCAGTGGAGAATCAGATAGTCCAGGTGTGAACCAGTGGAGAATCAGATAGAGTCCAGGTTTGAACCAGTGGAGAATCAGATAGAGTCCAGGTTTGAACCAGTGGGGAATCAGATAGAGTCCAGGTTTGAACCAGTGGGGAATCAGATAGAGTCCAGGTTTGAACCAGTGGAGAATCAGATAGAGTCCAGGTTTGAACCAGCGGAGAATCAGATAGAGTCTAGGTGTAAACCAGTGGGGACTGGGTTCCAGAACCAGAACCAGCTCAGGTGTGGCCCGAGGAGTAAGATTTCAAATATGGGATTAGAATGTTGCCATCTGAAGGTTCCATCTGATGTAATAATGAACTCAGGCTATGAATGGCAGCTAATGTAAATTCTAGATCTGTCCGGTGAATGGGGAAAAAAAAAAAAAAAAAAAACCTTACTTCTGAAAGCTGATCTGGGCCCAAGTTCATTCCAGTCTCCACTGCTGTCGGGATCCCTGTCGTTGTGAGTGGGGATACGTGCTCTTTTCCATTAGATGGAGAAACGAAAGAAAGTGAGGCAAAAATGAACTCTGGCCATGAAGATAGCGTGAAGAGCCATTTTGTAAATGTCACAGCTGTGAGGGTGAGGCATGGCGCTGTCTTTGGCTTTATCTCGGGCGTGAGAGACAGAGCGAGCACTCAGCGAATCACGGCCCCGGTGCCGCAGAGGAAACAGAGGAAGCTATGAAATTCACAGCTTTGATCTGCTGCTGTGTGCTGAGAAGGCGCTGAATGGAGTCCACTGCTGTGGAGAAGGCAAAGACAACGGCAAAGACACACTTGGGCAGGAGGCGGAGAAAATGGAGAAGACACAGCTATGCAGACAGAGAAAGACAGTGGGAAAGCTATGGAGACAGAGAAAGACAGTGGGAAAGACACAGCTATGGAGACCATAAACATAATGGAAAAGGCAGGGCTATAGGAGACAAAGACAATGGGAAACCAAAAGGCCTATGGAGAGGGAGAAGACTCGTATAAAAATCATATAAATATAGACTGCAAAGGCAATAGCAAAGACAGTACTATGTAGGCCACATAGACATGGCCTGAAAGACTGATTACTGTGTAGACTGGAAAAAACAAACATGCTCTTGAAACATTCTGTATATTTAGTGTTGTTGAGAGGCGAGAGTGTAATGAAGAAACATATCCCTAGCCAACATCCATCCTCTTCTTCCTCTTCTTCCTCTTCTGGATATGAGTGTAATGAAGAAACATATCCCTAGCCAACATCCATCCTCTTCTTCCCTCCAGTGGGTTCGAACAGAGCACAGAGTGACATGTCAATCCTACTGTGTAGCGCTCCGTGGTTCCGTTTGTTGACAGTCTGTCTAAATGCATTGTTCAGAGATATTCCCAGGGCTAGAAGACTAAAGGCTTGTGAAGCCACGTCAATCACTGCCTACAGCCATTTCTGACAGGCTACGGTGTGCACCCATCACCCTCAAAAAGTTCATTTAACCATTTACACAGGGCTGTAAGCAACAGGAGGAACCATTTACACAGGGCTCTGAGCAACAGGAGGATTCCTGATCCTCTGACATACCTCAAGATTGTTGTGACAGCCTGTGATATCATTCAGATGGTTTCAACACGAGTTTGTGTCTTGTCTTTCTTTGACAGGTGTCGTATTTAAAAATGAAATTAGATATCAGAAACGTTTCCTTTTTCATCCAGTGAACGGAGGACTCTGCTCGGCTTCATCCAAGATGTCTGCTCTGTTATTCTGTAGCTTGACTGAGGGTAAATCTGTATGCCACGACGAAAAACCAGCAACAACAAAAAAATAAATCTTTAGCAATCAGCACGACAGGCCCACACTGCATAGGCGTCATGGTGTCCCAGCTCCTGATCTTTAGATCCTTCACCTGCGGAGGTCAGAACCCAACTCTCGGTCCTGAAGAGAACAGGGATCCTCGGCTGCACCCGGGCTGCAGCGATGCCACGCAAATATGAAACATTTATAAAGTCTGACACCAAGCGCGCGGGTGATTGACTGCCAGAGCGAATGAGAGTTGTGTATAAAGCGTTGCGTCTGCTCCTCTCCCAAGCATTCAGCATTCAGACGAGACAAAGACATTCCTCCCTGAGCTAATTGCACGTCAGGTATGAAAGATGACAGCATCGTCGACAGAAATCTGATGCTCGTCTGGCAGCACTGAATGGCACATAGCTCCGTCAAGAGACTCTCTCTTCTTTTCTCCTCGCTGCCAGGGAGAGTGGGCAGCTCCCTAGGCGGACACGACGGTGACAGAGATCATTCTTACAAATTATTCAAGCTGGACCTGGCCTTCACATCTCTGAGGAGGTCCTATGAAATCTTCACCCACAGAGGGGGGAAAAAAACTGTCCTTGCATTCTGCATGGGCTGAGAAGTGAGGGAAATAGGATGCTGGTGTGCTGAGAGGTCTGGACCAGGGGAGGCAGATCAACGCTGAAAAGAAAGCTCATGAAAAGCGATTGTGGTGTTATATGCAATAACGGCATGAGTCCCAAGGTCAGATGCCTTTGTACTATAATCTTTTGTGCATTAGATCTGTTTCTGTAAACAGACGACTGGGTAAGTGGTTTCACTATAGCCATATGGCCCTCCTGAAAGGAGAGAAAAACAATCTCACACACACACACACACACACACACACACAATACAAGAAGCATCTTGGTAAGTAGGGCATGTATTTTGCTCACCATAAAATATGTATGCCCATTCCCACACTGTTTAGCCGAGTCTGTCTCTAAAACGGCTGCTATTCATATTCACGTCTGTGAAACACAGGCACACACAGGCTGTGGCAGTGCTGTTTAATTTACCGACTTCAACTGACAAAAGAACCAGAATTCGTGTTTTAGAGAGTAAAGACTGGCAACGCTTGCTATACCAGGTCAATGGTAGGCGGGTTAATCAGCCACCATTCTTAGAGACACAAAAGTCTACTGCTGCCACTTAGCCATAATCCTGAAAGGTCCGGGGACCTTTAGAAATAACATTTAGCAGCAGTGTGTCATTACATTTCCTGAGAGGCCATGCCATTAGTCAGAGCAAACACTGCAATCACAGCGATAGCCATTTCCTCTTATCAGCCCAGCAGCCTCGCTTCCAGCACCACGGCAACCCACAGCCACCCCTAATAGAGCCATCTTGTCATGTCATTAATTCAGCTAATTATTTATTTATACACAGCTCAATTGATGCCCTTGATAGCGCTGATTGAGCCGACGCAAAGACTGATCCCTTGGTGTTGGGTTTCTTTGTTTGTGTTTCTTTAAGGCACAGGTTTTAGCAGAGTATGAGGCCCAGAGTGGCACAGGTGTGAGTAGGTGAGTATGAGGCCCAGAGTGGCACAGGTGTGAGTAGGTGAGTATGAGGGCCGGAGTGGCACCACACCTCACCTCACCTCACCTCACCTCACCTCACCTCACCTCACCTCACCTCACCTCACCTCTCATCAGTGCAGTGCAGGAGCCACCATCATGATCTTTCAGCATAATTGGTGATTGGAGCTTTCTGTCTGAGGCTCCTCTTGTGAGAAACAAGAGCAGCACACAGGCGAGACTTTAAACAAGACCAGCTCACTGACGAGACTTTACACAAGACCAGCTCACAGGCAAGACTTTACACAAGACCAGCTCACAGGCGAGACTTTAAACAAGACCAGCTCACAGGCGAGACTTTACACAAGAACAGCTCACAGGCGAGACTTTAAACAAGAACAGCTCATAGGCGAGACATGAAAAAAGAGCAGCATGCTAATTCCCCTCCCTGGCCGGGTTCCTATTCCATAGCTACATTCTATGAATACACATGGAAACACACACACACAGAGGCAGGGACCTGAACACACATTCACACACACACACACACACACACACACACACACACACACACACACACACACACACACACACACACACACACGCTATGTCCCTCCATATGTCGGTGGACACACACACACACACACACATAAGACGCAGGAACAGAGCAGGGTCCTCTGTGGTGAAGGAGATGTCTTAGGCATAGGGCCCGCTATTTAAAGACAGAGAATGTAAGTCACGTCCCCCCGAGAGGAAGAGCGAGAGCTAGAGCAAGAGGAAGAGGAAGAGCGGCATAATCCTGATTGCCTCACAAATGACATGTCAGCCATCCGGGGCTGCGGTGACAGGAGGATGCGGGATCGCAACACTTCTGTGTATTTTAGAGACGTACGCCGCGAGCAAAAGGAGTTCAGCGCCGCGAGCTCAGCTTTCTGCAGATGACACCGCCTGGCGTAATCACTCAGGTGGAGGTCTGCTGCGGCGGCTGTGAGACTGGCACTGAGTAAGAGGGCAGGGAAGAAGAAGGTCTCAGCTTTAGACATTTCTCCTTCCAAAAGTGCACTGGGTGTTTTTCGCTCAGGGAGTTGAAAGACTGTGGCCAAAAAAAACAACTAAAGGAGAACTGTCTGGTATCATTTGCGGAGGCCTACCACCGCTCACAGGGAAAAAAAAGTGCTTTCCGTAGCTCTTTTGACAGGCTTGTTTCTCCCTCTGCCTTTGTCTCATCTGTCAAGCGGCGTTGCCAAAATATGCCTTCTCCACTCCACGGCACGCCACTCCGCTCGCACACTCCTGCACACCAGCAAACTTCCAATTAAGTGGAGAAGGGAGAGCGTGCTCTAGCCATAAATCTGAGGGGGCGTCAGCTGAGATGCTTCATCCTTACATCGCACCTTCAACCCTTCCTTTCAACCACACACACACACACAGACACACCACACACAAATACACATAGACACACCACACACACACACACACACACACACACATATACACACACATAAAGACACACACACACACACACAATACATGCACACACAACACATAATACACACACACACACAAAAACACAAACACACAATACACACGCACACACAAACACACACACACACACACACACATAATACACACTCGCACACACAAACACACATACACACACACTGTTCTCTTCTCTCACGCCATCATTTTCACCTAGGCTCATTCGTCATTATCTGACTCATGATTTACTCTAACACACACCCACGTCCCCTCAGTTTGATTGATCTCTTCACACACACACACACACACACACACACACACACACACACACACACACACACAGAGACTCACAGACAGACACATAGACCCACGTCCCCTCAGTTTAAATGATCTCTCTACCCCTCATCTCCAGCCCCCACCATCCCACATGGCCATTTCACTCCCGCTTGAAAAAAACTGGAGATGTTCAGCTTTAGGACACAAAAGACCAAGACCAAGACTTAGATGGAGAAGTGTGCACATTGCGAAGCTCACTGTCTTATCAGATTTGGCAAAAGAGTGTTGATTTATCTGCTTCTTCCCTGCATGCTAGTCCGATTCAGCTGTGTAAATTTCACTAACAGAAGACTAACTATCGGTTTACCTACATAGTTTGTACCATCCACTCAACTTTGACGAACTACCACTGAAGTTAGAAAGGACAACACAGATTTGCGGACAACTCACCTCCACCAGAATTGTCTAGTGTTGCCGTTACAGTAAGACCGTAAACATATACATGGGAAGCATGGAGGTCTGCGTGCTAAGCATTTAAGGTTTTTTAAAAGTCTCCTTAGCTAGCTTGCTAGTTAGCTAGCATAGCAACAAGGCAGCCATGCCAACCAAGAAACACAGCATAGACTGAAGCCACGTTAAATAGTGTTAAATGGCTTCACATAGACATCAAACAATCCTGAGAGAAATAATGGGACATCAACAAGGCAAGGGCTTATGTTGATATCAATGTAGTCAATGAAGGAGGAGAAGTCCCCCCCTTCTCCCTCTTGGCCTTCTTGAACACGCTAATCGTGTTTTTCGCATTCAAACTGGAGAGGAGGCATTTGATTATCAGTAAAGATACTTAGTCGCCAGGGGTCTAGATTAGCGATTAGACTTCAGTGTTTTGCACCGATGCTCACACAATACCATAACGGTAGATAGCGATAAATAAATGTTTTTTTTTAGTGTGAGTGGGAACAGAGTACAACATTGACACTTTTACCGACTCTGTCCTAGATCACATCAATAGGTGAGTGAACAGAGTGCTAACGCACAAACACACACACATACGCACACACACACACACGCACACACACACACACACACACACACACACACACACACACACACACACACACACACACACACATTCGCACACACACACCACACAGCACTGTGCCCCCCTAACCAGCTCTGCCTCCCTCCCCAAACGAGCTCAACTACTACACTTGCTGTAACTGGGGATATCAGGAGGTCATCCTCAAAGCAGATTTAACACCTGTTGAAAAACCTCTCACACTCTCCACCTAAGATGTTTGCCCCCACCTGTGTAAGGTGAAGGAAGGCAGCTGGCCCTGATGGAATACCTGGCCACGTGCTGAGAGAGCCCGTGCACAGCAGCTGGCCGGGGTCTTTACGGACATTTTCAATCTGTCCCTGCCCCAGGCAGTCGTCCCCAAAAGCTTTGAGCCCGCCACCATCGCGCCAGTGCCGAAGCCCCTTAATGACTTCCGTCCTGTCACACTCACTGCCATCATTGCCACGTGCTTCGAGAGACGGGGTCTTTCACGCTTGAAATTCTGTCTGCCTGCTACATCGGACCCACACTACTGCTGCTGCAGCAGGTCAACAGAGGACACCATCCCCACGGCGCTCCACTCTGACGCACCTGGGCAGTCATAACTCGTACGTCAGAATGCTGTTCAACACTATGATCCCCTCCAAGCTGACCCTAAAGCTTAGCCAACTATGTACCAATCAGAACATCCTTCTGCAACTGGACTCTGGGCCTTCTGACTAACAGACCCCAGTCTGTTATGTTAGACAACCTCTCCTCCTCCACTATCACCAAGCTTAGTTAACTATGTACCAATCAGAACATCCCTTCTGCAACTGGACTCTGGACCTTGTGACTAACTGTCTCCAGTCAGACTTCAGTCTGTTAGGTTAGACAACATGTCCTCCTCCACCATCACCCTGCACACCGGTGTGCCACTGGGCTGTGTGCTGAGTCCTCTCCTGTACTCCATGTTCACCCATGACTGCGTTCCAACACCATAATCAAGTTTGCAGATGACACCACGGTGGCAGGTCTGACCAGAGGTGACGACAATACAGCCAAAGTGATCAATATGGCCTACAGTGATCAATATGGCCTACAGTGATCAATATGGCCTACAGTGATCAATACGGCCTACAGTGACCAATACGGCAACTTGGCGCTCAACACCCAGAAGACCCAGGAGATCACGGTGGACGTGGTAGACGGGCTAGGAGCCATGCACTCATAAGATCAATTTAAAAGTCTGTTGTGTGGTTGGTTCCTATTGAAGTTGGAAGGACAGACAGAGACCCCTTTGACACCTTCTGTTACAGTCAGTTTAAGACAGTTAGGAGACTTAGAAGACACATGACTGATCTATCAATGTGTAACACACATGGAATTACACATAATAGTAACAAAGTAAAGCGAAATATGATATCTACCAAGTCAGACGTATCAGTAATGAATGCAGGCACCTTGGTGGACGGAGAGCTTCTGGTAGCAGATGAAAATCTAATGAGTGATAAATGAATTAATACTGGGGGAGCAAAAGCAATTAAACTCAATCCCGTTAAGAAATGAGTTCTGGAATACCCCTGGAACCTGGAGGAAATCTAAATTCCGGGGAAGAGTTAAAGCTCCAAGCTGAGAACTGACCTCATCCTGACTTTAAGACCTCTCTGAGCAGATACCAGAGAGGAGAGAGAGGGAGGGATACATAGGGGGTGGGGGGAGAAAGAGAAGGAGAAAGAGTGAGTGTGTGTGTGTGTGTGTGTGTGTGTGTGTGTGTGTGTGTGTGTGTGTGAGAGAGAGAAGACCGTAGGAGAGAGGGAGAAGGGAAATAAAACCAGAGGAGAGAGGGAGAGGAGAGAGAAGGCCTGAGGAGAGAGGGAGAAGGGAAATAAAACCAGAGGAGAGAGGGAGAGGAGAGAGAAGACCTGAGGAGAGAGGGAGAAAGGAGACCACCTGCCGTCTTCAGCTTATTCTACCAAGCTTACTGATGTTACAAGAGCAGGCAGCATGATTACTTTTCAAATTAGTCATTCAGTAACCACTCCCCTTATTTGACCATCCCTGGAGTAACACACACACACACACACACACACACACACACACACACAGTCTCTATTTAGCCACTTAGAAACCTCAGCCTCAGAGCTTTAGTGTGAGATGTAACACACACACAGACACACCGTCTAGGTACTACCATCACCACCTCAGCGTTTCCTGGAGACACACACACACACACACACACACACACACACACACACACACACACACACACACACACACACACACACTCCAACCATCACTATGTTTCCTTTTCCACTGGTGATAATCAGACACCAGTCATATTTCTGAAGGCCACATGCACATCCAGGACAAAGAGAAACAGCACCTTTAATGTATAGCTTTTCTGATTTCAACTGTGTCTGGCTTTAATGTATAGCTTTTCTAATTTCAACTGAGGCTTTAATGTATAGCTTTTCTGATTTCAACTGTGTCTGACTTTAATGTATAGCTTTTCTGATTTCAACTAAGGCTGTAATGTATAGCTTTTCTGATTTCAACTGAGGCTGTGTTGGTGTCTGTGTGATTTAGCACTTCAAAGCACTTTAGAACTGTGATTCAGTTTACCACTTCTACACCAAAAACCAAAACTTTATTTTATCCTCTGAAAATGGCGTAATACTCTATCAATTGACAAGTCATCTGCAGACGAGTGGAGACATCTGCGTTCAAAGTAACAGAGAAGGGCAGAAATAAATTAGATTGATAACCCTGTCTTCTCCTCCTTAAAGTCCTCATGTAACCCTGTCTTCTCCTCCTTAAAGTCCTCATGCAACGGTGGATGCCGCACATCTGAGACTCATCCACTTAATCCACTGAGAAGACAGAATCATCCCATGCAGGACAGCCCACCGCCTTTGTAAATACTCAAGTTAAAAAATGTCATGGATAGATGTTTAATCACTTCTATCAGTACGTTTTAGTAATAGCGGACTCAAACGACCTGGCTCTGTTCCAGCACATTCTTCTCTTCCCCGTGTGTGTTCATGTTTCAGTTATGGGACATGCGTTTCTCTCCAGGGGATCAGGATCTGCAGGCTCCCAACATGCATTAATGTATTTGAGCGCTTCAAAGAACTTCACATGAAATGACTGCATTTAAGGTACCGCATGAGCCCAAGACCCGGCTTTTGCTCTGACATTTCTTTGAACTCAGACTGATAGAGAGACACACACACACATACACACACACACACACACACACGGGCCACTGACAGTAGTCTAAGCGTGCAGAAACGTTTGGCTGCTTTGGAAACTGGATTGTTTTCAGAGCCCCCTCTCCGCTAATCAGAAGCTTCAGGACAAGCAACAGGAAGCTGCACTGAAGGAGGAGGGGGTGAAGAGAACTCAAACAGGCTTAGGCCAGCTGCCAAGACAACACACACTCACACACACACACACACACACACTCACTAACACCTAAACACACACACACACACAGAGATATGCACACACAAACACACACCCACTTGCGCACACACACCTGCAGACGCACACACACACACCTGCAGACGCACACACAGAGAGACACACTCACCAGGAGGCAGAGGGCCTGCAGACGTGTATGAAGGATAAAAGAGCAACATCATTTCCCAAACCTGACAACATAATTCAGGGAGGAAGAAGAAGAGTCTCCTCCACTTCTCTCCTCCTGTCCTCTCTCCTTCCCTCTACACTTCTTTCCTCCCCTCTCCACTCATCTCCTCTCCTCCTC
Organism: Clupea harengus; assembly: GCF_900700415.2. Lineage (NCBI taxonomy): Eukaryota > Metazoa > Chordata > Actinopteri > Clupeiformes > Clupeidae > Clupea > Clupea harengus. The sequence continues at coordinate 18,917,418 of NC_045159.1, read as the reverse complement.
TCCTCTCTGCTCCTCTCTCTACTCCTGCTCGCCCTCCTCCCTTCTGCTCGCCCTCCTCCCCTCTGCTTGTCCTCCTCCCCTCTCCTCTCCCCCCTCTCCTCTCCTCTCCTCTCCTGTCTTCCTCCAGGGCTAAACTCTATCTGTGCCAGAGCTGACAAGAAGCCTAAGCATCAGACGGATATGCTCACACCCACACTCACACATACGAATTATACACATAATTACACACACACGCTCACACCCATACACATATGATAATACATTCACACACGTTAGCGTGTAATCACACACACACAAGCTCACACACTCAAGCTCACATGCAAACACACATTTCAGTATGGAATTTTACGCAGACAAAAACAGAAACAGTCTCATTCAGTTTTACTGACACACAAACACATACACAGCACAAGCTTGCATTTACAAAGACATGCACATACACACAAGCAATGTTTACACACACATACACACACACGCATGATAACATACACATACACACACACACGCATGGTTACACACACACACACACGCATGGTTACACACACACATACACACACACACAGGGGCGGACTGGCAATAAAAAGATGACTGAAAAGTTGCTGTCAAGCGGCCCCAATTTGACGTCCTTTTAAGACTGCACAGTGTATTTGAAGCTTCAAAGTGGCAGCTTATGGCAACATCTGACCACTCTCCTGACTGGAAACATGAGAAAACTACAGCACAGCATGGCCAAGTGAGAAACATGCGGAAAAACTACAGCGCAGCATGGTGATGTGGGTGGGGGCATGGGATCTGTTTAGTATGTAAGAGAGCGAGTTTGTCTCCTGAGTATAAGTGGTCAGAAAGATGTTATGTTCTGTGTGATGCCGCGTTTCCTCAGCGCGTCCTAATGGCGGACGCAACAGACCTTTGTCATACTTTTAACCGTCAACGGAGACTTCCACAGTCCTTATTGTACATCCCCACATAACTCTCTGAACTGGTTCATTTTGGCTGGCGTGTGTGGAAGCATAGG
>NC_045159.1:18906403-18911403 GCF_900700415.2 Clupea harengus | reverse complement strand
CGGGCCTGAAGAGCACCGCATCCGGGCCAGAAGAGCGTTTCGTATGGGCCAGAACTGGCACAATTTGCAAACAGGATGGCTGAGGTGAGGTTACAGTGTAATAATGTTGATTACAACATGACGCCATCCACCATAAATGGAGCATAGATCAAGGCAGGGTTGGTTGAAACAGGCAGATGTGGGCCATGCAGTCGTTACACACTCAGGAGCAGACAGTGGGGGGCGTGTGAAAACAAAACGGAGTGTGTTATCTGACATTCAGCTTTTGTGCACAGATGAATGGCCCTGTGTGTAAATACGATCCCCAGTGGAAAAGCATCCCAGATGTGATCTATAATTACACCTCCCCCGGCATGTGCAGTCCACCATGCCTGAGAGCCAACACACAGGAACAGACACTGTAATTCCAACCATTCATTAGTCAAACCCACAAACCGTTCACAACAGGTAAATGCAACCATTATTCATCAAATCAATACTATCTATACAGCCCATACCTGCATAATGAAGTAGAGCAGGATACCGTAGAATGGTTTATGTTGGGGTTTATACAGTCAAACATAGAGGGAAGGGCTGAGGGTTACACTGTATTTTCACCGTGCTACCAAGTCAACAGCAAGAAATTACCAGGTGAATTCCATCTTCCTTTATGTGCACTAGAGATAATATACATTATGTACAGCAGGTGTGCATATGTGTTTGGATATGATTGCACAGTATGGGCTTACCCATTTGTGTGTGTGTGTGTGTGATACATATTCCCTCTCGACTGTTGAGACTGAAGCATTAACCAAGGAGACTTATGGTGAATTCTGATGCCATTGATTTCTCCATCAATATCATGTATTAGTTTGACAGATTAATCCATAGGCATTCAGCTCATTCTTATTGGACTGCATGATTATGTTGTCATGGTACCCCAATGCGAATAACAGAGCACAAAGAATGCGATGGAATGCGAAGAAGAATGCGATGGAAACATCTTCTACATGAAGTTGCTCGTTATTATCAGGGGAAAAAAAGTCAGTTTCCCTATCGACATGTCTGTGCTTCAGCCATCGTGTTTCTTCAGATCGATTCATATCATCGTGGATAGATAAAGATAAAAATGCCCATTCTGTTTGCAACATACGAGGAGGCGTCATGAGCGGGAGCTAGAAAGCCTGATGGGGGAGCTGGATTCCTTTCAAACCCCCAGAACCTATACATCAAAAATTAAGCTTAAAATCTGTGGTTGTTTGCTGCCTGTGTTAATTCAGTCTAATTAACAAAAATTACCTTGTATTTCAGTTGATTTTCATCCATTTAAGAAGTAACATACTGTATATATCGTATACGTAATCTCAGTCGTAAGATTCATGAGATTTTGACCTGGCATCCATTAACACCCTACCAAGTATTCCATGGTTATTTAAACAGACAACAACAAGTTCAAGTGACGGCAAAACATGATTTGTGATGCTAGCAATGGACTCTATTGTTGTAAAGAAGTAATTCACATTTCCCTAGCGAACTAAAGCAACATTAACACATCAAAACTTTCCCTGTGTACACACACACACACACACACACACACACACACACACACACACACACACACACACACACACACACACACATACTTGCACTATGCTGCTTTGCTACTTGCTACAAACCTGGACAAGGTTCCTGTGTGTGTGTGTGTGTGTGTGTGTGTGTGTGTGTGTGTGTGTGTGTGTGTGTGTGAGTGTGTGTGTGTAAGAATGGTTAAGACTGCCAAAGATACAAAAAGTAAACTAGGTGGCAGGAGATTGCATCCAGGCGAAAGGCAACAGATAAGAGAAAAAGTTTCAACCACATACACAGTCAAAATTCAAAATGGAGTTCTCCTTTGTAGATAAAGGAATCCTGGACGCACCCAGCGTCCCGGTGGAGTGAAGGGAATCGGGGGGAGAACTCAAGGACAGGGCAGTGTGAGACAGCATGACAACAGTGTCTGAAGGACGCCACAGGGCTTGACTTTGGGTTGATGCTGATTTGGCTTAATTGTGGAAATATTTTTGTACTCAATAAGTTATATTTGTATACCATGAATACACAAACACATTGAGGCTGACAGTCAGGAAGGCAGACAGACTCACATGCACAAACACACCCACACACACACACACTGACACAGAGAGTATCTTTCTCTCTCTCTCTCTCTCTCTCTGTCACACACACACACACACACACACACACACACACACACACACACACACACACACACACACACACACACACATATCCATGGCCCAGTTTTGATTGATAGAACTTTCAGTGGTGCGAGGTGAATATTTCTTCAAGTGTGAGTTCTCAGCGATGAAAACTTCAAAGATGCCCAAGCCTTGAATGAATATTTCAAGTATTTTCTTAAGACCTCGTTTCACTTTGACTCCACTCACTTAACTCTCTCAAAAGGTGTATAGAGCCTTACAAGAGTATGTCTTTTAACCACAAAATATCTCCTAGTGAAGCCAAGAAACTTAAGAATGTCTCAGACAAAAAACATATGGAATATTTCCAAAATTACGAAAATCTATGGTGACAGCCTTTTCGTGTACACATCCTACTCTGCGCTTCTAATTATACTTCTGTCTATTTGCTTAGCAGATTCTATTAACCAAAATTGAACATATTTTAATCAGTGTGTATGCTGACTGGGAATTCAGTCTCAAATTAGCATCACTAACGATGCTTTAGCAGTTGAGCTATAGTGTCTTCTGTTATATAGTCCTACCCACAATGCAGCACGTAACACACAAAGGCACCGCGGAGACACATGTGACCTAGTCTGTTCATGTTTGTAGGCGGAAATGTAATTCTTCCTTTATCACTTTTTCACAGCGTGTTCATTAAATATTCACTGGCAATTGCCAACATTTTGCCCCCTGGTGCCGAATATGAGTGCCCATATGGCGCGCGTGCCCAGCCCAAACACCGCCACTGTTTGCTGCACTTCAAAAGACACTTCATAATTGGATCGGCTTTCAAAAATGTGTTTTTTCTTTTCTCTACATCACTTTGCCGTACTTCTGAGGGGTTTCATTGCACACACAGCAAAGCACAAATAACTACACAGGGGCACCCCCCCCCCCCCCCCCCCCTCCCCCAGTGGATGATCACTCTGCTTGGGCATGTTCTTATTCACAAGACTCTTGCCCAAGTGCCTAACCAGCTGCCCTGAAGCGATTGATTTTCTATCAATCTTTTTTTTTCCCACATTGCTCAATCAGAGAAAGGGTGTTTATCCCTGAAATAAACCGAAAAAGGGCAGATTAGCTTCGCTCCTGCATAGGTTTCATCTTCACATCTGTTTACCCCAGGGACCTTCAGTCCGTTGTTGTGTGAATAACTGATCTACGCCAACTCGCCCGAACTGCGGATGTGTTTTTCCAACTCAAATGGATTTTTTAATTGGCTATTTAGACAAAATCTATGTTACTACCCTGCCTAACCTGGTGGACGTGATTAAACACTGCAGGATCCTCTCTAATCAATTTTCATGCCTTTTGACATATCGTCTTCTCTGTTTTCTTCCCCTGGCTCGCTGTGTATGTGTGTGTTTGTGTTTGTGTTTTTGTGTGTGTGTGTGTGTGTGTGTGTGTGTGTGTGTGTGTGTGTGTGTGTGTGTGTCTGTGTGTGTGTGTGTGAATGTGTTTGTGTGATTGTGCATGCTCGCGCGCGTGTGTGTGTCTTTGTGTGTGTCTTTGTGTGTGTGTGTGTGTGTGTGTGTGTGTTTTTTAGAGCTGGAGAGTTTTCACCCCTGTGCATCCAGAGGAGAGGTAATTAAACAACAGCTTGTAGTTCTTTAATTAGTGAGTAAAAATAACCAGCCCACCTCCTTCTGTGTTCCCGGCGGAGGCTGAGGGGGAGACCCAGGCCTCGTCAGTTATGCCAGGAAAACTTTGGCTGATGACTTGGCTTAATTGCAGCTACATTAAACAGATTTTCTTTCTTTGATCCACGCTGAAGTTGAGGTGGGAATGCGGGAGAGAGTTGTTCTTGTCAGTTGATTGGCGCTTAAGTTACCTGTGTGATGGCCTGGTTCAACACTCACACACAGGCCCATCTCTAATCCGGCCTGAAGACGTTGAGTATGTGTGAGTATGTGTGAGTATGTGTGTGTGTGTGTGTGTGTGTGTGTGTGGGTGTGTGTGTGTGTGTGTGTGTGTGTGTGTATGTGTGTGTGTGGTCACTTTGTCCTCTCAGATTTGAAACAGGTAAAGCGAGTACATGACTACCTAAAACCTGTATTCTGTATTTCATCTGCACCCCTAGTCTCGAGACAGTTCCAGACATTTATAATGGACCAAGTCTGGAGACGTTGAGTCATTTCAGCAGGATTTCCAGGTCACTGTGCTGTGTAACTAGCAGACAAGCACTGGTCTCACAAGACACACATGACTGGCACTGCTGACAGAGAGCATCAGATTTGCAGTGTGTGACAGGAGGCTGCATCTGATTTGCAGTGTGTGACAGGAGACTGCATCTGATTTGCAGTGTGTGACAGGAGACTGCATCAGATTTGCAGTGTGTGACAGGGAGTATCTGATTTGCAGTGTGTGAAAGGAGACTGCATCTGATTTGCAGTGTGTGACAGGAGACTGCATCTGATTTGCAGTGTGTGACAGGGAGTATCTGATTTGCAGTGTGTGAAAGGAGACTGCATCTGATTTGCAGTGTGTAACAGGAGACTGCATCTGATTTGCAGTGTGTGACAGGGAGTATCTGATTTGAAGTGGGTTACAGGGAGTATCTGATTTGCAGTGTGTGACAGGGAGTATCTGATTTGCAGTGTGTGACAGGAGACTGTATCTGAATTGAAGTGTGTGACAGGGACTATCTGATGTGCAGTGTGTATGTGGGAGTAGAATACATGGTTTGAAAATCACTGTGTTTTAATCATGTCTGTAAGAGTGTTTGGAGAGACAACTGAAAATGATCAAGAAATGTAGACATCAATCTTCTTGCAGAATTAG
>NC_045159.1:18891403-18901403 GCF_900700415.2 Clupea harengus | reverse complement strand
CAGGAGGCAGAGAGAGGATGTGAATGTCTGTGTGTGTGTGTGTGTGTGTGTGTGTGTGTGTGTGTGTGTGTGTGTGTGTGTGTGTGTGTTTGAGAGAGAGAGCAGGAGGCAGAGTGAGGATGTGAATGTCTGTGTGTGTGTGTGTGTGTGTGTGTGTGTATGTGTGTGTGTGTGTGTGTGTGTGTGTGTGTGTTTGAGAGAGAGAGCAGGAGGCAGAGTCAGAGAAATGCAAAGACAGGATGAATGGGCTACAGACGGAACGAGGGAATAGAGGAGGGTGTAGAGGTTGAGGAGGGACGTGAGAAAGAGAGAGAGAGAGATAGAGAGAGAGAGCACTGACACACAGAGAGAGAAAGAGAGAGAGAGAGAGCACTGACTCAGAGAGAGAGAGAGAGAGAGAGAGAGAGAGCACTTACAGAGAGAGAGAGAGAGAGAGAAAGATAATAAGTAAGGGGGGCTGCCATTCCCCCCAGGTTGGCAAATTGAAAGTGCCAATCTCATGAACAGCCATAAATATTGATTAATACATTTAAAGGTGCTAGCTAAACTCTGATGAAGACTCTGTTTCAACCTGACTAAGGATACCCTGTCTGTGACTATGGTTCAAACCCCAACCTGGCTAAGGACAAGGAGAAATACCCTGTCTGTGACTACGGTTCAAACCCCAACCCTGTCTGCGATGTCTGTGCCAGGCATGCTGTATAATACAGCCACATTCATACATTTACATCTGAAGGATAAGAGTTTGGCCGTTGGAACTCTAACTAATGTATTGTTGTGTATTGAAATTTTATGGTTCCAATAGTTAGTGAGTTCTTAGTATTAGTAGAGTGAAAATAGAGTGGAAATAGAGTGGAAATATTCTGGGTTCAATGCTGCGCCTCATCAGTCAGTATGTTAACATACAGTATGTTCATGCTTAATTAGCATGCAATGCTTGACAATGTGCATCTACACTGATAGCTGTTTCAATCAAATGCATTAAATGTCCTTTGAATCACAATTAATTAGTTAGTATGCAGACGTCTACATCAAGCTCAGTTTAAGCAGCCTTGTGTGACAGTACTAGATTGCATTGCTTACACTTCAGACCAGCATGTCACATACTATTTTGCAATAGAGGGACTATTTTGTTCTCATTATTTCAGTCTGAACATAAATATGTTTTACACTATTAAAGCAATTCTAACAAGGTAGCTATTATATCAATTGACAGCACAAAATCAACTTCTGTTATGACTACTGTTTTATTCTTAGATTATCCTTGATTAGTCTTGTTCATTTCCCTCCAGTTCAACAACACCATCAGACTGAACAGAGCTCTTCCCTCAAGCACATGATTTGCCAGCAGTGTTTGTGATATAATATTGTTTGTGATTATTATTGTATTGTTTGTTTGTGTTGTAGTATTGTTTGTGATTATTATTGTATTGTTTGTTAAAACCAAATGGGCCCATATTTAACTGGAGTAGCTCTTATTGATCACTGGCGTGCTGCTGACTGCTCTGCGCTGAGTTGTGAGGCTGTGTTTATCAGACAGGGTTGGGGGGGGGGGTTGCTGAGAACCCGTGGTGAAGGGACGTCCCCATGAGGGAGCTAGAGGAATAGTCAGTCAGTCACTTGCTCGCTTTGTAACCCTCTCTCACTCTTTTCTCTCTCTCTCTAACCCTCTCTCTCTTTCTAACCCTCTGTCTCACTCTCTCTCTAACCCTCTTTCACTCTTTTATCTCTCTCTCTCTCTATCACTCCCTCTCTCTCTCTAACCCTCCCTCACTCTTTTCTCTCTCTAATCCTCTCTTTGATCTCTCTCTAACCCTCTCTCACTCTTCTCTTTCCCACTCTTTTCTCTCTCTAACCCTCTCCCACACTTATCTCTGTCTTTAATCCTCTCTCACTCCTCTCTCTCTAACCTCTCTCTCTCACTATTCTTTTTCTCTCCAACCCTCTCTCTCCCTCTAACTCTCTCTCTCTCAAATTCAAAAGAAGCTTTATTGGCATGACCATAACGTTCTACAGTATTGCCAAAGCATTTGGGTTGGGTGTATAATATGTGATTATATAAACAATACATATATACTCAAGATACATCAGAAGGGGAAAGGGAGAAGTTGAAACAATATAGTAAACTACAGTTTTTCTCGATTGCTTTGGCACATTTTTCCATTCACTGTTTACTTTTTCAAAACAGCTCACACACAGCCCTTAACAGAAGATGACATGACTAAAACACTATTCTCTCTAGTTTGTACCTCAGCAAGGACTAGGACGAGGACAAGGAAGAGGCCATAGTAGAAATAGAGGGGCCCCTGTGTGGCATTCATGTAAGATGCTCTAATGAAATTAGGGCAACAGTCATTGATCACGTAGTCAATCATGACCTCTCCATGAGAGAGGCTGGCCAAAGGGTTCAGCCAAACCTGAGCCGTCATACTGTCACATCAATTGTTTGTAAGTTCGGCAATGACAATGACACTTTGCTGGCCTTTACAGTCAATTTACTGTACTGTGTTTCATTGTATTTGCACTCTTGGCAACAACCATTTTTTATACTTTTGTAAAGCCACAATACAATGTAGTACTGTAGTTTCACTAAAGTAATTTACAACATATACGGTAGAATTCTGATTACTGTATATTTACAGTATTTAAAGCCTATTGCACTATTTTTGGTGGCGGCCTCCTCGATCCATGCTTGCTACCAAAATCAATCTATTGACCTCTTTTAGAGGTTGAGAACTACTTGATTAGTTGTGCACAGAGAGTTCACACTGGTGCTGACGATATTTAGAATATAGAGAGCAGTTTCAGTTTTTCGATTGCTTACACAAATTTCACAGAACAAACAATAGAAAATAGGCCAGTACAGTCAACAAAAAGAGAAAGAAAAATGTAAAATAAAAAAGGACAAAAAAACTAGGCTGCATCCTGTTCTAGCTCAAGAACTCTCTGAAACAAACATGACAATATTGTATCAGAAATAGACCTACACAGTGTTGTGAAACACTTGAAAATAACATTGGATTGGATTACAATGCAGTACAGTAATGTGTCAGTGCTGATAGAATGCAATCAATTGTGGGAATGTATATGACCTACTTGCACATAGTCATAGCGTAATTGTTTGTTCAGAGTTTCTGTCAAAAGGCACCCTGTACACCTGCTTCATTCTCAAGGTGTTCCGCCTTAGAACATGGTCCACTGTGGCTAGGCTCACTGTATTGATGTTTAGGAATATGTATTGGTCATCAATGGTTGCACTTTGTATTTGTTTACAGTCATTTTACAAATACAGAACAATCCAAATACAAGAATACCATGCTCCTAATAAGGCATTCAAAGTAGCTTTTTCCTGTCATAGTAGTGTTTCTTACCTATTCTCTCTTCTGAATGTGGCATGGTTGACCACAGTGGCCCGAATCTCTTCAGAGATACAGTTTTTCTCGATTGCTTTCACACATTTAGCGAATCATGGGTCAACTTAATCTAATGCTCACATCTTCTTTGCACAGCAAGAGTCTTCTCTGGCGAATGGGTTAACTATTTCTCATTGCTTTCACACAAATGTCTTTGAGTTTTAACACACTTTTCAAAACAGTTAACACACTTCTCAGAGAAAGACACGAAACCTAATTGAATAACCATGTCAACACATTGCAAACACCTAGTAGCAGCCAACTGAAACTGCTCTCTATATTCTAAATATCGTCAGCACCTGTGTGAACTCTCTGTGCACAACTAATCAAGTAGTTCTCAACCTCTAAAAGAGGTAAAAAAGATTGAAGTTGAGACCAAGCATGGATCAAGGAGGCCACCACCAACAACCTCAGCAAGGACAAGGACGAGAACAAGGAAGAGGCCGTGGTAGGGTAGAGGGGCCCCTGTCAGGGGACATGGCATTCGTGTAAGATGCTCTAATGAAATTACAGTAGGGCAACAGTCATTGATCACGTAGTCAATCATGACCTCTCCATGAGAGAGGCTGGCCAAAGGGTTCAGCCATACCTGAGCCGTCATACTGTGGCATCAATTGTTTGAACGTTCGGCAATGACAATGACACTTTGCTGGCCTTTGCAGTCAATTTACTGTACTGTGTTTCACTGTATTTGCACTCTTGGCAACAACCATTTCTATACTTTTGTAAAGTGTGTTGCCACAATACAATGTAGTACTATAGTTTCACTAAAGTAATTTACAACATATACGGTAGAATTCTGATTACTGTATATTTACAGTCTATTGCACTATTTTTACAGAATCAACACACTGGTCCACACTGGTGGCAGGGGGAGAATGTTCACTGCAGAACAGATTTGACCTTTTTACTGTAAATTGAAACCTGTCATTTTGACTTCTTACAGTATATGTAATGTGAAAAAAAAAATGACTGCAATAAATATTTTTGTGTCAGAATCTTTGCCATTTTGTACACAGTAGAACAAATGTAAATCAATGGTGTTGACAGGTCCTTGTTTAGAATATCTGTTATAGTATTTACAGTTTTTCTCGATTGATTACATTCAAAAACGGGAACTTATGGCACAATGACCACAACCTGTAACTCATGTGCCAACTCCCTAAACCAATTCTGCTAAACTATGAGCACAATTATCTGCTTTAGACACAGATTTCAATTGTTAGCCGCACTTTCTTCAAAACACAACACACAATTATCTGCTTTAGACACAGATTTCAATTGTTAACCACACTTTCTTCAAAACACTAAACACCATCCTCTCTACTTTGCACACTTCATCAATGCCAAAACCTCCTTGTGTTCAGACAGAACACACTGCTATTCAATTGGTAAAACTTCCATTTCCAAGGCTGTTGTGCAATTTGAAATCAAAGCTTTAGCAATATGATGGCCACAGGTTAGCTCCTGGTTTGGAGAACAATTGATGGCAACATTGAAGTGAGAGGTGATCAGAAAGGCAGAGGAGTGAGAGTAAGAGGAGGAGCAGGAGGAGGAAGAGGATGAAGAGAAAGAGCAAGAAGGAGAGCCATTACAGTTTTTCTCAATTGTTTTCACACATTTAGCGAATCATGGGTCAACTTAATCTAATGCTCACATCTTCTTTGCACAGCAAGAGTCTTCTCTGGCGAATGGGTTAACTATTTCTCATTGCTTTCACACAAATTTCTTTGAGTTTTAACACACTTTTCAAAACAGTTACAGTTTTTCTCGATTGATTACATTCAAAAACTGGAACTTATGGCACAATGACCACAACCTGTAACTCATGTGCCAACTCCCTAAACCAATTCTGCTAAACTATAAGCACAATTATGTGCTTTAGACACAAATTTCAATTGTTAACCGCACTTTCTTCAAAACACAACACACAATTATGTGCTTTAGACACAAATTTCAATTGTTAACCACACTTTCTTCAAAACACTAAACACCATCCTCTCTACTTTGCACACTTCATCAATGCCAAAACCTCCTTGTGTTCAGACAGAACACACTGCTATTCAATTGGCAAAACTTCCATTTCAAAGGCTGTTGTGCAATTTGAAATCAAAGCTTTAGCAATATGATGGCCACAGGTTAGCTCCTGGTTTGGAGAACAATTGATGGCAACATTGAAGTGAGAGGTGATCAGAAAGGCAGAGGAGTGAGAGTAAGAGGAGGAGGAGGAGGAGGAGGAAGAGGATGAAGAGAAAGAGCAAGAAGGAGAGCCATTATCTCTGATGAGATTCGGGCCACTGTGATCAACCATATGGTCAACCATGGTTTGACCATGCAGGAGGCTGGCCAGAGGGTTCAACCAAATATAAGCCGCTTCTCAGTTGCATCCATTCTCTGGACATTCAGAAGAGGGAATAGGTAAGAAGCACTACTATGACAGGAAAATACTAGTTTGAATGCCTTATCAGGAGCATAGTATTCTTGTATTTTCCATTGTACTGTATCTGTAAAATTACGTAAACAAATACAAAGTGCAACCATTGATGACCAAGACATATTCCTAAACATCAATACAGTGAGCCTAGCCACAGTGGACTGTGTTCTAAGGTGAAACACCTTGAGAATAAAGCAGGTGTACAGGGTGCCTTTTGTCAGAAACTCCGACAGTCAAACAGTTATGCTATGACTATGTGCAAGTAAGTCATATACATTTCCACAACTGATTGCGTCCTATCAGCACTGACACATTACTGTACTGTATTGTAATCCAATCCAATGTTACAGTTTTTCTCGATTGCTTACACATGAAGCATGCCTCGTTTTCTCAAAACTCTAAACACAAATCCCTAAACCACTCACACAAAATGCAACAACATTCACAACACTGTGTAGGTCTATTTCTGATAGCACATTGTCAATATTGTCTTGAGCTAGAACAGGATGCATTAGTTTGTTGTCCTTTTTTATTTTACATTTTTCTTTCTTTTTTTTGTTGACTGTACTGGCCTATATCCTATTGTTTGTTCTGTGCAAATCATTTACACATTCATTTGTGTTTGTTGTGATGTATAGGCTACAGCACTTTTGGAAAAAATAAAGAAATATTTTACTTGTTACTGTATATTTGTGTGTTGTTTTATATTTGCGTAAAAACATTATACAGTTATATTTTACTACAGGAGTAAGCGTATAGTAACATAATGTTCCTGATAAGGCCTTCATACTGGTGTTTTCCATTGAGCACATCAGTGTTCAATCGATGCTTAGAATGTCTACTCATATAATGGGCTGTGTTTGTCATTAGAAAACAAAGTACCCTTTTGAGGTGACATAACACTGTTTTGAAAGCAAAGTTGCCTTTTGCAGGAGATATAAAGGGTTTTGCATTTTGTGTGAGTGGTTTTGGGATTTGTGTTTAGAGTTTTGAGAAAACGAGGCATGCTTTCAAAAAATGTGTGTTAGCAATCGAGAAAAACTGTATTTATTTTAATTTATTGGCTGTCCCACCAGGAATCACATACTGTATTGTGCAGCGAGGACAAGGCATTCCTCATTTTCTCCAGTGAGGTATAAAAGCCTATCGTTGAGGGCACAGTCTGTTTTTTTTTTGGGGCAGACAGCCAGTGTTTGGTCTTTGGGTCTTTGTCTATGTTATCAGATATGCAGATCTGACGGCCCTATGATATTCCTTTTTTTGTAATGTTTAGTTAATTCTCACATATCATTGTATGCCAATCGGTCGAACATTTTGTGAAGAAAAGTAGGTTTGTTGTGGCCATATCGTGTCCAAGTTCTTAGCAGTCCTTAAACAATGTCTCTGTTTTGGCTTTGCACTTGTAGTTTAAATCTTTACTGCCTTTCTTAGATGTAATGTGAGTGGAGAATTAAAAAGCACAAGCAGCAGCCATTTTTAAAGAATGCTGCCAGCTCTGTTGACCAACCAGACAGGACACACACACACACACACACACACACACACACACACACACACACACACACACACACACACACACACACACACACACCAACTGTCAAATGTCCAACTCTGGGTTTTTAGCCCCTTAGCTAGATAGCTAACTAGATAGCTAATTTTCTTCCCATTCAGATCCCTGTCCAAGTTTTGCTGTCTCTGGGGGTCTCTTGTTCCTCAGGTCCCATTGGAAGATTTATTGAGCTTAACTTACCTCCAAAGGTACATAAAGATAAAAGGCTGCAGCCACTGCAGGTACCCTTTTAAAGGCTGCACACTCTCCCTACTTCTCCCAATTTATGCAGGTTCAACTGTTTCTTAGTTTAAGGATGAAAGAAAGCAGAAATGGGAAAACAAAATCCTTTATCCACCTTATCCTTCGTTTGTGGATTCTCTTCTTCCGTCTATTCCTCTTGGACTCTCTCCTGTCCTCCTTGTTTTTAGGACCCAGGTTTTGGTAGACTTCCTGGCTGTCCTGACAGTGCACTCAAAGCCCTTCAATTAAAGACTAAATTGTAACATGTTGCATTTTACCTCACCTTAATGCAAACTATTCCGTAGTTGTGTATGGTTCAAAGTATGATTACAAGAATTAAGGAAAATGTCATGGTATGCTTATGGCATCTGACTCTGATGGCAGTCACCCTGTAGTACTGTGTTTCTGTGGTACTGCTCGGCCTGGTTGGCTGGGTGGACCGGTCACTTCACAGGAAGGAACAGTGGCTTCTGCTCCTCTGCCTGCTGACTGGGCGCTCATTACAGGGCTTGCATTCATTCAGACCTACTGTTGCTTGGCAGCCAGGTCCCATCATTGAACTCACAGCACACATGTAGAGACACACACACACACACACACATACACACACACAAACATATATACATATGTACACATTTCCAGGATCCAATATATGCTGACAGAAATGCAGATAGAAATGAAAACACACAGACACACACACACACACACACACACACACACACACACACATACTGTACATATATACGCATTTCCAGGATCCAAGATATGCTGACAGAAATGCAGATAGAAATGAACACACACACACAAATACACACAAATATCCACAGATATGCATATAGACATTAGCAGGCGCACACACACAGACAAATTGGATATTTCAAGATGCCTATGCTGATATGCAGATAGATTTGCACAAACACACACACACCGTCTGAGAAGTGCTCAAACACCCCCAAATGTTCTACATAATTGTATTTACACACTGATGAGACGCAGAGACAGATGAAGGGATATTACAATAAGGGCCGGCTGGAACAGAGCGAATGAGAGAGACACCAGACAGTTGGAGATGAAGATGAGAGGATATGAGAGACATTTATCATGTTATTCTAAAGAATTATCAAAAACTGACTCAGACAGACAGTGTGTGTGTGTGTGTGTGTGTGTGGGTGAGCTCTGCGCTCTCTGAGTGCCCTTTTAGTTTAAGAATGATATCAGGCTTTTGACTTATTATACTTTTATACTGTTATTTATTTATTATTATTATTTATTATTAGTGCTGTCAGTTTAACGCGTTATTAACGGCGTTAACGCAAACCCATTTTAAAGCCGTTCATTTTTTTATCGCAAGATTAACGCAAATTTTTATTATTTTTTTTTTTTTTAGATTAACATTCTTTTTGGCCTCGCAAACTGTGTAGTAGGCTAACGTTACAGTTTGAGTGAATGGTGAGCGCGATACGGCGAAATGGATGATAAAAAGCTTCTGAATGGAAAGTTTACTTTTAAAAGTTGTGTTGTGCAAAAGAAGCGAGCTTCACTGTTGTCTGAAAATGTCAACAGGCAGCTGGCTGAAAGCAAAGAAGAAGTAGGCTTACCTTATATTGGTAACCTAACTGTTACGGTTCATTGTTTCTGAAATAAGAGGCCTGACTGCTATGTTCCCAGCAAACTTGAAAAAAAGAAAATATTAAGCCATGGTTTAACTGCACTATAGGCTGAGTCCTTGTTTACCTGAAATGTGCACTTTTTAATTTTATTTTGTACCGCCCTGTTTGGCAATGTTGGTTTTCAATAAAATAAAACATTTGCATAAAGCAAGCCAATCCACTTTTCCATGTTGATAAGGGCATTCAAATAAAAATAAAATGATGGAAAAAATAAATAAACGAAGGGACATTTAGAATTGATAAAAATTTGCGATTAATCGCGATTAATTTTGAGTTAACTATGACATAAATGCGATTAATCGCGATTAAATATTTTAATCGTTTGACAGCACTATTTATTATTCCTCCGCAGAGCAAGTTCTGTGAGAGGAGCTGAGGTTGGAAGTGGATGTGGCTGTCACACAACCTATGCAGACCATGTGATGATGCTGCAGTCCAGAGCCTCAGGAGCAGTAATGAGTTTGAGGTCCATTAACGAAGCCTGTATCCCTGGTGGGTGCAGCCTCTGGTACATGTGGCCCACATCCGCCCAGTCCTGGCCCGGATCCCCTCAGCAATCAGCAGCTATGGATGAGGCTGTGTGCTCTTTCTTTCGTCCTCGCAAACACGAGCGACTGTGGACGCATCAGGCCTGTCGGCGAAAGTGTGGTGTGTAACAGCTTAATTGAGGATTCTAAGAATAGAACCAATA
>NC_045159.1:18866403-18881403 GCF_900700415.2 Clupea harengus | reverse complement strand
TCAGCCCCAGAGCACATGTTCTGCCATAGAATACCTTGATATTGAAGTCCTTCATGCTTTGATGAGCACCCGCACATCTTTATTCACTGCACATCACTGTCCCCGCTGGCTACTGTTTCACACACACACACACAAACACACACACCCACACACACACTAACACGTCTCTTAAGGTGTCGGGGAGTGAGGTTTACTCACTGCACAGCACTGTACCCGCTGTCTACACACACACACACACACACACACACACACACACTAGGACGTGTCTTTCCCAGGATTGTTTTGTAGACATTTGTAGTTGTAGCTGCATGATGTGAACAGAGGGCCAATCCACCATTTCATAAAGATCACAGGGGCGCACCTGTGTTGACCGCACCTGTGTTGAAATGGGTCATTCAGTGGGGGAGGGCGTCCAGTTTGCTGAGGATGCTCTTTGATGCCATTATATAGATTGTGTTGCCGTAATCAACCAGAGGACGGAGCGTGCATTTTCACGAGCGTGCATTTGGTGGAGTGCTTGAAGGAAGGCTTATTCTGATACAGGAAATCAAGTTTAGCTTTGATTTTCGCCAGAGGGCTATCGATGTGGATGTTAAATGAGACAGATGAGTCCAAGCAGTAGCCAAGGTATTTATTTGACAAACTCCAGTTCTGAGCCGTTGGCAGGGGGGATCCTGGGAGGGCTGGAGATGTAGTGATTTTTTCAGTCAAACAGCTTACATTTGTTTGTTTCTTTAGAGTTAAGGAGCAGGTGGAGGTTGTAGAAGGACTGCTCACAAACTCATCTGCCATGTTTCTGATGGGCTCCCCTCCCCTTCTCCTCCCTCCCCTTCTGCCACAAGCCCCCTCCCTTTTTCTCTATCTCTACCTCTCTACCCAGCTGGCTCTAAGCAGATATACTCTACTATAAACGCTACTCAACTCTACTATAAACTCCACTATACTCTACTATAAACTCTATTCCACTCCACACAGATAACTTTATGTAATGAAAGCAATGTACGAGATGTTTGTATGATATAATATACAGGGCCCTCATTTCATTGACAGGCAGAGATCATAGCAACAAGCAACGAGCAAAATCCCCCACACATGAACTAAAGCTATTTTAATAACTTGGCAAAATAATTTGGTTAATTTAATACCATGAGCAAGATCCTAAGTGCAAACATGAGTAGGTCAGCACAATGCTCCCACAAGCCACACAACAGGTTTAGTTCACACAAGACAGACTTTGCTTGTTGCCCATCACTGATATAAAGGCCCACGGTATGCTATGAAAAGGCAACCATTAGGCTTGTGCCTCATATCCTCTGTGCAAAGGTAGGTGTTGAGTAACAATAAATGCAAATGTATTTTCACTCCTATGCCGTCAGACTAAATAATAAAAAACTGAGCAAAAAGCTAGTAATGTTGATAAAAGCCTTTCTGTGTTTTTATGATATCAATCTGCACATTAAACTCTCATCTCTTTTGAGTTGTTAGCCTTTAGACTAGTCAACCCTAAGCCTTGTATTGCTTCAGATGAGAGCAGCCTCTCCCCATAGCCACAGGCATCTTTATGCTGGCCATTACAGATCAGACACTCACTCTAACTACAAAAGGTTTTCCAGTGAACACACAGACACACAGGCACACAGACACACACACATACACACACCCACACCCACACAAACACATTCACACACACACACACACAAAAACACAAATTCAATTGCAAAACTTAAACACGTCCAATTCAACAACTCAAAATGCATACAAATGAACACCCTCACACCCAAACATGCACATGCATGTGCTCACACACATGCACACGCACACGCACACACACACACACACACACACACACACACACACACACACACACAGCTTTAACATGTCTGATTCACCTGTTCAGTGCACACCAAAACAACACATCCCTGCTCTTCTGACTGATGTCTTTTTTTATCTAAGTGTAACGATGCCTAGCCTTCCCCAAATCCTTCCCTCAGATCTGAGTCCTGCTCCTCTCTCTCGTGCTATTTTCAGGCCAGCGTTTCCCCCTCCTCACGCTATCGTGGGGCGTAACCGCGGAGCGTAACCACGGAGCCGGGCGGAATCCAGCTGTCGAGAGCCATCACCCGCTCCGGCGTGCATGAAGACTTCCTGAAGGGGGCAACAGGGCTATTTAAAGGTGCAAGTTACACAACAGGGCTCCCTCTGGGCCATGCTAATCCCAGCCAGAGAGAGAGTCTGTGTGTGTGTGTGTGTGTGTGTGTGTGTGTGTGTGTGTGTGTATGTGTGTGTGCGTGTGAGTGTGTGTGGTGTGTATGTGTGTGTGTGTGTGTGTGTGTGAGAGTGTATATGTGTGTGGTGTGTGTGTGTGTGTGTGTGTGTGTATGGTGTGTGTGAGTGTATGTGTGTGTGTGTGTGTGGTGTGTGTGAGTGTATGTGTGTGTGTGGTGTGTGTGTGCGTGTGCGTGTGTGGGTGTGCGGGGGCGTGTGCGTGTGCGTGTGGGTGTGCGTGACGGTGGCTATAAGCCCCAGGGACAAACTGGAGCATGTATAATGCGAACCATCTTCATTTAGTAATAAAACACACAAACACAGCAGTTACACACCCAAACATGTGTCTGGTATGACTGTTCTGTCTCTTCTCTCAGGTGTCCCATGCATCTCATATACCTGTTAAGTCTCACGTCAAGTGTGTGTCGTCCGTCACAATGCTTTCAATCCCTGTTGATATCATTTTTGCCAGAGATGTATTCTTGTTCATGTACAGCTTCAAGGAGCCAGTAAGGAGCATTTCCCTGTGAGAGTGGGAGAGAGACAGCCTGGCAAGTTAGTCGCATAACCGGGAGTGGTATACACCTCTCAACCCTTATCCTTCAACTAAATGTCAACATAGTAGGTCTAGAGGCATCTATATTCACAGCAAACCCCACTGAGAGCACGTTAAAGTTCCCAGTGGAGGTGTGTGGAGCATTTAGAGGGTAGGAGTGTGGGAATCCCAGGGCCTCTCGTCACAGCGTCAGTGCCCAGTGCCTACCGTGGCAGAGTGACTCTTTAAAAGTGTCTTGTTCTTCTTAAGGCTGGCACAGTGATCCGTGCTGCCCCTTACGCCTTGGCATCAGTGTGCTTGCCCCTGGCTGAGGAAATAAAAGCGGCCATCTTTAATTCAATGAGCCCAGCGCAGACTGGCAACCCTGCAGCCAGAGCTTCGGCTGGGTAATAAGCACAACACAGACCAACCCAGAGGAGGTGATAACACACACACACACACACACACACATACACACAGACACACACACACATACACAGACTACTCTCACACACACACACACACACACACAGAGACACACAAACACACAACCCACATACACAAAGACTACTCTCACACACACACACACAGAGAGACACACACACACACACACACACACACACACACACACATACACACAGACACACACACACATACACAAAGACTACTCACACACACACACACACACAGAGAGACACACAAACACACAACCCACATACACAAAGACACACACACACACCACATACACACACACAGACTCATATACACACACACACCACATACACAAAGACGCACACACACAGACCACATATACCCACACACCACATACACAAAGACACACACCCACACACACACACACACATCTAAAGCCGAATGATGAAAGAAATCCTGCTCGGAGCATCAGGGGCAATATTGAGGCAATTTTTCTCTCTGAGTGTTTGCAGAGAATATCGTTATAGATTGCTGTATCTGAGGACTCTAGGTCGGGTAACTTGGAAAGTTTGGGGGCTGCTGCAAAGAGAAAAATTGGGGATGCTGACAGATTTTCAGTTTGAGGTGATTTCGAGGCTGGAGTTGATTTTCTTACCTTCACTTTAAATCAGCTAGACTCTGAATAGATGACCAGTTGGTTAAAAATTCATACTAGCCCGAGATCTCAGAAAGGCGTTGACATATTACCAATATTCATGGGAACATCGCCTCAGGTTGCTGCGGTACCGAACGGAACAACAGACTCGCTCATTAGTCCTGTCCATATGGACCGGCTGGTACCATCAGGATTCATCTGTTTCCACTCGCAGCCACAGCACATGACTCTTCCCTGGAGTCGAGCCCAGCGCTAGCCTCTGCTGACGCCATCACTTCCTCCTCCTCTCCCACCCGCCGCTGATGTCCGAGAAAGCCGGGAGTTTCATCTCGTGGGGTTTTGTCAACGGTGGGATCCTAACGAGGATCTGCAGTCAGGCTCGATTTATTCAGCTTGAGAACGCCATTGGCTCAGACTCAGAATCATTCTGGCTCTGGCCGTCCGTCTCCCTTTCCTCCTCTCTCTCCTCCAACCTGTGTGTTGTTTTCTCTCTCCCTGTGGCTTAACCAGGAGCTTAGCCGGCAAAACAGACAGTCTCCATTAAATCTTCCAGCTCAACAGCTAAGCTTTCTAATCATCATTCATCGAAAGATGTCAAACTATATCAAGCGCACGCATCATTTCTCAAAGCGCAGACCATGTGACGCGGAGATTACTGTCATTAGAGGTGCACGTGATTTTCGCATGTTTGCTGTGGCCATGCTGTCTCTGGGGCCTGTGCGAACACACGCTAGAAAATCAGCGTGTTTCTGTGCCGTGTCCTCTCTGCCTGGCGCAGCTGCATCCGAGGCAGGACTCCTGCAGAGCACAGAGTCTCCGAACTTCACAGCAGTCTCCGTTACATCATCATTACCGCAACATTATTGTACAAATTTAACTCAATCATATCGCCATTAAGTCTAATTAGTGGATTGGTGTAATTATTTCCTGCAGTTCTCCCTGTTGTTATTCATCTCTGGATGGAGCTCACATCAGCTCATTACAATCAAAGGTGATTATGTTTACAATAGCAGGTAAGGGACACGATCTGGTCCTGAGGGATAGGACAGATTCAGCTGACACTGATGTGGGATGTACAACATCATTGCATTTTCCTGTCAGAAACGATGAAATTGAAAAGGCAGTTTCTAACTATAGTTACTCACCATGAATATCATTTCTGTCAGGTAAGGAGCTATGTGCTTAGTTGATGTATTACACTGTTTGCACAGGCATGTGGTGTCAACTCCATCAGGACCTGCTGAGAACATATTTACCAATGGAAGTTCTGCTGATTACACCCTTTGTTCATACACGAGTCCATCACCCTAAAAGAAATCCACTCTAATTTAATGATTTCAGTATGTTCTATGCATAGGCGCCACTTAATCGAATCTATATCACCATGGCGTCGGTCTGAATCTCTAATAGCTCATACTTAGACAGTAGTAACCCCCGACCTTAGCCTGTGACAGTCATTTAAAATAATCATAATAATTATTCGTTTTAATAGCAGTCATTTTCCTCAACAGCTGCCTTAAAGAAGGCACTGTGGAAGTGTGTTCTGCCCTTACAGGGAGCCTGTTATAAACATGTTATAAACTCCACATTACAGCGAGGAGCCACTGATCAGCATCATAACACAGGCATCATAAGATGGGGGTCGGCTGCACAGTTGCGGGACACTAGAATGTTTATACATGAAGGACACACAACCATACATAACCAAACACAGCCATACACCAGAGGTGTAAAAAGTACTGAAATGTTGTACTCAAGTAAAAGTACAATTACTTTGATGAAATTTTACTTAAGTACAAGTAAAATTACCCATCTAAAAATGTACTCAAGTAAAAGTAAAAAGTAGTTCATTTAAAATGTACTTTAAGTAAAAGTTACTTAGTTACTTTCAACAACTTGATCGGGGCCGCTCCTATATAGTGCAAAAAAGGACAAGGGGTCATAAATCCAATACAAAAACTAGTTATTTTTAATTAAAGGAAATCTTTAGAAATATAAGTGCAATGACATTAAACATGTCAAACATTAAACATTAAACTGTCAACACAACATTTAAGAACTTTTGGGAGGACATGTCAAGACATGAACCACATGACAGCTAAAATAAAAAAGTTAAAATGCCGCTGCCCCACTATATTAAAACTTTGGTTACTTTACTTGTGTCCACCTTTAGAGCATTAGTCTACAAACTTCTTGTTGAGTTTGAGCAGCAGCTGATTTTCAAGGTGTGTTCATCCGGGCTCGCTTTGCAGTAAACGGCAATCCAGCACAGCCGAAGAGTCACTCGCAGACGGCTGAGGCAGGTAGGCCAGTATTGAGTTTCAGGGACAGTTTTTTGATATTCTGAAAGGAGTTCAGCAGATCCATATTGACTGAGACACAGGCTAGGTTCCCTTCTAACTCCCCTGTACCTTCTGGACTTCATTGAGGAAAATAAATCATCTTCATCTGATGAATGTTGTCCAACTTGCTTCAGCCCCTACCATCCGGTCAAGATGTTGTCTGACATAGACCTGTAGAATGACAAACAACAATTCTGACAATTAAGTATTGAGCTGCCATCAAGAGTGCATCTTAACACAGAAAAAGCTATAAATAGCTACTTGAGATGACAGACCTACAGTATATATACAGAATGATAACATTATTTTCTATTTCTACATGCATCACAATTCATAATCCTAAATTCTTGCTAACCGAGACCCCTGAGCATGAACATGAAAGACGTGCACGTTGCAAAGCCACCACATCGTGATAAATTCGAGATAACGACATACACATTGACATTGACTTGTCCAACTGTCTGACAACGATGGTATGCGCATTCACATCGTTCCTGTTTCAGGGCATGGGAGGCAGCCAAACAATTAGCCTAATATCAGTTTATGCGGTGTATCTTATTGCTGATGACTGATCTGCAGTTTTTAACACAAAATAGAGACTGAACATAATAATGCTATGAACTGAAACGAATGGAAGACAGGAATGGAATTATTATTAGTCTATTGCATCGGTTCCCAAACTGGGGTGCGCGTACCCCCAGCGGTACGCGAAGTGGTTCAGGGGGTACGCGGGGAGAACATTTCCGCGATAACAGAAAACGGACGGAATTCGCAGAATCTACCGTTTGAAACAGAATTGCAACTTTCAGACGGAAACATCATTTTGTGCATCAAAATCGCCCAAATTCCCCTGTATTTTTTCCTGCAAGGCTGTATTTCTTTCTTATAAACACAACAACGATGGCAACGATGAACAAGCATTAATTAGAAAACAAGAGAAAATTTCACGTCTGTGCTGAACTCCGCTCCGGCAACGCCCCCCTATTCAACACAGACCTCCTTAGCCTGTCAAATGAATTCGCTCATCTTCCCAATCGCCTGCAAATAATGTTTTTTTAGTCTTCTGTTCTGTTGATGGCTGGCAAACAACAACCTTAGAAGGTTTGGGTCACTTGTGGCACATATTATTCACTCATTTTAAGCCATCAATCTACCTCTGGGTGAACAAAATGAGCCGAAACAGATTAAAACGGAATTAAAGTAAAAGGTGAAAAGGAAAACTGGGGGGGGGGGGGGGGGGGGGGTACGCAGCTGGAAATTAAATGTCTGAAGGGGTACGGGACTGTAAAAAGTTTGGGAACCACTGGTCTATTGGATGACGTCTGTTAACAGAAGGATGGTACCCATGAGTGTATAGCTAGCCTAGCTAGCTAGCTAGTTGACGTTAGCATACTCAGGGTGGTTGCAAGTGCTAGCCAAAATGAGGCTACAAGCGCCACGACACGCATATTTTGCTTATTGTAGCAAAGCTAATAAACAACAAAAAGGCTGTCTGAACTACTAATGGAAAGGGACAAATACTGTACTTACCAACACATGCTTGCGCAGATTTGAAGAGTAATTTTTATAAGCAGAAAGTTCTGTCTGGCGGGGCAGGCACAGCTTACACAGCATTATATAGCTGTTGCCTCTTTTAGGTTGGAAGGCAAACTGCTTGCTGAGTTGTGGATACGGGGTTTCTTCATCTTCTTTAATTTTAACTTGCGGAAAGTTCGGTGCTTCAGCTTGTTGGTCGTCCGCAGCTTGTTGGTAGTCCGCACTATCATCTTCCTCCACCTCTATCTCTCGCGACTCGACACCAGCGGACTTGCATCGACTCTATCATCCTCTCTATGCAGCATCCACCACTGCAATGAGAATTGTCGTGCGCGATTCCCGCCTTTCGGTTTCCTTTCTTGAACTATGTTTTTTTTTTACTCAGTAACGGATGTAATTTCCAATGTAGCGAAGTACAATACTTCAGTCAAAATTTACTTAAGTAAAAGTAAAATTACCGATTTCAAAAACTACTTAAAAATTACAAAGTACACAAAAAAACTACTCAATTACAGTAACGTGAGTAAATGTAATTCGTTACTTTACACCTCTGCCATACACAACCAAACACACCATACACAATCATACACAACCAAACACACCATACACAATCATACACAATCATACACAACCAAACACAATCATACACAATCATACCCACTCTAGCTGTTTCTGGAGCATCAGTAATAATTACAGAGTGAGTGAGTTTGACTGGTCCATGGACTAGCATACACCATACCACCATACTACATGTGAAAGCACAGCTGAAGCAAGACAGTCTTTGTGAAGTGTAAAAGTATATATTACGTAAACTAACTGTGACATAAAAAAGCCTTTCTTTGTCTTGCAGTATTATAATCCTGCCTCGGCTGATGCGAGGGATATGATGGAGTGTCGGAAGTCAGTGGCATGAAGCAGACCTGCCAGGCACTGCAAGACTATTTATGGCAAAGACTCCCTCAGAGCCAAGGGTGAGAGAGCACCAAAGTCAGCGCGTGGACTCCTTTCCAACCAGCTGTGTCAGAGAGGGGGGGGGGGGGGGGGGGGGGGCGAGAGAGAGAGCGAGGGAGGGAGAGAGAGAGGCAGGGAAGGCGCGAGAGAAAGAGAGACAGACAGGGGGAGAGGGAGGTAGAGAGAGAGATAGAGGGAGGGAGAGAGAGAGAGAGCAGACAGAGAGAGAGAGAGGGATGGAGAGAGAGGGGGTGAAGGAGAGAGAGATGACTGCAAAGGGATGTATATTACAGCTAAAGTGCTGTCTCTTCAGGCCAAAGACACCTCTGTGTCTGACCTTGGCAGCAAAACACAGCCTTTTCCAAGAAATGTTCATCTCAAATAGATTGCGTGCCTGCATGAGATAAACTATTATGACTACTCTCCAACACCCTCTTTCTGTTGTTCTGTGTGTGTGCGTGTTTGTGTTTGTTTGTGTGTTTGAGTGTGCATGTGTGAATGTGAATGTGTCTGTGTGGATGTACATGTGTGTGTGTGTGTGTGTGTGTGTGTGTGTGCATGTACATATGTGTGTGTGTGTGTGTGTGAATGTGAGTGTGCATGTATTCATGTCCATATGTGTGTGTGTGTGTGTGTGTGTGTGAATGTGAGTGTGCATGTGTTCATGTACATATGTGTGTGTGTGTGTGTGTGTGTGTGAATGTGAGTGTGCATGTGTGCATGTACATATCTGTGTGAGTGTGGGTGCGTAAATGTGTCTGTGCGCATGTACATATATGTGTGTGGGTGTGTCTGTGTATGTGTGTGTGTGTGCACGAGTCTTGAACAGATCTGGCCATGGCCTCTGCCCAGAATCAGCAGGAGAAGGCCAGAACCCCCCCCCCACACACACACACACGCATACACCCCCCACACACACACACAAACACACACCCACAAACACCCACACACACACACACACACACACAAACACACACACACACACACACACACACACACACACACATACACTCCACACACACAAACACCGCCTCAGGTAAAATTCATTTTCACCTTCATTTCATTTAATTTCCTGTTGTTTTCTCTGCCAGTAAAGAGGAGCCATCTTATCTCCATACACGCTTTTAAGTCACACTTAATCACAGTTCAATGGGATTAAGAGCGCCTCCATATTTCACCACATGTTGAACGAGCACGCTGGTATTTTCAGCCAAAAGATTTAGTGAGGCAAGGAAGGGAGGTGTGAGGAGAAGGTAGGTGAGAATGTTTATAGTGTTTTATCTGATCAGGTCTAACAAATAGCTTCAGGGCAATGCCAGAACATGAGACAGTTTGGGTTGATGAATATAAGATGTAATATGTGCATGACCTACAGGCCTGTTTTACTGCTTGTGATGCACGAACGTGTGATGCACAACATAAACTGCACACACTCAGTAAAATTCAATGCTTGATTACCCTAAAACTGCTGTGACATCAAGCGAAACAGCTGATGTTCAGTTTGTGCGTTGATGAACCACAGTCACACACTAACACTGTGGTATATACGTACGGTTTGAGGCTATGTGGATTGCCTGGTTTGGTGTTCTCTGGTTGGAATCGTTCTCTTAAACCCTCTTAAGCGCGCTCTCTAGTAAAATAAAGAAAATCATTCAGGTTATGCTATCGTTGCTACACTTTTCACCATTGCTGAAGTGTCTTTAAACTGAATTAATCGGCAGAACTGTTGAAAAAAAAATCAGTATGACATTCCTGTTTGTAGGGTTGGTAAGGGATATCCCCATGACTTTGACTCTCACTCGTGTCGTATTGCTTAAGTCTCATATGCGGCTCTCACTCGTGTCGTATTGCTTAAGTCTCATAAGAGGCTTCTGTTTCCTGTTAAAATATTGAACATTGTGATGCGTGGGCCATGCTCCTCTGCCAGTCACTGTCTGTAATGAGCTGTCTGCAGTGAGTTACTCAGGGTGGGTTTAAAGACATGTCAAAGTTAGAGCAAAGTCACGTTGTCTTAATAGAGGATGAACTTGTCCGGTCCAAGGCATGAGAGAAAATGAATAATGTATTTTGCTGTCTTGCTAGCTGCTCAACATGCTAAACCAACGTGAGTTTGAAGGCCTGAACAACTGGGAGGGGTTCCTCAAAGATTTTTAAGTACACTTTAAAGGTTATATTACGAATATGCTTCATACAAATGTACTTAGATTTGTACTTGAAATGTATACATCTAGGTAATTGAAACAAGAGGTGTGTGTGTGTGTGTGTGTGTTTTCTGGCCCTTAATCTCCTGCTGTTTCTGGGCAGAGGCCAGACATGTAGTTTCATACTACAGTGTCCATGTATTGCGGAATCAAGCTTAATAAATATCTCACTCTTCAGAAGCCCGTACGAAAACACTATTTTGTAAATAAACACAATTCAAAATCAAGCTGTTAGTCCACTTGGACCTTTTAACATTATTCGGTGTAATACACAATTCTAAACTATTTCTGTTTTGTTGAACCAAGCCAGCTGCTTAGACTGGCAAGTCTGGCCATATTTCCAGACGACAAGACAGCTTGCTCCTTTTGCACCATGTGCCCAGAGAGGAAAGTGACCTCTCGACCTCTCGCGTGGCCGATGGGGCAGGCATTAACAGCTACTGGCTAGGCACCACGGTAGTGGACAATCCTCCATGCTGATGACAGGCTCTGCTTCGTAGCGCTCCAAACCTTTTTTCAATACCGTCCTCCTCCTCCTTCCCATCAGATTCAGACTCTGAAGCAATTAAGAGAGCTGCTTTTTTTCTGTGGAAGCTCAGACGTGGCTGTTTGCACTGGTTGCTGTACAAGCATCTCCTCTTTAAGGATGCAGGAGATCAATGCCTCAGCTCTCTTAGTTATGCGCAGGCACTTGAAGTTTTTAAACCGAGGGTCAAGTGCTGCAGAAATCTTCAGCGTTGTAGTGTTTTGTTTTCTCCATGTCTGCGATGAAGGTCTGCCTAAACTTGATGATGAAGGCTGCTTCATCCTCTGAACTCTCCACACACACACACACACACACACACACACACACACACACACACACACACACACACACACACACACACACACACACATACACAGACACACACAGACACACACGCACAGATGTGGTGGCATACAGCAGGCAGCACCACTCAACATTAAACAATCCTCTTCAGGAAAGTATCTCCAAAAGACAATTAAAAATCAAATACATTAACTTTTAAAGTCACTCACACACGAGAAGCCGCACTGAACATCAGTTGGATGGAGGTGAGGATTAAACAGAGGCAGTCATACTCAACTATCACTGGTCTTTATCTCAGCTGAAAGCATTGGCACAAGTTTATCTACATTAGCATACGTTAGCACTGTGTAGCCTATCAGCATTGACAGCGCCTCAGAAAGTAATGAGCTTCACATGTGTTAGCGACCAGAGGGAGAGGGAAAGAGTTACCAGAGGGAGAGGAAAGAGTTACCAGAGGGAGAGGGAAAGAGAGACCAGAGGGAGAGGGAAAGAGAGACCAGAGGGAGAGGGAAAGAGAGGCCAGAGGGAGAGGGAAAGAGAGACCAGAGGGAGAGGAAAGAGGGCTGCAGTGGCATGCTTTCAATTTGCAGCTTGAACTAGGGATGATTCGTATAGTCGACCATGATATGCATAAATACACACACACACACACACACACACACAGACAAATAGGACATAATGTATTTACAATGCAGTAAAAGTAATAAACTTCCCAACCCAACCCTGCCCACACACACTCACACGCACACACACACACACACACACACACAGAAGACATAATGTATTTACATGGCAGTAATAATAATAATCTACCCCCCACACACACACAGACACACTCACACTCACACACACACACACACACACACACAGAGGACATAATGTATTTACATGGCAGTAATAATAATAAACTACCCCCCCCCTACACACACACACACACACACACACATACACACACAGCATGAGCGCCGCTCTTGGTGCCCTCTCTGGCCCTCGGGGGCCGGCCTGCAGAGAGAGTTAATTAGATTCCTGCCAGGTAATTAAGCCGCCCAGGTAAGGGCGCAGGTGATCAGTGTAATTTCAACAGCTGCTGGCCAGCTTAGAGGAGGTGCTGCATGGAGAGCCTGCAGTGGCCCACACACACACACACAAAGATAAATACTCTCATACACACGCAAACACACACCCACACACACACACACAAAGATAAATACTCTCATACACACGCACACGCACACACACACACACACACACAAAGATAAATACTCTCATACACACGCAAACACACACACACACACACACACAAACACACACACACACACACAGATCAATCCTCTCATATACACACACACACAGATAAATACTCTCGTATACACACACTCACACACAGACACACACATACACACTCTCTCTCTCTCTCACACACACACACACACACACAGATAAATACTCTCATATACACACATATATGTATAAGGTACAGGGGGAAAGATTGATATGTATAAGTGTGTGTATAAGTTACAGGGGAAAAGATTGATATGTATAAGTGTGTGTATAAGTTACAGGGGAAAAGATTGATATGTATAAGTGTGTGTATACGTTACAGGGGAAAAGATTGATATGTATAAGTGTGTGTATAAGTTACAGGGAAAAAGTGAGAAAGCTAACTGAAGGAATATGGGGAATGGAGCACCACCAAAGAAACAACATCAAATAAATGAAATAAATACATATAATGAGAGAGAGATGAAGGGACACACACACACATACACAAACCCCCGTTACCCACTCGTTCACAGGCATGAACAGACAGGTAATATTGCCCAGCACCACTGCCACTGGGGGGCATAACACAGCAATCACACACACACACATCAAACATGCATACGCACAGATACTGACAGATACGGGGTCGTTTCTGGTTTGCACACCAAATTTTGAAGCGTTCGGAGCATTTCAACCAAAACTAAATTGATTCAGAACTTGTAAGTTGTTTTCCAAGCTGGACTCAAAAGATAACTGTTATTTCCAGTGCGAACATCAGTGGGCGTGTCCTTCTACACATAGGAAGCAAAAAGCAAGCAAAAGCTTGCAGGTAATCAATGCGGTAATCAATGCGATGACGCATCTTTGATTACAATGATTCCGCTCAAAATGAAACACGGGCTGGTTTGGTAGATTCAAAGAATCCTGAATGGAACCAGTTCAAGAACACATTCCTTGTCGAAATGCGAGCTACACACAGACGTACACACACACACTTCAAATTTCCTGAACTTCTCCATTTTCATATACACCATACACACATCACATATGTACACATTCAACGAGACGTAGACACACACACCAATCACACAGATACACTCAGAGTGACAGGCAGTGATAGAAAGCTAGGGGGGCTTACAACTGTTTAAGGCTGGTTTTACACAGTCATGGTCTGCTGCATGTGCCGCTGCATTGGCATTCCAACTGACTTTGTGAGTGTGCATACGAGTGTGTGTGTGTGTGTGTGTGTGATGGCTGTGTGTGTGTGTGTGTGTGTGTGTGTGTGTGTGAACACACTACCAATACTACCACTTCTATTCCAAATATATCTTGTATTCTATCTAATTGAAATTCCAATGCGGTCATTTCCACCCAAACGTATTTTTCATCTAATTTTATTTAAATGTAACTTATTTCATGTGATCTCAATTCAAAACTGCCATTCCCACATCTCTTCCACGTGTGTTTTTATTTCCATTCTCTGAAGACTGGGGCAGCGTCTCTAATTAGACTCGCACAGAGTAAGATGAAAGAGTGGGGAGCTATTTGTTTGTCTGTTTGTTTGTTTGTTTGTTTGTTTGTATACATCTCTGTGAAAGGCATCCCCAGATCTAACAAGCACACTTCATCCTATGGCATTTGTATTCCTGTGAGGCATCTGACAGAAATGACCACATCATTAATTAGAAGGAGGAGGACGGGCCTCTTGTTCAGTCTTTACACAAACTGTATGTCATGCAACTGAACTCTTCCTCCACTTCAAGACACACACACACACACACACACACACACACACACACACACACACACACACACACACACACACACAAACACAGGCACACATATATAGACACACAAAAGACACATACACACGACACACACAGACACACACACGCACAAATACACATTCAAACATACATACATGCAAACAGATACAGACATAAACACAGATACAGACATAAACACAGATACAGACACACAAACACACACAC
>NC_045159.1:18821403-18861403 GCF_900700415.2 Clupea harengus | reverse complement strand
AGATCCACACTGGATCTGTAACAGATGTTTTAGAGAGTCAGCAGCAGAAACATGTTTATTGTTGTATTGATTAAAAAAGAGAAAAATAGTTTTTTTTTTTTTTGCTCTGAGCAGGAGCATTCACTGCTACAGCTATTCACTACTGTCTTACTGCAAGGTGCAGGAACAGAGACTTCTGTAGCCACTTACTGATGTGTTACTGCAAAGTGCAGGAACATAGACTTCTTTAGCCACTTACTGATGTGTTACTGCAAGGTGCAGGAACATAGACTTCTTTAGCCACTTACTGATGTCCACCAAGAAGGGAGACTTACATTACACGAACATACAGCTAATTACTACTGTTTACCAAAATGGCAAACTGGAATGACATTTTGCTCTCGATGCAACATGCAAGTGAAACATCATTGTGAAAGCTTTGTCAGACAGAAATGAATGGTGCCTGCACCATAATAGTGTTATTCAGTCAATTAACGAAGATGAAGTAGGGACAGCTGTGACCTAAAGGTTAGCAGCATGAGTTTGGGACGAAAAGGTCGCTGGTTCGATCCACTGGTCCGGCAGAAAAAAGAAAAAAAAGCTTTCCCCTTCCTCAACATCCGTGGCTGTGTCCTTGAGCAAGGCACCTAACCCCCAACTGCTGCTGTGGATGGAGTGACTACCCATGCCCTGTGTGTGTGTGTTCACTGCCAATGTCCTTCAGAGAATAAATAAAGTGTCGAGAATAAAGGTGAGCGAGAGGAAAAACACTCAGCCAGTGAAGTGGCATCTTTATTAATGTCCACAGCAGGTGACACTGACGGCAGACTATCGACATTTACCATTGCTACATCGCAATTACCAGCTATCGTGTTGTTGACATGGAAATAGGAAGACAAATGCTCAACAGGTACACTCATGTGAGATTGGGTTGTGTGGTTGGTGGGGGGTGCTACAGACGATTGAATGTAGAAAATGAAACCGGCTAAATGCTCTTCATACATGACAATTTCATTTCCGCCCGATTGAGTCGCCTGGATCCATTACTCAGAGTGCGTCTTGCAGACCTGGGCCTCAGCTCATCAGCACGCGGCTGACACAAACCTCTCTCCAAACCGCCCCGCTCCGTTCTGCTGCTTGAAATAAAACTAATCCAGAAGCAGAAACGACAACCTTCCGCAGCTCCGATCTGTTGTTGTTGTTGTCTCAGTCTCCTCTTTGGAACAGCCAAAAAGCTCAACGCCACTTCAGCTCGGCTTCTGTCTGCTCCACACGCCGCTCTTTGCTCTTTTGCCACTGACACCAGCGCAGGGTTTTGTTCGGTGTGACTGAACCACTTCACCCGAAGGCGGTGTTTAATATGATATAAGCACTTAAGGTGCCCTGGTGGCCCTGAAGGGAACCAAAGTGCCGTTTCGTGCATGCCAATAGGCAGCATGTAGTTCCCGAGGTGCACAGATGGCTCTGTCTGCCTGATGACATTGTGGAACAACCACCTCTGTCATTCACATTGGCCTTCACATACAAATAGAATCACCTTCTCCATTTCCACGAATGCTCCTATTAGCTTTTTAGATTCACTTCCTAATTACTATGGACACCATTCAACACTGTGGTCAGTCTAGGAATGGATGTCATGCTCATAGCTAACTTCACTGTGGTCAGTCTAGGAATGGATGTCATGCTCATAGCTAACTTCACTGTGGTCAGTCTAGGAATGGATGTCATGCTCATAGCTAACTTCTTTACCAGTCTAGGAATGGATGTCATGCTCATAGCTAACTTCTTTATCAGTCTAGGAATGGATGTCATGCTCATAGCTAACTTCAATGTGGTCAGTCTAGGAATGGATGTCATGCTCATAGCTAACTTCTTTATCAGGCATGGAGCGATCATGGAAAATCAACACCCCCATATATGTTTGACACAGACCATAACGTGACCAGAGACCCCAGCCCATTTGTGAAGGAGTGCCCTCACTACAGTGGAGTATGTGCTCTGACTGCCATACAAACGAGCCTGGCTCTTTGGTGTTGTGGTCAGGGTGCAGGTGTGGTACCCCGTAGACCCTGCAGGTGGGGTGCAGGTGTGGTACCCCATAGACCCTGCAGGTGGGGTGCAGGCGTGGTACCCCATAGACCCTGCAGGTGGGGCGCATGTGTGGTACCCCATAGACCCTGCAGGTGGGGTGCAGGTGTGGTACCCCATGGACCCTGCAGGTGGGGTGCAGGCGTGGTACCCCATAGACCCTGCAGGTGGGGTGCAGGTGTGGTACCCCATGGACCCTGCAGGTGGGGTGCCTGCTCCCTCCCTTCACTACACCATCTCCCTTTTTCTTGTGCACCGTTATCATTCCAAGGGCCCTGATTATCCCTAAAGACTTACAAACAGAGTCTTGGTCCTCTATATTGAATTACTTCTCTTGGGCATTACGAGTTATTTTATTACTAGTATACACTAAACAAATGTATTTTAGCAATGACATTCAGTGGCACACACACAGAGACACACACAGACACACACAAACACACACACACACACACACACACACACACACACTCCACCGGGCCTCACCTTGTTAAAAATGTCACTGTCCCCTCTGCTCCTTTTCTCTCTGTCACTTCCTCTTTCCCTCCCTGGGCGTTTCACGGAAAGGTCAGCGGGCTGCAGATGAGCACGCCGGAATTTGACTTGGAAATGGACGCTTTGGCGCAGGTCGGAGTTCCCACCTGACCCGGGCCCTGCCTGAGCGTCAGCGCTCGAGGCGAAGCCCGGATCAGGAGGTCCGGAGAGAGTCGGGCCGCTAGCACACACCTGGGGCAGGATGGACACACACACACCTGGGGCAGGATGGACACACACACACCTGGGGAGGGATGGACACACACACACCTGGGGCAGGATGGACACACACACACCTGGGGCAGGATGGACCTGTTATTATGAAGACATCACAGTCGAGAGGTTTAGCACGGGAGAAGGCTCAGTCAGCAGTGTGTGTGTGTGTGTGTGTGTGTGTGTGTTTATGTCTGTGTGTGTGTGTGTGTGTGAGTGTCTGTGTGTGTGTGTGTGTATATGTCTGTGTGTGTGTGTGTCTGTGTGTGAGTGTCTGTGTGTGTGTATCTATGTGTGTGATTGTGAGTACACCCTTTTACAGAAACGACACTCACACGCACACACACACACACACACACATACACACAGCTGCATGATTGCTGAAGCACACACACACACACACACACACACACACACACACACACACAATCCAGCTGCATTCACAATGTCCATGACAATCCTATTGTATTCTTTGTCTCCAGAAGAAGAAGGCAGGGAGGGGAGAGAAAACACCTGCACAGCTCCCTCCACTAATACACACACACACACAGACACACACACACACAAACACACATGCACACACTAGTGGGCTATTTCCACTACACAGGGCTGGGGGAGTCGACCATGTGCAGCAGCACTGATAAGCAGCGGAGGCTTCAGTGTGTGTGTGTGTGTGTGTGGGGGGGGGGGGGGCAGGTGGATGCAGTTAGTGAGCATGTCCTCCCCCTCCTTCCCCTCTTCCTCCTCCTAGAACACCCCCACCCCCACCCCATTATTATGAAGTTTCTCCTCCCTGAGCCAACGAATGATGTGCCATGCTCAATATTTATTAAGATATCTCACAGGCTTGTACTGACATTCTGAGTGAGGCTCTTTCTTTCTCTCTTTCTCTGTCTGCCTCTCTCTCTTTCTCTCTTCTCTCTGTCCCTCTCTCTCTATCTCTTCATCTCTTGCTTTCACTGACTTCTCCCTTTCCACTATTTTTTTCCTCTTCCTACATATCCTTTTCTCTTTCTATCTGCTTCTCTCTCTCCCTCTCTCTCTCTTTGTCACACATACACACACACACACACACACACACACACACACACACACACACACACACACACACACACACACACACAGAAATTGTTTCAGCCTCAGTGGACTACACCAGACAGAGTCAGAAATCACATTAACCTTTAAATGGTAAAAATCAATTCATCACTGTTAATTCCTCCTAATTTGCTTTCAATTAGTATTACATGTTTTTCATTCTCCCTCACCCTTTTAGTGGTGTGGAGCACATTGTTCTCACCCAGTCCTTCACTCAGCTGATACTCCTTAGTGGCATCAGACCATACACACACACACACACACACACACACACACACACACACACACACACACACACACACACACACACACACACACACAGCTCTACACCCTCAGGAGAGGTTAGTGTCAGACCATACACACACACACAGCTCTACACTCTCAGGAGTGGCCAGTGTCAGACCATATGCACACACACACACACACACACACACACACACACACACACACACACAGCTCTACACCCTCAGGAGTGGCCAGGTGTCAGACCCTATGCACACACACACACACACACACACACACACACACAGCCCTCAGGACTGGGTGAGGAAGGCCTCCTACGTCCTCCTAGTGGGCTTTACAAATTAGAGCACTATAAGTATACCTTCTTCTGTGTTTCTTGGAATCACGTACTGTATGTGTCATGCATCTGACGCATGTGTGCTAATATGTTCTATCCTTTGGTACTCATATGAATGCATCTGAACCTTGTGTGCTAATATGTTCTGTCCTTTGGTACTCATATGAATGCATCGACGCATGTGTGCTAATATGTTCTATCCTTTGGTACTCCTACTGCCTCCTAGTGGGCAGTAGAAATTAGCACGGTAAAAGTAGCCTTGTTTCTGTTTTTTCGCCTTCTAGTATTCCTCACACTGACTGACGGGAGCTGGCCAGAGACTTCTGGAGTTTTATTTACACTTTACTTGTTTGTTTGTGTTGTTATTGTGTTTGTGTTTTGCATCACAGTTGTCCCATCATATTCCTGCCTCAGCTGATGGACTGCATCTCCCATCACCCCATGCACTGGGCTCCTGGTTCTCCAGTCAGTGAGACTATGAGCTGAGTCTTTCATTTAACAGGCCACAGGCAGTCCCTCTGTCCCCTCCACACACTCCCACACGCATACACACACACACACACACACACACACACACACACACACACACACACACACACACACACACACACACACACACACACACACACAGCCATGTGGCAGGACTGGGTCAGTCCACTTCAGCTGCATAAAACAGAGAGGAACTTCTTTTCCAAGAGAAATGGAGGAATGAACCCTATACAGGGCAGTGGTGTAGGTGCGCTTTCAAACGTCTGACAATCGCTATAACTCTTCCTGCGGTATTTTGGCAATCCATCAAGTGTTTGCACAAATACATTTGTACTGTTGACTGGGTTGTATAAATCTGATTATGCTGGTTTGCTGCCTAAGGAAACGCCTGAGCCACTGACACCACATCCAGCCTCTCTCTCATCTAGACCCCACTGACACCACATCCAGCCTCTCTCTCATCTAGACCTCGCTGTGCACATCCAGCTACTCTCTCATGCTACTCTCTCATCTAGACCTCGCTCTGCACATCCAGCTACTCTCTCATCTAGACCCCGCTGTGCACATCCAGCTACTCTAGACCTCGCTCTGCACATCCAGCTACTCTCTCATCTAGACCTCGCTCTGCACATCCAGCTACTCTCTCATCTAGACCCCGCTGTGCACATCCAGCTACTCTAGACCTCGCTCTGCACATCCAGCTACTCTCTCATCTAGACCTCGCTCTGCAATAACCAGCGCTCACTCTGAGCCCAGACAGAGGACATTAAATGTCGTCGTCTTCATGGCAAATAATTCAGCTCCAACATTGCGTCTCCTCCACAGTAGGGCTGAACGATTAATTGCATTTGCGATTTAATCGCGATATGATAGAACGCGATTTTCTAACCGCAACGTTCGCGATTAAAAACGTGATCTTAAAAAAAAAAAAAAAATTATAATTTTTTTTTTTTTTTTTTTAAGATGGTAAATTTTGCCCAGTGTTTAAAAAGGGCATGCCTTGTGTTTATTCTTACAATGACTTTGTTAAAATTACTTAAATGCACAGTGGCAAAGCCACCGATTTGTTGTTCTTGATTCTGTAATAAGCAGTTAAATAAACATTTTAATTGTGGGAAATAATATTTTACACTAAATGTATCTAATATTGTGTTGGTCATCTTGAAATCATTCATTACGATTTGTTGGGAAAAAAATTAGGATAAAACCAAAAAATCGCATATTAAATCGCAATCGCAATATTTGGGGGAAAAATCGCAATTAGATTATTTCCCCAAATCGTTCAGCCCTACTCCACAGTGGCTTTGATGTGTGCTCCTGAGGATGCGTTGGGATTTCAGCTGATGACAGAGGCTGTTTGGACGAAGGAGTGTGATGTGAAGCCAGAACCGCAATCACTAAGATGAAAAGAGACATCTCTGAGTTTGATCAAACATACATTTTCAGTGTGGTTTTTCAGCAATGAAATATACCTGGGGCGACAGTGGTACAGTGGTAGAGAAGTCGTTTAGTAATCAGAAGGTTGCTAGTTCGATTCCCTGTCGAAGCGTCCTTGAGCAAGACACTGAACCCCTAATTGCTCCTGATGTGCAGTGTGCCATCAGTGTAAATGTAAAATGTAAAATGTGTATACATTGTAAGTCACACATATGTAAGTCGCTTTGGATAAAAGCGTCTGCTAAATGTAAATGTAACCTGGTCACACTCTGTCTGCTACACTAAATATGAAGTGTTGTTATTACACTGTACTTACATAAGTAATACACATGCTATAACATGTGACTAACATTGCCTCTCACTTCATTCTAGCCCCTTGTACTTCTAATAACAACATGTAATAATGTAAAAGGTTAATTGTCCTAGTTAAATATAACCTACATACTCAGATGTGGTTGCATTGCTCATTATGCAGTACTACGAGACCTGTAGTTCAGTGTAACACATTGAGTAATGATGATTAACTGTGCACTGATTTAGGTTTGAATAAGTGGGCAGGTCGTTACAGTGCATCAGTGTACCGTAACACATTTCTAACAAATGATCTATGATTAGCAATGATGACAGGGCTATGGTTACATTGTGACAGCATTGATGACAATGTTATGATTACGCTGTAATGAATCAATTATGATAAATGCTGGTGTCATATATAGCAGACACAATGACAAGGTGTTTTGGGACCACTTGTAGCTCTCCTTGACGGACCATGTCCTGAGCACAAACAGTCCCCTTCCCTGTATATGCGACCTTGGGTAAATATATCCCTGCGCATGTAAACCATTTACGGCGCTTGTGATTGATCTTGCTGTTAGACTAACCCCAGTGGCTCGTTGCAGACCTCTCAAACAGGCTTTGAGTGCTAAAGCTGTTGGGCAGCACTGACCCCACGAGAGAGACAAGCTTTATGCCTGTGGTGAACAGCACGCTCCGGTTCAGACCGGGCCAAGGTACAGCAGCCAGGATAAAAGCCTGATCGATAATCGGCTCCGCTCAGGACCAGCCGGCTGGCTGCCGAGCCGCAGGCGCGAGTGTGTGTGTGTGTCTGTGCGTGTGTGTGTGTGTGCGTGTGTGTGTGTGTGTGTGAGAGATTGAGTGTGTGTGTGTGTGTGTGTGTGTGTGTGTGTGTGTGTGTCTGCGCGCCGTGCTATGCTACTCCAGGGCCGAGAGTTGAGAGGCAGAGAGGTATTCATGAGCAAAGCCAATGAATAATGGATGACATCATGTCACCATCACGAGGCTCGTACGGATAATAAAAAGCACTGGAGCACTGGTCCTACAGCACACACACACACACACACACACACACACACACACACACACACACACACACACACCAGCACAGGGGGACAGATCCATTTCACCTCGCCGTGTTTCTGTGCTCAGCAAACGTTTGCCCCCTCACAGCTGCCTCCGTCTGATTGGACGAGCCGGCGCCGTCTGTGTTGATTTTGCAGATGAGAGGAGAGGTACCGGGTTGGGTTCTGATGTTGATTCAGGTGATGGACCGCGTCACCATCACCGGGGCTATTCACGTCAGGTAGGCAGACAGAAGGAGAGAAGGATAGAGGGAGGGAAAGAGGGAGGGAAAGAGGGATAGAGAGAGGGAGAAATGAAGAGAGAGAGAGAGAGAGAGAGAGAGAGATAGAGTGGACTGAAGGACCAAATACACCACGTCCAATAGCCCTGAAGAGTTACTGGAGTGGAAATGTAGTTCGGTTTAATCACAATGAGTATGTTTAAAGGGGAATGTTGGCATCATTTATGAATTTTTAAAACTGTCAATTTCAATTGTAAGGGTGCATTGAAACCAAACTCTCTCCTTCAAGCAGACAGAGAGTTGTGAAGACATACAGAGACATCATGAACACTACAGTGCAGAGAACATTAGACTAATCCTTTAAGGCAGTGGTTATCAAACCTTCGGGTCTACTAGTCTACTATTACTACTACTACTACTACTGCTGCTGATGCTGCTACTAATATAGGGTGATCAGACGTCCTCTTTTACCCGGACATGTCCTCTTTTCGAGACCTAAAAAATGCGTCCGGCAGGGATTCCAAAATCGTCCGGGATTTTGCCTCGTCGGATATTTGTGTTTCTCTGGGTCTTTCACAAACTAGTTATTACGGCCTTACAATTTTGGAAAGGGTATCTCCCTTACGTTCCACCTTCTTGCGCGAGCTCTGACTGTAGAGTGAACTGTCATTGGTCGACCGTCTTCTCAGTGTTGCCAGATAATTATCCTCCTGGTATGATACTTCGCCATTTCCAACCTGGCAACACTGAGCACCACTGAGCGCCTCCACATGTTGCATTGTTTTCTGCATGTGAAAAAGATGTCAAAACTTTGTTGTGGGGGAGGGGGCGGGGTCATCTGCATGTGAAAAAGATGTAAAAACTTTGTCGCGGGGGAGGGGCGGGGTCCGGCATGCTATACACTACCCCGCCCCCTTCCCCATGACGAAGTGTCCTCTTTTTCACAAACTCAAATCTGGTCACCCTAACTAATATTAATAGTTATTATCTATATGTTAATCTACCGAATCTATCTGTCCATGGGGGGAGCTCATCTAGTAATTTAAATAATGAGTCAAGCAAATGTTATGTGTTGATTTTCTTCCCTGTATAACAGTCCCCCATTAGCTGTCCTAGCCTGTGTAACAGTCCTAGCCACTGTGTCCTAGCCATACTTTCAGAGGCAGTGCAAAGAAAGCTCGTCCTTCTTTCCTTCCTTCCTTCATCCACACGCTTTACTGTGCTGCTGGGCAGGCCTGTGTCTGTGCCACTCTAGGCTAACCCATGAGGTGAGGGTGATGCCATTAAAACTCAAGTTCAGAAGAGGTGTAGCTTCCCACTGCTCAATTAATAATTTAACGCTACTCCTCTCTGTTGGGCTGAAGGTGATGGATACAAAGTAAGACTGGAACTTGTATCTAAAGTTGAATTAAACCTGAAGATTCATCCATTTAAGTGATTTAGTGCTTGTGCTTTCTGCTCTAGTAGAACTCTTCCCTCTCCAGCAAAACTCTACCTCATTGGCTGGCTGTCTGAAACTGCTTTCCTTCAACTAGATTGGCTTTGCCAGGACTCTTCGGCAGCATTTTCACAATGCAGTAAAGCCTCCATTTTGTCTCCATTACTTCCTGCACACTCCTCCTGTCGCTCAGAAAAAACCTCCCTAGTCTTTCCCGATCCCTTTTGTCACCCTCTCCATTGTGCCATTTGGAAGATTTCCTCTCTAAGATATAATTCAGGCATTCTGCCGTGCGATGTGGCATTCCGCACCACAAGTGGGCCTGAGTGCTGGCATCTCTCCTGAATGGCCACGAGGAAGACACTGGGAGCAGCAGTCAAGGTAAACACTGCTTTTAATCCTGGAAAGATAACAAATCAATAGAAATGTCTCTGGTGCAGACCCGTTCTTGGAGCGTCAACACCCTCACAGATCCACCCCTGGACAGCCGGACCGCGACAAAACAACCAGACAGGGACCAAACAACCAGACAGGGACGAAACAACCGGACAGGGACAAAACAACTGGAAAGGGACCAAGCAGCAGAACAGGAAAATTAGCATCATTTTAAAGACAGGTGTAGGCCGCCGATTGGTCAGGAGTAATGAATGAATGAATGAATGAATGAATGACTCAGCATTAGAATCTTCCTCGCAAAACTTGTGCTAAAGTTTCCATTTCAAATCCAGTTTGAAGTCTTGTCTCACTCCCCTCCCTCCCCACTGCCCGTATTTCTCTCCAGCCCACTTCCTGATACATCTTCACTGTCAAGTTCAATAAAGACAAGAAAAATTATACTTAGCAAAAAGCTTCTGTACGCCTTCTCAGTCACTTCCCTCAGACCACGTCACTCAGAAGGCCGGCGCCTGCCTCAGATAGAGTAATTAGGCAAGCCTAGAAGCAACGGCAGGGATCAGAGAAATGTGATGAGCCATCTTTTCTCATGGCCATGGACACATTAAACAGGAAGAGACAAGGGGAAAAGGGAAGTCATTTCAAACACTTATAATTAAATGATACAGTTGGCTTGATAGTCCTTCGACCATCTTACATTTAAATTACCTAAATTAATGAAGAAATACCCTTTTTTTCAGTGAGGAACTGAGGAGATGTTGAGCAACAGTGGCAAATCAACTTCTGTTCACGATGAGCGCCTTAGGGACCAAATGAAAAGTCACTGAAATAGCAGAAGGCTGAAAGAAACACACATTTAAAGAAAGTGAAACACACATTTACAGGGGAATTCAGAAATGGTCCCGGGTGTTTCTGTGTAGTTCTCAAACTATCTCTGATGCAGTATAACAGCAATCAAGAAAGAGGGTGACTCAAAGTGTAGCAAAGCTTACAAAGACAAAGGTAGGATGCTTGAATTTATCATCCCAGAAAATGAACACATAAAATAAAAAATAATATTTCGCCATGCATGTACAACCAAGAACAATCCGGACCCAATATGCTGGGCACAAATACAACAGTGGTTCAGTTCTAGCCAAAGACTCAAACAAACAGACAGTGTGCTCCTGAAGCTGTCAGTGGACTTGCTTGGCAGGGAGAAGTGCCGGTACTGCCTAAAAATAAAAACTCACTAAATAAACAATCCGTTCTGGGAGACCATTGATTTTGTTGTTGTTGTTGTTGTTTTTCTGTTTCCTGCAGCTTCCGTAGGAAACCGTGACAATGAGACTTCCTGTCGTGTAGCAAGAGCCAGTCCTTCACTGCTGAGGGGACAAAGGCAGGACTCTCAGTCCAGCACAGCTGTTTTCTAAAGGGGATATTGGGAGATCCATAGGGACTTAACTTAAAGGTGTAAAAAGTATGACCGCGCTAGCATTTCCTGATTAGAGTTTTATTTATGGTCTTTTAAAAGAGGATGTTCTGGGCTCCATAGGGACCGGACCTAAAGGTTCAGCTCGCCTGAACCCAGCCACTCTCATTTCCTGGTTTTATTTTTATTTATGAGCTGACCTTTCTGCTGACAGGGGTGACCGACTGTGAGGAAGAACAAAAGCTCTGTCCTCCGTAGAGCAACAACGCCCTCCCTCATGGGTTAAACGGTCCGACATTTGTGTATGTGTATGTGTATGTGTATGTGGATGTGGATGTGGATGTGGATGTGGATGTGTGTATGCATGTGTATGTGTATTTGTGTATGTGTGTGTTTGTGGGTGTGTGTCCCTTATGGGTTTAACGGTCTGGCATCTATTGAGATATGCAAGGCATGCTCTTTGGAACTCTACTCTCTTGTCCAGTTGTGTTAAAGAAGTCCTATGCAAATATAAGGCTGCTCTAATCTAACTCCCAATCGCAGATAAAAAGCAAAGGTCATTCGACAATAACATCATTGTTATGTTGGACATGGACCAGAAATACATTTGGGCTCTGTTCTGAAACTGTGCCTCAGTTATCATGAAAACTGAATATGAAATGCTCTTTGTTACTACTACATGCATGTTATTTGGTTTATAGAGGGTTGACAGCACATGTGATCAGTTATGAGCACATGGAAACGTATCAATAATCAATCACAATCAACAATTTAAATATGAAAATATAACACATTTGTTTGCAACTCAATGAGTTGTTATGAGTTTTGATGAAATAGATTGAAAAATTAGCTCTGTATAAAAACATGAGTAGATGTGGCTTTGTCAGCTTCACATGTGAGTGGCATTTCTCTTCAACAGATTTGAACTAAATCTTACACAGACGACCAGCTTTAAAGGTTCACCACTTTAACAAATCCTCCCCTATCCATGTACGGCCCTTAAAATGTGAATCTATACCAGTGCATAGAATAATATATGGCAACTGAATCTCAGACACAGACAACCACCCATAAAGGTTCACCACTTAACAAATCCCCCGGTATGTACGGTCCTTAAAATGTTAATCTATACCATGCAAGTAATATATGGCATCACGGCTGCTGCTGCTGCATGGCACTTTGCTGGAGATAAGCTTGGAGCACAGGCCCGACTCCGCGGCTAATTTATTCCCACCGTCACGCCGTCCTCCCATCTTTCTGTGCTAAGCAGAGACGGACTTAGTGCCGGGGCCTGTGGAGACGGAATGCAGGAAGCACACCCAGCCTTCCCTATGGGAGAGAGACGCGGATGAGACAGACTCGGATGAGAGGCAGTGGCACCATTTGTTCCACAGATTTCTTTCTGCACCCAGGAGTATAGAAAGTCCTCTCAGTTACCTGCTTGGATCTCAAGAACAGAAGTGGGGAACAGGCATTCTCCGGTATTCTGTTGTTGAATTCCTCGTACAGCACTAGATTGTACAACAACTCCGGTGTACACTCCGCAACAGTAGACATTCTGCACAAGACGGTGAAATGCACCGATTCTTTCCACAACACCAAACTTGCTCAATCTCAATGGTATTTGAATCAAATAAACAAATTGGATGAAATAAAAGCGGATCCCGTGGAGATCCGGCCCGCTTGACAAATGCTGCGGTCCGCTGGTGTTTGTGTTTCCACCCAGAACATGCAGATAAGGCATGAAACCTCTCGGCCATTCTTTCAGCGCTCATTAGCGTGGCGCTCCATCATTAGTTAACCTCCGGAGAGTTGGAGTAACCACAGTGGTCTGCGGACGCGTCATTAGGGAGACAGGCGCAGCGTGGATTAAAAGCCACACCAGTGACCGCCGGCAGCCATTAGCCAAACGCCACTGAGTTATTGTGTTAAATGAGAACATCACCTCTGTAGATTGAGAAAAAAAAGAGAGAGAAAAAAAACACTAACTGGGACTAAATAATTTTTAAGAATAATAGAACTGATTTGGTACCATTATTATAACAAAACAAGACAGTAAACAACTTGGGGTAAGCAAAACAGTAATATGGAAAATGGAGATTTAATTCACAGATGGGGAGCCAGACTGGAGATCATGCCACTCTTGGCAGTGTAGCTGCAGATGGGGATGGCCCTCGGATGGAGGCTGTCTGTGGGACACAGTAACTCCTGGGGCTCCTGAGACAGGCCTGTCTGTGGGAC
Organism: Clupea harengus; assembly: GCF_900700415.2. Classification (NCBI taxonomy): domain Eukaryota; kingdom Metazoa; phylum Chordata; class Actinopteri; order Clupeiformes; family Clupeidae; genus Clupea; species Clupea harengus. The sequence goes on along the minus strand of NC_045159.1, from coordinate 18,847,905 downwards.
ACAGTAACTCCTCTACCTGGGGCTCCTGAGACAGGCCTGTCTGTGGCACACAGTAACTCCTCTACCTGAGGGCTCCTGAGACAGGCCTGAAAGTGAGGGATTCCCTCACAGAGCCACAGGGCGGTTCCACCCAGCTGTGCTGCTCACAGGGCGGTTCCACCCAGCTGTTCTGCTCCTGTTCCTACCTCCTCTCTGCTCCCGGGCAGCGTTGGCATCACAACCAACCCGAAGAACAAGAAGTGCCGTGTGCTCTCCTATGTCGACTGGTAGAGTAAGGCGCTAACAACACCACGAAAACACATATCTGTGCAATGCTGTGAAAACTGTCAGGAACACTACATGATGTAATATAGAGAACACCCTCCACTAGGTTCTCATGGCAACATCCAGTGCACACCTTCCTCCAGAGCACACAACTCCCTCAGACCTGCGGATAAGTCATGGATGAGGGCGAGGACACTATTAATATGAAAACACACGCGCACACACACACACACACACACACACACACACACACACACACACAAACAAAGACTATAGAGTGTGTTTTGTGGGTCCTACTGCACTCGTGTACTTTAAATTAAATGCAGTGCAGAACAGTACCATACAGAGAGCTGAGATGGAGGCACGTGGAGGGCAGTGCTCTTAGAGAAGACATAAATGGGTGTTCTGTTCATATGCCAAAGAAATGAAGAAAAATAGTAAAAAATAGATATCAGCTTCCCATACATCCTGTCTATAAATGAAATACATGGTGCAGACACACATGGTGAAGACATAGCGAGTTGTTGTAGCCTGTGAGGAAAAAGTTGTCTTCTTTCCATTCGTTGGTGAAGTATTGATGGGAAAGTTCTCCCTAAACTGGGAGCTGTCAGCGATCGATTGGTGTCTGATCCAGCCAGGAAGATCTCCAGTCTGAATGCTGAGGGTCAGGCAGTCAGTGGGAGAATGAAGGAGAGCATCCTCTGCTCCACTCCACGCATCCACCAACACTGGCCTGGATTCAGCCCAGACTGACTTTTCATATAAAACTAGCGTGCTAATTAGCTAAACTAGCTTACAGCCATACCACACTGAGCACATCCGATCTCGGAAGCTAAGCAGTGCTAGGCCTGGTTAGTACTTGGATGGGAGACCAACTGGGAATACCAGGTGCTGTAAACTGAAGCTGGGTGGGCCAATCCCTCGCTTAGAGGATTTACTGGATTACAGAAACAATGAGAACAAGTGGATACCAAATCCAGTGGAAACTCACTATCGGCGGCCTATGCTCCACTATAGAGTGAGAAGGCAAACAACTGCAACAATTAGCTAAACTAGTGAGCTAACTAGCTAAAAGCCATCAGATTCACTTGGCAAACACCAACAACTGCATAAGAGGCACTAAGAAGAGTCAGCTAGCTTACTTACTGATGTAGTTTGGCAATGCATTTTGTAATAGTTTCTCTTTCATTTTCATGGGATTTCGGACCCAGATCTCAAAATTACTGAAGGGATAACCTGAGTGGCCTAAATGTGTTTATCTTCACATGATTGAACAACACAGAAATACATTTTTTTGGATGTTAAAACAAGATACCTACAAAAACATACTTCAGAAAATAGACAAAAAAAGCTGTCTAATGTGCTTTTTTCTTCCAGCGTAGACTGCTACCGGGATGCAGTCCAGAGATGTCCAGTAACCGGCTGTGTGTTAAACAAAGAACTGTAAACACTGTCTCAACCCTCCAAGAAAAAGAGGAAACATGTTCTGTTTGGCCTTGTAGATGAGCAGTATTGTTTCATCTGGTCTGTGCTTCATAAAAGGAACTGTGTGGACAGCTCAGTGCAAAGGTTCACCGCAGCTTCACTGTGAGAGAATCAGTCAATTTGTCAATGTTTTATTAGCATTAGGAGACTAACACAAATCTGTGTATATGTGAATCATTTATAGTACGTGCCTCTTCTATATTACATTATTTAGAAGCCGCTTCAGAAATATACATTTTAAGATCAGAGCAGACAAAGGCAAGACTTAAGACAAACCTTTTTGCCTCCTGTTTTGGTGGAGAGAGAGAGGTTAGAGTGGTAACTGCAGAGGAGAGAGAGAGGTTATAGTGGTAACTGTAGAGGAGAGAGAGAGGTTATAGTGGTAACTGCAGAGGAGAGAGAGATGTTAGAGTAGTAACTGCAGAGGAGAGAGAGAGAGAGAGAGGTTATAGTGGTAACTGTAGAGGAGAGAGAGATGTTAGAGTGGTAACTGCAGAGGAGAGAGAGAGAGAGAGGTTAGAGTGGTAACTGCAGAGGAGAGAGAGATGTTAGAGTGGTAACTGCAGAGGAGAGAGAGAGAGATGTTATAGTGGTAACTGTGGAGGAGAGAGAGATATAATGATGGTAATTGCAAAGGAGAGAGAGAGGTTATAGTGGTAACTGCAGAGGAGAGAGAGAGAGATGTTAGAGTAGTAACTGCGGAGGAGAGAGAGAGAGAGGTTAGAGTGGTAACTGCGGAGGAGAGAGAGAGAGAGAGGTTAGAGTGGTAACTGCAGAGGAGAGAGAGAGAGAGGTTAGAGTAGTAACTGCAGAGGAGAGAGAGAGAAAGGTTAGAGTGGTAACTGCAGAGGAGAGAGAGAGGTTATAGTGGTAACTGCAGAGGAGAGAGAGATGTTAGAGTGGTAACTGCAGAGGAGAGAGAGATGTTATAGTGGTAACTGCAGAGGAGAGAGAGAGAGAGAGATGTTAGAGTGGTAACTGCAGAGGAGAGAGAGATGTTATAGTGGTAACTGCAGAGGAGAGAGAGAGAGAGGTTATGGTGGTAACTGCGGAGGAGAAAGAGATGTTAGAGTGGTAACTGCAGAGGAGAGAGAGAGAGATGTTATAGTGGTAACTGTGGAGGAGAGAGAGATATAATGATGGTAATTGCAAAGGAGAGAGAGAGGTTATAGTGGTAACTGCAGAGAGAGAGAGGTTAGAGTGGTAACTGCAGAGGAGAGAGAGAGTTTATAGTGGTAACTGCGGAGGAGAGAGAGAGATGTTATAGTGGTAACTGCAGAGGAGAGAGAGAGAGAGGTTATAGTGGTAACTGCAGAGGAGAGAGAGAGAGAGTTTATAGTGGTAACTGCGGAGGAGAGAGAGAGAGGTTAGAGTGGCAACTGCGGAGGAGAGAGAGAGAGGTTAGAGTGGTAACTGCGGAGGAGGGATTTCAGATTATTGGAGCAAGAGAAATAAACACCACTGCATCTGCAGCATTTCTCAGCCATTGGGGAACAGAAGGGCTGTGATCTGCAGATCTACGCATACCTCTGGAGTCAGAGAGGAGCAGTGGGGAGGCAGAGGGAGGAGCGGAGAGGCAAAGGGAGGAGAGGAGAGGTGAGAAGTGGTGTGTTACCGTTTGATGGCCAAAGGGAAAGGGAGAGTCAGAGGGGAGATCCAGATGATTTTATGCATGGCAGGCGACAAACACACAAACACACAGACACGGTCCCCCTGCGGAGATCCTCACCCTTGGACTCAGTCTGTCTGTCTCTGCATTGTTTATCTCTTCAGCTGGCTGGCTGCATCCTCCTCTAACAGACACGTAATCATGCACACACACCGGGAGATAAGCACACACACACACACACACACACACACACACACACACACACAGACACACACACACACACACACACACACACACACACACACACACCGGGAGATAAACACACACACACACACACACACACACACACAGACAGACACACACACCGGGAGATAAACACACACACACACACACACACACACACACACACACACACACACACAGATGCACTTACATCCACATGCATATATACTGTAGACACACTCACATTTACACTGTATGCAAAAGCTCACACAGTCACATTTGCATACACACTGAATGACGTGAACACACACACACAAACACACATACACACACACACTCTCATACATATATCCACATTCACACACACACAACACAAATGCTCCTCCTGACAGCGTGCATAAAGGCTGAATGAAAGGCGTGTAGAAGGCCTGAAATGCACCCTCCTACACACGTCCTGTCCCATTCAGCTCATCCACAGCATGCTTTCAGATGAAGAGAAAGCACAGCTTTTTATACACATCCCAGCTCCATTCTTCCAATCAGGCACATGACAACAGCGCGGAGGTGCCTGCAGGCTGTCAATGGCTTTACACAAATTCTGTTGAGGGCTTCATATTTCTAATTGTTTTATGAAAGGAGCTGAAAACGCCCTGATATATGGTGGAGTTTGCTATAGAAATCTATTTGAATTGTGATTTAGTCTTTGGGGGATACAGAGGTTGTTTTTTCTGGGTTGTGGCATTTTTGCCACAGGTGATTGGATCAATATGGATTTATAATTATTGCTGTGATAAACAAGCCAGGTCTTTAGAGGAGTTTGCCGAAACAAATGACCCCGACGATTTCGGTGGAAGAGTGAGCGATGATTCACAATGACAAGGCATGAATTATTGAGGCCGTGAAGCACAACACTCGAAGCGATGTTTCACTCCGCACACGGAGAGCAGCTCAGGCAAACACACACACAGAGACAAAAGCGAGCGTTTCATCAGCCCTGCCCACAGTGGCGCGCCTGCCTGGCGATCACTGAGAGCGCGTGGAGTTGAAAGGAGATAAGCAGGCGCTAAAATCTATCAACATAAACACAATGGGTTTTTTAAGCACGTCGCTGAGCCTCCACAAGGGTGAACCTGTGAAAGTCGAGCGGCTTTCAGCGCTGCGGTTTGTCCTCCGAGAGAGGCTGGAACAGAACGTCCCATCAATACTCTGTACTGATGCCTGCAGAGATGCCATCAGAGCAGTATGAAACATTGACGGGGCCACAAATGTGTGCTCAGCATCTGAGCAGACTTGATTTATTCTGACTAGATTACTCCCTATGAAAATCATGTGGGTCACTGTGGTGTCAAAACCTGTGCAAAGCATGATCTGCAGTCAGAAGAATGCAGGCTTTTTTATTGTTTGACTGAAACCATAATCAGGTGGTTCTATCAGCTACACTGCACTCTAGGTGCTTGGCCATGGACCTGCTAGTGCAGTGTCTGACTAGAACTATGCTGAAATGGACCTGATTGTGCAGTGTCTGACTAGAACTATGCTGAAATGGACCTGATTGTGCAGTGTCTGACTAGAACTATGGACTTGCTTGTGCAGTGTCTGACTAGAACTATGGACTTGCTTGTGCAGTGTCTGACTAGAACTATGCTGAAATGGTTCAGCTCCCTTATTGGAACACTGGATAGCACTGGAAAAAGAATGAGTTACCATAATTCCATGTGGTGCAACTGATAAAAGGTTTTCAAGATTTCAAGATTCAAGAGTAAAAAAATGATATCTCTGAAAGAACCTTTTATTCAATGGTTATAACGTAGGTAAACATCAAAAATGATATCATTTTAGAAAATGTCATGTTTACCAGGTAAAAACTATGATATATAATATTCACATATTTGGAGTGGAAGTAAATCAACATATGAAAGTACTTTAGAAAGCACTATATCAGGCAGAAGCCATTTAAAGGAAAGTACTGTGAAAAGCACTACATCAGGCAGAAGCCATTTAAAGGATATGCATATGTTTTTTTCCCTTTCCCCCACAGCGTGTTTAACAGTCTGGCGTATTCCCTTGGAGTAATTTCTCACATAGCTGCCTTCAAGACAATGATGAGCTCTGACCTCCTGCGACCTGTTTAATCTGCTGTGCACTGTAGCACTGCTTCCAGGCGAGCAGATGGTGTTGAACACTGCCTGACAGTGCCTTTAACCTGCGGTGGCGCCAGCCTCCCCAGCCGACACACGGGAGGTGAGGAGGCAGGGAGAGCAGTGTGAGGCAGCAGCCAGGGGGGGTTATGGGGTAAAGGGGGGGGGGGTGTCTCAACAGAAGCACACAGCACCTGAGATGATGAAAGGAGGCCATTTGAACGCCCTTCTCTTACCACAGGTGGCTCTGAGGCACAGGGAGAGAGTGGAGGGGGGGGAGCAGCTGGAGGAGGAGGAGGAGGAGGAGCTCTGAGTTCATGCTGAGGTAAAGGGATCGCATCACACATCACAGTCACAGACAGCACAGTCACACACATCACAGTCACACACAGCACAGTCACACGCATCACAGTCACACGCATCACAGTCACACACAGACAGCACAGTCACACATCACAGTCACACGCAGCACAGTCACAGACATCACAGTCACACACAGCACAGTCACACACATCACAGTCACAGACAGGATAGTCACACACAGCACAGTCACACACATCACAGTCACACACAGCACAGTCACACATCACAGTCACACGCAGCACAGTCACAGACATCACAGTCACACACAGCACAGTCACACACATCACAGTCACACAGCGCAGTCACACACATCACAGTCACACATCACAGTCACATGCATCACAGTCACACACACATTTTCCTCATGTTTCCCACATCTATAAGTGATACTGTGTGTAAGTATGTGTAATTTTGTAATTATGTATTTTATGCGTAAAGGATAATGGCCTTCAAGGTGTTCCATTAAATGAATATACTGGACGAGGCGATGGCAAAGACCACTTGGCAAAAGTTTATTTTGTCCATTCATTATCTAGCCTGACTATGCACTTACTGTAGAGTATTGGTATGGAGTACTTCTAGTCACCGGGGTCTAAGTGACTACATGTGAGTGTCTTTATGTGTGAGTATGCTGTGAGATAGTGGAGTGAATGTATTCATAAAGTCCCTCACGTGGCCTTGACTCTGACCACACATGGGGCCCTAATTCATTGATGAGCAACGAGCAAAGCAACAAGCAACGAGCAAAGCAACAAGCAACGAGCAAAGCAACAAGGAAAGCAACAAGCAACACGCAACAATCAAAGCAACAAGGGAAGTCCGTCTCGCAAGAACTAAAGCTATGTGGGAGCATTGCGCTGACCCACCCGAGTTTACTCTTAGGATTTTACTCATGGTATTAAATCAGCTAAATGATTTAGCCAAGGTATTAAATGACTTTATGCGAAGCAGACCTTGCTCTTTGCCTTTCTCTTTGGCAGTTGACCGTCAATGAAATTAGGGACTATAGACTCAGTTTCAGCAGCATTCACTGAGACGTGAGCCTCCCTGACACGGATTTGAGCTAACAGAGAGAAAGACTCTTTATTACTCAACCTTAGTGCCGAGCACACCGTGGCAGCGTCTAACCGCAGCATCACTTTCATGAGTGTGTAGCCAGAGAGCGCTTAAACAGCAGGCTTTATTCAGGTGTGACGCTAGGCTAACCAAAGAAGTGAAGGAAGAATACTGAGGAGAAAGTGAAAGCCACACTCTAAACACACACACACACACACAGACAGACACACACACCCACACACCACAGGAGCAGATAGGAAACATGCAGGGAGAAGATAATCTGTGGGTGACCTGTAGGTGTTTCAGTATCTGAACACTCAACTAAACTTTTTTGAGTGGGCAACTAAGGGACATTCCTAAGACTGGGACCCAGACTGTACCAATATAACAAGTTGAAGTTTCCAGGTTATACTGTTAAAAAAACAAGGCTACTCTACCATGAAAGTGTTAGAATATAATGTTAAAATGTGTTGTGCAAAAATCGTATTAAAGACTGAAAATAAATGTGCCAATATAAGGCATTTCAAGAGCTAAACAGAACGCCGATGCCCCTGTAATGCCACCTGCTGTTTTGGTACCTAGACATTTGAACTCGTACAAGAGGAATAAGTGTCAAGTCACATGATCCAGATATGACATGGTTGCAGTGCACTTGTTGGGGGGGATTTTCATTGAAAGGTGTTTTGTAAAGCATTGCATGCACATCTGCAAGTTGTGGGGCATATATATATATAAAACACATTCCGTTAACAAGTTGTGGGGGTATTGGTTACACATTCAGTTTGTGACAATGGCAACACCATGACAAATCTAAAAAAAAAAAAAAATCCTCATAGGTAATTTTCTGGCTTCACAATAGCCTCGAGTTGATAAATTAGTCAAGTTTATTTGAAACCAACAGTAAGCTTGTTTGGCTAACAAAGGTGAAAATTGAGAATTGTTTTGTTGAACTCAAGTAAAGGCACCAGAACCATTTCAAGCCAGTTTTGGATGATTCTGGTACTAATCTTCTCTTCAAATAAACTGACAAGGCAATGACCAGCTGCTTAAACAATTGTATTTATTGCCACAAAGTTGCATATTGAGGGTTGCTTCCACATCCTGGTGACCACACGGTTCCTGGTATAAAAGAAAAACACAAATTCAGAAAACTGAGAAACTTATAATTGCTCTTGGTCTGGAGACATTTATTAAAAGGAAATGTAGCCAGCATGTCATGTGGGACTAACGGGCGTGTCCCCTTCTGTGAGAACACCCGAGTCCAAGATTTGGTCTTGGCCTTCGGTTGGTCGAGATCAGAGGGATAAAGGAACTTGACAAAAAAAGGTTTGAGGGGTTCATTGTAGTTAGAAATCTCCTGCAGACTACATTTCTGTGAGGGCAGACGGTTGGCAGTTCTGATGGAGTGGTCGTTGGAGCAGCAGTGGATGCTGGAGCCTTAGCTGGCATGGGTGGTGGGAAAAGGTACTGGTGGTAAAACTGGTCAGTGTCCATTAACTGCTGCTGGACTTGATTGGATGGCTTGATCGTCGTTGAAGCCACTTCAGTTGCTGCTGCTGCTGCTTACAGGCAGTGGATGAAGTTGCTTCTGTGGTAGTTGGAGCTTCAGTAGTTTGGTAGGGAACCTTCAGTGGCATGAAAGGGTTAGCGTATCCTGGGTACATGAAGTCAGAGTGCATCAACTGTTGCTGCTGCTGATCTTGTGGATGAAGCTTACAGGCAGTGGATGAAGTTGCTTCTGTAGTAGCGGGAGCTGCAGTAGTTTGAGGGGGAGCCTTTACTGGCATGAAAGGGTTTCTGTATCCTGGGTACATGAGGTAAGAGTGCATCAATTCTTGCTGCTGCTGCTGCTGCTGCTTCAACTGTTGCTGCTGCTGCTGCTGCTGCTGCTGCTGCATCAACTGTTGCTGCTGCTGCATCAACTGTTGCTGCTGCTGTTGATCTTGTGGGGGAAGCTTAGAGGCAGTGGATGAAGTTGCTTCTGTAGTTGGAGCTTCAGTAGTTTGGTAGGGAGCCATCACTGGCATGAAAGGGTTAGAGTATCCTGGGTACACGAAGTCAGAGTGCATCAACTGTTGCTGCTGATCTTGTGGGGGAAGCTTAGAGGCAGTGGATGAAGTTGCTTCTGTGGTAGTGGGAGCTGCAGTAGTTTGAGGGGGAGCCTTTACTGGCATGAAAGGGTTTCTGTATCCTGGGTACATGAGGTAAGAGTGCATCAATTCTTGCTGCTGCTGCTGCTTCAACTGTTGCTGCTGCTGCTGCTGCTGCATCAACTGTTGCTGCATCAACTGTTGCTGCTGCTGCTGCATCAACTGTTGCTGCTGCTGTTGATCTTGTGGGGGAAGCTTAGAGGCAGTGGATGAAGTTGCTTCTGTAGTTGGAGCTGCAGTAGTTTGAGGGGGAGCCTTTACTGGCATGAAAGGGTTTCTGTATCCGGGGTACATGAAGTAAGAGTGCATCAATTCTTGCTGCTGCTGCTGCTGCTTCAACTGTTGCTGCTGCTGCTGCTGCTGCTGCTGCTGCTGCTGCTGCATCAACTGTTGCTGCTGCTGCATCAACTGTTGCTGCTGCTGTTGATCTTGTGGGGGAAGCTTAGAGGCAGTGGATGAAGTTGCTTCTGTAGTTGGAGCTTCAGTAGTTTGGTAGGGAGCCATCACTGGCATGAAAGGGTTAGAGTATCCTGGGTACACGAAGTCAGAGTGCATCAACTGTTGCTGCTGATCTTGTGGGGGAAGCTTAGAGGCAGTGGATGAAGTTGCTTCTGTGGTAGTGGGAGCTGCAGTAGTTTGAGGGGGAGCCTTTACTGGCATGAAAGGGTTTCTGTATCCGGGGTACATGAAGTAAGAGTGCATCAATTCTTGCTGCTGCTGCTGCTGCTTCAACTGTTGCTGCTGCTGCTGCTGCTGCATCAACTGTTGCTGCTGCTGCTGCTGCTGCATCAACTGTTGCTTCTGCTGCATCAACTGTTGCTGCTGCTGTTGATCTTGTGGGGGAAGGTTAGAGGCAGTGGATGAAGTTGCTTCTGTAGTAGTTGGAGCTTCAGTAGTTTGGTAGGGAGCCTTCACTGGCATGAAAGGGTTAGAGTATCCTGGGTACACGAAGTCAGAGTGCATCAACTGTTGCTGCTGATCTTGTGGGGGAAGCTTAGAGGCAGTGGATGAAGTTGCTTCTGTGGTAGTTGGAGCTTCAGTAGTGGGAGCTGCAGTAGTTTGAGGGGGAGCCTTTACTGGCATGAAAGGGTTTCTGTATCCTGGGTACATGAGGTAAGAGTGCATCAATTCTTGCTGCTGCTGCTGCTGCTGCTGCTGCTGCTTCAACTGTTGCTGCTGCTGCTGCATCAACTGTTGCTGCTGCTGCTGCATCAACTGTTGCTGCTGCTGCTGCATCAACTGTTGCTGCTGCTGCTGCTGATCTTGTGGGGGAAGCTTAGAGGCAGTGGATCCTGGGTTTTGCATCCTGGGTTGTATCCCAGTAGATGGAGCTTCAGTAGTGGGAGCTGATGGATGGATAAGTGGTCGATCCATAGGAGATTGAGAGGCTTGGGTTGACACAGGGCAAGAAAGGGTTACTGGATTGCCTTGCCATAACATCTGGAGCAAATGGTTGCCACCCTGGAGGGAAAATAAATAAATACCATTAAAAAAATAAGTCATGCCCAGTTTTTAAAACAACTACACACAACAACGAAGTCCTACATGAGTTGGAATGCTAAAGATTAACTTCAGGGTCTTTTTGGCATCATCTCCTGGACCAATTCTGGTTCAGAAGCCATGTACACCCAGTGGGCATGTACATGCACACAACAGGCTATATGTAAGGCACCGAGTGTGATGGTTGGCTGATCTCGCCCTCATATATACCACCCCTTTGTTTCCATTTCAAGTAGCTTGCATGTTGTTGGGGTTTGGTTATTACATTTAAGAATTTTGTAAGCTACATTTTTAGTATGTGTGATATTTCATAATTTAATATTTAGGGCACCCCAATGGTCAGCAGCAGATCCAACAACAAGCTTACATGGAATATTATTATTATTAGGGCTGAACGATTAATTGCATTTGCGATTTAATCGCGATATGATAGAACGCGATTTTCTAACCGCAACGTTCGCGATTAAAAAACGTGGTCTAAAAAAAAAAATATATATATATATTTTTTTGATGGTACATTTTGCACACAGTGTTTAAAAAGTGCATGCCTAGTGTTTATATTTAAAATGACTTTTTTAAATTACTTAAATGCACAGTGGCAAAGCCACCGATTTGTTGTTCTTGTTTCTGTAATGAGCAGTTAAATAAAAATGTAAAATGTGGGAAATAATATTTTACACTAAATGTATCTAATATTGTGTTGGTCATATTTAAATCATTCATTACGTTTTGTTGGGAAAAAAAGAGGATAAAAAAAAATCGCATATTAAATCGCAATATTTTGGTAAAAAAATCGCAATTAGATTATTTTCCCAAATCGTTCAGCCCTAATTATTATTGTTTTTTAAACTTCCATAGCTGGTAGAAAAAAAAATGCAAATGCATTATGGGTGCCATGAAGGCATTTACTCAAACACCTTTTGTATTTAAGTCACTTTCTAGTGACTCCTATAATTAAAAATGACAACACCTACCTGATTTATAACATCACAACCATCATAAGTGATGAGAAACACAAAGCCCAGTACGGTCCTGTACACAGAGTAGCCACAGTCCTCCGGCAGCTGGTTTAGCTTGAGCGGTGTTCCTCCTGCTGACAAAAAGACACCAAGTCCTCAGGTTCTCTCCCAGAGTTTACAATGACCCAACCCCACACACAAGGAAGGAACAGAAATGGTTAGACTGCTGAATCTGGCAAGCCTTTGCATTAGTGTAGTCAGTGAGTAGCTGATAACAGCAAGGCCCTGGTGAGTTGTTGAAAATATATTTCAGCACCAAAAACGAGCAGTCGGCTGAAGCCCAATATTTTAAAACTGTCCAATATAAGCCCTTTACCTCTGTCTAGCTGAAGTGAAGAGGATCCTGGGCCTTGTGCCAAGAACTTCATGAGGTCCTTAGTACATAACACAGTTGGTCGCATACTAGCCCAGGCTGCCTTAGAAGAACTGGAGTCATCAATGACATCTTGTCCACCAACCAGCTCAGCAGCGTCGGCTTGAATGTTAAAGCCATCCTCATTTTTCACTGGGCCAAAATCAGAAATATCTCTGCCGAACATAATGGTACCCACTCGAACATCATCGTTTTTTTCCTCTCCGTGTCTCTCTTGTCTTTGCGTGATTTCGAGGCTTACACAGCCTATTTGGCTGAAACAAAGAACGCCAAGACAGAAAAGTAAAACCACATCCTGGTTTGGTTTAAGCCTCATTTTAGAATTTTCATAAACAGGGAGCTGCCCAAACGCTTGTCTCGCGGTCCTTTCGGTTGGGTATAAATAGAAAGCGAGTTATTCCCAATTAACATAAATTGATGTCAGACCAACAATATCGCTTAACTCCTTGTCAGTTTATCAGACGCAGCTGGTCTTACTTACATAAATACTCACCAATTTCATTGAGTTAACAGCTGAACAGGTCAAATTAGACGCCAGCCCAATGATAACTCAGTCACATCAACTATTCAATCAGTTTCACTGGATAATCTCAGGCGCTAAACGAGGCCTGTGTCATCAATAGACTTAACATGAATGGGCATAGTTGTAGTAATGTCCCCATAAAGTAGGCTACGAACTGTGTGTGCTTATCTAAATCGTTCGGAAGTCCGTAGAGAACATGAGTCACACAGACACAGACGGACGGACAGACGCCACACACAGATCTATAGCAGGCGGCAAGTGGTTCTGGGACAGAGGTGGCCCAGTGCTGGCGCAGATCCAGACATCACAGGTTTGCAGTATCTACACGACATGTCAGTGGGTTCTGATCCAGACATCACAGGTCTGCAGTATCTACCCCAGTGGTGGAATGTAACGAAGTATTTTTACTTCGTTACTGTACTTCAGTACATTTTTACGTATCTGTACTTTACTTAAGTAAAAATAATAGTGCATACTTTTTACTTTTACTCCATTACATTTTTTAGCTATTATCTATACTTTTACTCCGCTACATTTCTACAATATGTGTTGTTACTCGTTACATTTTATGAACACAGTTTCGCCAAAATGTTGCCTACACAAAACTATGGATTGCGTTGCTGTTTTGGAAGTTTAAACCAATCAGGTGGCTCTATCCTATGATAGTGTGCGCGTTTGGCAGCAGCACTAGTGGTAGCTTTGCATGTTATACCTGAACATTCAACAGACAGCCTGACTACTGCCTATTCAACATGGATCCAGAGTCGGCCTGAACTGAGCCCTCTGATATGAGCCACCCTTGGCCCTATTTAAAAGATAAGTTCGAGTTCAAAGGCCCCAAGAATGACTCCTGGAGGTTTCAATGCGGTTCCTGTCTCCCTCAAAAAAAGGAGTTGCTAGCCTTCAATAATTCGCCCTCAAATTTAAAGTAGCATATCGAGGTAAGCAGAGTGATTGCTATACTAAGTTAATGTCCCTGACTTTTGAATATTGATATATGTATTTAATTCGTTTACTGACATGATATTATAATGTTATCTAGCGAAATGCATGTTGACATACAGCAATAGTATCAATAAACATGATTGTATCTTCATTATATATTTAACGTAGTGGTAAGATAAAGCTGGTAGGTTAGCTATGTCAAGCTAGCGTGCCTTGTTCTGTACAGTCTTACAATTACATTTGTTTTTCATGTTCCCCATTTTTTACACGTTTACAATTAAATAAAAGATTTAAAGATATCACATGGTGTCTTTATTGGTTTGGCTCATGGTATTACCTTTGCAAATAATCCCTGGTAGATAACTTGTCATCCGCAGAATTGTAAGATATAGTAGTGTGAACAGTATTACAGATGGTAGGCACAATAAGTACACCAACCTTTCCAATTAACAAATGTTGTTGCTTATAATTATTACTAGAAGTCACATCTGTAGAGGCATTTATTACCAGTAGCTATTTCTTTATCAAAATGGCACAGCCTAGACATTGAGAGACAAGCCATTGCGTGAGTACTTTTACTTTTAATACTTAAAGTAAATGTAAAAGTAAGTACTTTTTACTTAAGTAGGATTGTTGATGTAGTACTTTTACTTTTATTTTCCTGGGTACTTTTACTTAAGTACTAAACTTCAGTACTTCCTCCACCACTGATCTACACTACATGTCAGTGGGTTCTGATCCAGACATCACAGGTCTGCAGTATCTACACGACATGTCAGTGGGTTCGGGAATGGGCCCAGCTCACGCCTGGCGCTGATCCAGAGGTCACATGTCACATATCACAGAGGGGAGCTGACTTTGGGACAGGGACACCCTAGATATGGCGCTAATTCACATACCATACCTCTCTGGTAGATGAGAACTAAATCTAGGATGGTTCTGGCCATTATTATCTGTGTAAATGTCTTTCTGTGATGTGTCTGGTAAACTTCCCGTAAATGTGAGTCACTCCACTTCCCTATGAGAGGAACTCTTGCACTCTTCGTCGTCGTTTCATTTGTACATCTTGCCCCATCCCCCTCCTCTTCATCTTCCTCATCATCCTCACCCTCATTCCCATCCTGCCCCAGAGGCTTCTCAGACCTCTACTTCCCCCCATGACCTCGGTGGTATGTCAGACATCGGATCACTTTGGACCCAAACCAATTGGATCCGGCCAGCTGCTATCGGACCTACTGCCTACTGCAGAACCCAGTGACTCAGACTCCAGCTGTGACACTCTCACTGTGTGTGTGTGTGTGTGTGTGTGTGTATGTTTGGGTGTGTGTATGTGTGTACAAGCATATGTGTGTGTGTGCACGAGCGTGTGTGTGTGTGCCTGTAGTGTGATGACCCTTACCGCCGACCTGTCCTTCCCTGTAATCTCTCTCTCTCTCTCTCTCTCTCTCTCTCTCTCTCTCTCTCTCTCTCTCTCTCTCTCTCTCTCTCTCTCTCTCTCTCTCTCTCTCTCATTCTCTGTAGTTGTCTGTCTCTCTTTTTCCATTTCTATTACAGCAATGCTGCCTGCCCACTAACCTTTATGTCTGTCTTGACCTTGCTCTGTTTTCTATATGGAAGTACATGAAGACTTGTCTCTCTCTCTCTCTCTCTCTCTCTCTCTCTCTCTCTCGTTGGCATGACCATAACATTCTACAGTATAACCAAAGCTGGGTTGGGGGTGTACACTGTATACACAAGATACATCAAAAGGTTAAGGGAGAAGTGGAAACAATAATAATAATAATAATAATAAAAATAATAATCATTATCATCAAGGGAGTAAGACAAACAACAAACATGAACATATGTGAATTGAATTTATGGGCTGTCCCTCTGTGTATGGCAAGAAGTCATTGTGCGAGGCATTCCTCATTTTCTCCAATGAGGTATGAAAGCCTCTCCCAACTGCTCGCCAGCAGGAACTCGTGTAAGACTTCAATCTTTTAAAAATAGTTTTGCCTAATGTCGTCATATTTTGTGCACTGTGTCAGGAAGTGCAGCGCTGTCTCTATGGTTACTTGTTCACAGTGGGGGCACAGTTTGGGGGCAAAGTCCTGTATGCTCTTTCTCTCAAATCATTCACTGCAAGATTGAACATTCCATTTGAGTTGATTTTTAAGCCTTAATATCTGTAGTTATTTGTGTGTTCAATTGAGTGTGTCCCTATTGTGTTTCTCTCTTTTGTTCTCTCTCTCTCCCTCTTTCTCTTTCTCTCTCTCTCTCTCTCTTCCATAGCCCCACAGAAGCCTGGTACCTTTACCCAGATGGCTGCAGGCTCCACAGCAGATCCAGTCTGGTGGTTGAATCTATTGCATCTGTGCCACACAGATCAGTGTCTGAGTAAGACTCTTTTTCCCCCCCTTGTCAACGCACAGCCTTATACACTGCATCACTCCCCACAGCACACCCTGGGACAGTCCAGAGATTTGGGGCAGATCCGCCAACGACTCTACCACTGGTCAGAGCCTGGTCTCTCCTCGACTCAGTTCCTGTTACCAGTCCCTGCTTTGCATTGTCATAGCTGATTCTGAATCTGTTGGGATGGTTCTAATTGTATCTGACCCATGTAAGGGCCACGGCCTAAACCAGCTGTTGTGCAGTATAGGCTACATTAGTGCTTAATTAGTTCTTTAATTAGTGATAAGATGCGTGGTTAACAGCTTGCCATGTTGCCTTTTCCTCTTTAGCACGGTTGAGTGAGCCGGAGGATAAACCACACTCGACTTACTGTAACTGAGGAACTGGATCTGGCAGCCATTACTCTCCACGTTCTGCCTCAAGACTCTCCATTTTGTTGTGTTCAGGGGAGGCGTGCACATTCACCGTGACCTTCCAGTCCATCTCATTTTATTAGCACATGACCTTGGTGAGCCTGAACGCCCGCCACCTCCTCCTATCATTGTCAATCATTGGATGGAGTTTTCGTCATCTCCGAGAGACAGGACACACTATGCAGAATGAATATGCACTGGGTGTTATCTCCTCGCAGTATTAGATCAGGCTGAGGAGGGAGAAAGGGTGGGGTGGGGGGGGGGTCTCACTATTGTCATGTAAATTATCCTTCAAGGCACTCTGCTGTCTGCCGGATGGCATCTTGTTATTATGAGCTATAAGGAACAGCTTGTTCTAGGACAAGGAGAGAGAGAGAGAGAGAGAGAGAAAGAGAGGGAGAAAGAGAAAGAGATGCTCATCTGTATGAAATGTGTTCATATGTCAGGCCTCTTCCTAGGACTTTTGGCCGCCCTGCTGGCCATTCTGTGCATGACATTACCTTGTGGTCCGTTTTAGTTTTGCTTTACCATGTGCTTTTTGCTTGTTTTTGTGGATCATGTGCTTTTGTTTGTGTTTTGTTATTCCATGTGCTCCTGACCCCACCCTTTACCTGCTGTGTTCTACTCCCTGCCATTTCCTGCATTCACAGGGTCACGTTCTATCTTTATTTACCCCCTTCTCTGTTTGTCCCAGATTGTCCCAGCCTTTTGATTGTGTCCATCTAGCCGTTTGTCCTGTTTTGTGTTCTGTATCATGCCTTTTTCTGGTTTGGGGATTTTGCCTGCTGTTTTGGGTTGTTTGTCTGCCTGTGTTCCTGTTTCTCAGTTTGAGCTTTGCCTGCTCCTGGACTACTCTTTGTGACTGCGATCTTGATTGTCCAGCTTTTGTTGGGCAGCCATCTTGAGCCCTGTTTGTTTTTCCTGTGAGACTGGAGAATCTTGTGTTGAGATGAGTCATTCTCTCTCTTTCTCTCATTATGACATCACATCTCACGTGTCCATCTGTATGACATGTCTCAAATGGAGAAGAACAGTTCAGCCTTTAAAGTGGTTGGAGAGGAAATGTTTAGTAGAACACAGTTGATGGAAGAACACCTCAGAGCACAGAGAGGTTGTGGATGTCGCAGAGTTGCATCTATGATTCAGCTGTGTTTCTAAAGAAAGGAAAGGCTCAAGAATAATAATGATAATAAAGCTCTCCTTTACGTGTGAAATAATGTGCTATCTTTTAGAAGTGCTTTGCTGAGGAGGATTACAGAAGATGTCTGTAATGTGACTGTAACCACAGCTTAAGATAAAACTGTATTGAGTTCTGAGTAAAAGTAATTATCATTAACAAAGAAAGCCACCACAGAAAAGTGACAAAAAGGCATAGAAGTGATAAAGACAATGGAAAGCATTCATCTAATGAAACATAACACATTTCATGAATTCAAAAGGCATCACCGACATCTCGTCTTTTGTCTTTGTTTATTTATTTATTTTCAGGAACAAAGCAAAATGAATTTCCCTGCCAGGGTATTGAGCCTTCCAACCCACACTGCTCAGAGACCAGTCTGAGTCTGAGTCTGACTTACATCATGAATAATACATTTATTTCATAACATTTATAAAATCCAAAACAATTACAGCCAGTGCTGTGACTGGTATTTAATAGTCCTGTTTCCAGACAGAACACACATCAGAAATCAGAGAGTTTTGTGAGAGTTTACTGAAGACCATGTCATTCACTGTCATTAGGAAACAACCCTGTCAAGAATTGAATGGAAAGAGTATGTGATACTAAAATATTTTATCTGATTTCTCAGTTTGTTTGGTAACATTTATTTTGAAGTGCTGACAGGACTCCAAATTTGACCTCATGCTGACATGTAAGTTCTGTGAGGCAAATTAATGCGGCTCTGCAAGCAACACTAATTGGGGGAATATCCCATTTCAAAGTGATCTAATTTTCTTCACTATCTCCAGAAGGTTTATCCAGCCATGTGTCATGAGTAGATATTTACTCCAGGCAGAGTGTAGATATTTACTCCAGGCAGAGTGTAGATATTTACTCAGGGCAGAGTGTACATATTTACTCCAGGCAGAGTGTACATATTTACTCCAGAGAGAGTGTACATATTTACTCCAGAGAGAGTGTAGATATTTACTCCAGAGAGAGTGTAGATATTTACTCCAGAGAGAGTGTATATATTTACTCCAGAGAGAGTGTAGATATTTACTCTGGGCAGAGTGTGTTGAAGCCACCTGAACACACGCAGGGTGACAAAGAGGAAGAGTCGACCCCTGGAAACGGCATCAGTCCATGACAGGGTGAAAACATTTGCATTCACACACATACGCACACACACAACACACACACACACACACACATCTCCAGATGATTCACCCGAGTTCAAGACTAAGTACACACAAACAGCTGAAGATCAGCAAGAAGTCAGGCAGAGAACCCAGAACCAGGAGAACGGCTCAGAGAGACCCTTAGCCAGTCCAACCATGTTGTCCTGTCAGAGTGTAAGGAACTGCTTTTCAGACCAGTGGCAGAACAGGGAGTGGGTGAAGGTTTTCTGCATGTTCGTCTGTTTGCGTTTTGCAAAAATATAGTATTTTATTAAAGAGCCCAATTTGGGTAAACCTAATTAATCTGACTCCTCTCAATTTAGGAACCCAGGCTTCGCCTCACGCTCTTTTCCAGCAATGCTATTCCCCGTGAGATTTAGGATGTTTTTTTTTTCTGGATGCAGTTGAAACACCAATGACAAACACCTCCCTTACTCTTTCATTAACTGGTTTCTTCTATGAAAAGTGTGGAATCGTACTCGCTTGTCTTTGTACTGATAGGGATCACACAATGAGAATGTGTGTATGGAGCACTTAGTTATTTATGAATGGAGGGGTCTGTTATCTCCCGAGTGGGGTAACCTGCAGCCTACAGGGATCAGAATTGCCATGTTTCTGAGATCGTTATTAAAGCTAATCTATTCAGCAGCAGGACTGTAACCACTGTACCTCTCACACTGACACCAAATGAAACCAAACATGACAAAGAATTCATCTTGCTATGCCATACAACATATCCTTACTCTCCATGTTCACCCTTGTGGAAACGCACAGGCAGAGAAACAGAGACAGAGGGTATGGATAAACGTGTCAGGAGGGGAGTGAGAAAAGTCAACCTAGTGGAACAATGCAACCCTGGAATGTTGTTGAAGACATGCTCCGTCCACAACTTATCCACACTTAACAACTGACCCACACCTACAGAGTAATCGAAACTAGAAGTCCATCTGTGTTGTAAGATCAAAGGTTATCAGCCCAAACCTTATAGCCTTACAAGAGCACACACACACGTATGTTGTATACGGACGTGCCTTCTCACAATGTGCTTGTATCCATGATTAGTGCTGTGGTGCATTTGAATGCAGCAGCCACATAGCAGTAGCATAGCAGCCTGTCCCGGGACAGATCTGGCTCTGATTGGCCCTAATCCACAGCAGACCCTGCTATCATCCAATGAGACGTGCCATCCCAGCTGGCACTGGAACAGATCTGGCTCTGATTGGCCCTAATCCACAGCAGACCCTGCTATCATCCAATGAGACGTGCCATCCCAGCTGGCACTGGAACAGATCTGGCTCTGATTGGCCCTAATCCACAGCAGACCCTGCTATCATCCAATGAGACGTGCCATCCCAGCTGGCACTGGAACAGATCTGGCTCTGATTGGCCCTAATCCACAGCAGACCCTGCTATCATCCAATGAGACGTGCCATCCCAGCTGGCACTGGAACAGATTTGGCGGAAATCGAATGGCTCAGCGCCAGATCGGGGCCAGATCAGAGTCAGCTGCTCTTTGGGCCGGGCTCGAACAAATAACTTTGGACTGAGTTCAGAGTAGACTTACTTTAACATCCTATCTCATACAGTTTTTAGGTCTGCGCACACCTTGCCTTGACCTTTTCACTCGAAAATATATTATGCATTAAATAAGAGCCTTTGGAGTTTTTTTCCTTCTATTTCCCGTGAGCTAGATGAAGCAAAATGGGCAATAGGCACAGCACCACATGTACGGTACATGCAGTGGTTTTAGACAGAGCACTTAAGCGAGTGCCTTTAAAAGTGCAGAGCTTTGATGGGAACGGATGGGTGTCATCATCATTATCACCTCAGGTCAACATCTCTGCAGTGTTTTCCATTTCTCCTCAGACACACATTACAGTTCATCCCGTCTCTTTTCCCTTCTCATTCAAAACCTTTTATGAGGTCAGAGATCTCAGGGGGGAAGAAAAAAAAAAACACGAGTCCCCGAGTAGGTGTTCAGAGTGGAACAGAACGTGAGACGGTTCTGGTTCCGATATGGGCCAGTGCCGTTTCAGAACCGCCTGCTGTCTCTATGTACCTGCAGTCCACCCCTGCCAGGCGCGTAACGGGGGAAGGTGAGGGAGTGAGATAGAAATGGATGTTCATCATTTTATATTAATAGGAGACAAAGCAGGGCCCTTTGATCAAAGCACGAAGGTCAAACGGAACAGCTGTTCCAGGGCGGGGATGGAGGACGGAGCCGGGGGAAGCGGGCTCCTGCCAGGGGAAAGCTGCTCAGACGTATGCTGCCTAAGACAGACCCAGCGGAGACGCCGCGCGTGGGCGACCTCCTCCTCCTCCTCCTCCTCTTCTGCCGCGGTTCATGTCTCCCTGTAATACCCACTGATTCTCAAACGCTTTGAAATGCATCCGTCCTTGAAATGCTTTGAAACACACCGTCTAGTGCACAGGCGAGTGTGTGTGTGTGTGTGTGTGTGTGTGTGTGTGTGTGTGTGTGTGTGTGTGTGTGTGTGTGTGTGTGTGTGTGTGTGTGTGTGCTTCCTTTTACAATGACTGAAGGACTCCTTCATCCAAAAAAATATGGTTGTCTTAAATGCTCCGATAAAATATAACACCCACTCTGTCTGTACAGTACACTGCTCCAAAACCTAAGAATTGTTTTTTGTCCATAATTTATGGTGAGAGATTGTTTACGATAAACTGTTTACAGATAAAAGCCCTTTCTCTAAATTAGTTTGCCGCTACACATAGCAGGTAGCCCAGTTCTGATCCAGCACAGATTAGGGCCAAATATGTCCCAGTACGATGCTATCTCAGATCTTAACTTTAAAACAAAAAAGTTTGAGTGTTTTTCTTGTGTGTTCAGTTCCATACTACATCTGGCTGTGTGTTACAGCTTTTCACAATTGTTAGCACACGTTTCTCAAAACAATAACAGCTTTCTCAAAACTGCACACACAAAACTGAAAACCTCACACACAAAATGCTAAATCTGACTCTTTGCCATCAAATCTCTTAACTGTTCACAAAATGGAACTCGTGTTTTCATTTGGTACACACAGCCATATTTTCAAATGACACACACATACCATTAATTGAGTACACACAACTAAGCATGTGCTGCACACTACCAAGCATTTACAGCACACTGAAGTGCAAAATTGAAAACACAATCATCGAAATGGAATACACCATATGAATGACAATGACTCTGGAGAATGAGCCATTTTCACCCTCTGCATTCATAACTTTGAGAGTGTGTAGGCTAGTGGGCTGCCCAATAGGAAATGACAGTTTATCACAATTGTTAACACACGTTTTTCAAAACAATAACGGCTTTCTCAAAACTGCACACACATAACTGAAAACCTCACACACAAAATGCTAAACCTGACACTCCCTTTGTAAGATGACTCTTTGCCAACAGATCTCTTAACTGTTCACAAAATGGAACTCGTGTTTTCATTTGGTACACACAGCCATATTTTCAAATGACACACACATACAATCATTGAGTACACACAACTAAGCATTTGCTGCACACTACCAAGCATTTACAGCACACTGAAGTGCAAAATTGAAAACACAATCATCGAAATGGAACACACCATATGAATGACAATGACTCTGGAGAATGAGTCATTTCTCCTTTTGTAAAATGTCTCAGTGTAGGCCTACTTTTTTCATAGTCAAACATAAAACAGTACACAAATATGCAGCAAAAAAAGTTTGATTTTCGGTACACACAGAGAACAGTACAGTACTGTAAACCGTGTGATACCGTTGTTCTCACAAACCATATTTACAATTTCAGTCTCCTGTTCGGCGGTGAAAGTGTGTGTTCTTCCTCCACGGTGTGGTTCTCTTTCAGTCCTGCAAAATACAAATACTGTGAGCACACTGTATTCTATTGATATGCAGTATTACAGTACACAAGGCAAATAGATTTCGTACCTGTTCTCCATCCTGAAGGTTCTAATGATGGCAGCAACTGTGCAGCGGCTGAGATTTGGTGACCATGGTTGTCAAACCATGGTTGAGCACATGGTCTACCACAGCGGCCATTCTCCTTCTTCTTTCTCATCCTCCTCCTCCTTCTTCTCCTTGTCCTTCTCATCCTGTTCCTCCTCCTTGTCCTCCTCCTCCTCCCCCTTGTCCCCATCCTTCTTGTCCTCCTCTTCCTCCTCCTCTCACTCTTACCCCTCTCTTTCTCTGGTTGTTGATCTCTTCAAAGTTCTCCATTGTTTACCAAACAAAACAGAGGCTCAAGGCACTTTTATGCTGCAGTCCTCATTGCAAATTGCTCAACCGACCTGAATGTTTAGAGATTTGACTATTTGTGTGTTGTAGGTTGATGCTTTGAAATTTAGTGTGTGTGCAACAACTGAACATTGTGTGTAGTGTTTTGACAACAAGGTGATGTGTAATTGACATCAGAGTGTAAAGAAGGAAAGTCAGAGTCTAATGCAGATAAGGGAGTGTGAAGTAGTGCCAAATTGGGTCGAGCGATTGGTACATTGAAGGTTGTGCAAATTGTGCCACCAAATCGCTTTTTGTGTGTTACAGTTTTTCTTGATTGCTTACACACATTTAGCGAATCATGGGTCAACTTAATCTAATGCTCACACCTTCTTTGCACAGCAAGAGTCTTCTCTGGCGAATGGGTTAACTATTTCTCATTGCTTTCACACAAATTTCTTTGAGTTTTAACACACTTTTCAAAACAGTTACAGTTTTTCTCGATTGCTTTGGCACATTTTTCCATTCACTGTTTACTTTTTCAAAACAGCTCACACACAGCCCTTAACAGAAGATGAAATAACCAAAACACTATTTGATGTTTGCAGAATGACACCACCTTCTCAAAACGTATCACACACCCATCAAAACCAAACATTTCCATCAAAACCTACAATTTGTGCTCAATTGAAAATGTAGGTTTTCTCATTTATTTAACAATGGATAACAAAATTCAAACTACAGCTATCAATATCAACCTCTGAAACCATCACTTCAACTTTTGTGCAACACCCTCACAGTATTGACTATTTTACCACTGACAACATACTACAATTTGGGTTTTGTACTGAGCACTCTAACTTAGGGAATATACTGACAGAAAGTATTTGAAATCTGAAAATTTGTATGCAGTAAAATATTGTAGTTCTGTTTTTGGATTGCTAAATACGGTAAAATATATTCTAAACAAGGACCTGTCAACACCATTGATTTACATTTGTTCTACTGTGTACAAAATGGCAAAGGTTCTGCTGTTTTGAAAAAGTAAACAGTGAATGGAAAAATGTGCCAAAGCAATCGAGAAAAACTGTAACAACTGAGAAAAAGTGTAATGTTGTGCTCAATTGGAGGGCTTTCAGACCTGAAGACTTGTACAATAGAGAGGTACACTTGTCTGTTGTAATTTACAGTCACCTCTTATGGTCCGAGGGTAATTTGTATAATTGCTGCAGCCTACAAAAGTATAGCTTGTGGCTTTTGTCCACCATGAAAGCAATTACAGAAAAGAGTCCCACAATGGTTCTTCATGAGGCCTTTTGAATTCACTGTCTAGTGGTTGCGTATGCCTTGTCGGTAGAGAATGGGGGGTAACCAGAGTAATGGTGGTTAAACAGGAAGTAAAGAAGTAATTCTGGTCTCTGATTGAGTAAGACCTGTGGCCTGACCGGAACGGAAAACACTTTAAGTTTGCTTGGCTAATATCAGGACCTTAATTTCAGTGATGCAGAACCATAAAGCAATCATCTTTTGCAGGGCCTTCTTTTGCCTTTTTGGTTCATGGTACCGGTAGGGGTCAAACACCAGTGTGTGTCTCAGGAATGACAGACATTCAAAGCAAATAAGGTGTAATGAGGTGAACAGCTGTCAATCTCTCTTTCTCTCTCTCTCTCTCCCTCTCTCTCTCTTTATCTCTCTATTTCTCTCTCTCTCTCTCTCTCTCTCAGAAAGACCAGTAAATAATCCAAATCAATTTTGTAAAATGTCTCAGTGTAGGCCTACTTTTTTCATAGTCAAACATAAAACAGCACACAAATATGCAGCAAAAAAAGTTTTATTTCGGTACACACAGAGAACAGTACAGTACTGTAAACCGGCCTGCTCAACGGCCTGAATACGGTCAAATGTAGAGAGGCTGACGGTCTGGACATTCCTGAATGTAGCATGGTCAGCCAGGATCCTAGTTTGTATTTGTCGGAGTGTGATAGCGTTGTTCTCACAAACCATATTTACAATTTCAGTCTCCTGTTCGGCTGTGAAAGTGTGTGTTCTTCCTCCACTGTGTGGGTCTCTTTCAGTCCTGCATAATACAAATACTGTGAGCACACTGTATTCTATTGATATGCAGTATTACAGTACACAAGATTTCGTACCTGTTCTCCATCCTGAAGGTTCTAATGATGGCAGCAACTGTGAAGCGGCTGATATTTGGTTGGACCCTCTGGCCAGCCTCCCTCATGCTCAAACCATGGATGAGCACATGGTCTACCACAGTGGCCCGAATCTCATTAGAGATGACCATTCTCCTTTTTCTTTCTCCTCCTCCTCCTCCTTCTTCTCCTTGTCCTTCTCCTCCTTTTCCTCCTCCTCCTTTTCCCCCTCCTAATCTTCCTCCTCCTCTTCCTTCTCTCTGTCCTCCTACTCCTCTACCTCCTACTTGTCCCCCTCCTTCTTGTCCTCCTCTTCCTCATCCTCCTCCTCCTCTCACTCTTGACCCTCTCCTTCTCTGGTTGTCGATCTCTTCAAAGTTCTCCATTGTTCACCAAACAAAACAGAGGCTCAAGGCACTTTTATGCTCCAGTCCTGTTTGCAAATTGCTCAACAGACCTGAATGTTTAGAGATTTGAATATTTGTATGTTGTAGGTTGATGCTTTGAGATTGTACTTGAAAAGTGTGTGCAACAACTGAACATTGTGTGTAGTGTTTTGACAACAAGGTGATGTGTAATTGACATCAGAGTATAAAGAAGGAAAGTCAGAGTCTAATGCAGATAAGGGAGTGTGAATTAGTGCCAAATTGGATCGAGCGATTGGTACATGAAGTTAAGATTGTGCAAATTGTGCCGAATTTTCGTATACCTCTCGATACTGCCTTTGGCTATGTGTTAAGTATACCTCTCGATACTGCCTTTGGCTATGTGTTAAGTATACCTCTCCATACTGTGATTTGGCAGTGTGTTAAGCATACCTATCGATACTGCCTTTGGCTATGTGTTAAGTATACCTCTCCATACTGTGATTTGGCAGTGTGCTCCCCCTGCCCATCTCTTAAGCCTAGTCATTTGGGCAGCACTTTGCCTAGTGGCCCACGCAACATTGATTTTACCTCACGGCCTACAGTGCTGCTGTAACAGCAGTTTACTCATCGCTGCAAATATCAAGCATTCACCGCCGCCGAAAGGTCAACATTTATAGGATGTTTAACATGTCAGCCCGATTAGAGTGACATTTCCCAGGCGGAAATACGGAGTGACTCTGTGAGAACGCTACCTCCCCTGCCTCTCCAGCAGAAAGCCAGTCAGGCCAAACTGTTGCGTGCGTTGCCTCGCTCTCCTGGGGCACCTGAACAATAGGTGGCGTCCAGTGCAGGTGGGGGCTTGGCTGGCGCAGCATTGGTCATTATTTACTGTCTGGTGCCTTCAGATTGAGATCCAGAGGGCATGGGGCCAGAGGAGGCTGTCTGTGTGTGTGTGTGTGTGTGTGTGTG
>NC_045159.1:18801403-18818903 GCF_900700415.2 Clupea harengus | reverse complement strand
TGACATCTCCTTGACATGAGGAACTTATACCTACACACACACACACACACACACACACACACACACACACACACACACACACACACACTCTGGCCTCTCTCTTGTTTTTTCCTCAGACCTTCCTCCTCTCTGCCATGGCTGAATAATTGGCTGTTATGGGGAGAAATGTTCCAGGAAGGAGGAGGAGGACGGAAACCTGTTTAGACTTTCATCACTCACACACATTTCTATGGTAATGACTGTGCTGAGCCCAGCACGGGCCACTCTCCCTCCTCTCAAGGGCTTTTTATCACACTCATTTCATCAAATATGTCCTAGACAGGCAGACAAAGAGAGAGAGAGATGGAGAGAGAGAGAAAGAGAAAAGAAAGAGAGGGAGACAGTGTGAGGGAGAGAGAGAGAAGAGCTAGTAGATTCGTCATCATAATTGACTAATGCTACAGCAGTTTAGCAGTACTGTCCATTAAAAATATAACGACCTGATTAAATAAAATAATGAGGTGCATTGTGGGCTGCATTAGCAGACATAGCTCTACTGTTCCTCCGATAATAAACCTGAGCTGTCGAACTTTCAGCTCCACGTGTGACAAAATGTGCCTTCCTACCATGTACAACTGCAACCGTCGGGCCAGACTTCTAGGGACTGCCTGAGCTGAACACCTGCCAGCAGGACGGCTCCTAGATGCAGCTCTCTTGGGCTTTCCCCCAGTCATATGTTGCTGGAGCACACATCAAACAGCCACTGTAGCTTTCAGCCATCTTTACATTTCTCTTGCTGCCACAGCTTATCCGCACAGCTGAGGTGGGCAGCAAACTAAAGAATAATAGTCATGTGTTTTATTTTTTATTATTATTATTATCATTATTATTATCTATACTTAAAACCTACCGTACGTTATGGTTTATTATATTTTTAGGAAATTTGAGGAACCTTCACAGCAATTATCATCAGTTAAGTCATGTCAAGTAAAGTCAACTCTATTTGTATAGCACATTTAAGCACAACAGGAGTTGGACCCAAGTGCTTTACAGTGGAGGTAAATGCATTGATAATACATTTAGACTAGAATTAAAAGAAATAAAATGAAATAAACAACTGAAACAGATAAAAGGAAATAAAAGCAAAAAGAATCAAACTAATCATAACTAATTGGAAGCTGGAACCGGTGGAGTGTGAGAAAGACTCGCCCTCGTGTGTGGATGTGCAGAGACACCCAGGAGCAAGAGCACAGGCTCTTCCTTGTGGAACTGCGATGTTTGGATCTCCGTGGAAACCACTGGAACGCTCCTCGGAGGATGCTTGTGGCGTGTTCAAAGTTATAATTAATGTTAGGATCTCCGTGGAAACCAAAAGTTATAATTAATGTCGGTGCTCCTAAATGGATTTCCCCAGCTTGCCTTATTGGGAGGCTTCCACTCTGCCTCCACCAGCTGGGTGATGGAGGGTCCTTCCCTTGCCAGGACTGAAATAATATTGATGACATGACAATGTGCCCGCTCATAATGGGCTTTTGAATATAACCTGATTAGAAGAAACAGAAACGCTTCCAGATTTGCTTCCAGCAGCAACCTTATTTTTTCATTAAATAGGTTGCTACCCCAATATACCTCAGCATTTTAGTAATATTGTCTGCATTATTTTAGGCATTTAATTGCACTTGTTTACATTTGTCTTGCCCTACAAAAATTGTACGCAGAGGAGAATAGAATGATAACAGTGAACCATGATGTACAGAATGCACAGGTACAGTGGGAATCGCTGTTTTTCAAGAATTAAGAATTACACCATTATGGTAGGTGGACAAAATATATATTTAAAACATATATTTTTAAGATAACTGTGAAAATGTACTACATATATTTTCAAATGTGCTATATTTTATATTTTCATTATCTGTGGTTATAATTAAAATAGCTCACTGAGCGCAGTCTCCCTCAGTGGCCTGAGAAAAGAGCATAGTGAGTCATAGTCATAACCGCAGAAAATAAAGACAGTTTACTTTCACGCTTGCTGTTCCCTAACGCACACCAACAGAAGATGTTGCACACTCCTCCTTCACACTCCTTTCAGAGAAACATACAGTCACAAGATGCGGCCAGTTTAAGACACAACCAATCAATAAATCAATAACATATTTATGCCAGTTATATGGCTTAGTGGCATCCGCAACGGTGAAGGACTATCAAGCTGAATTAACTTTGAATCGTAAAAACAAGGTGTACCCTGGGAGAAGGACAAAAGAAACAAAAGCAGTGAAAGTAATCGTGGGGGGGATTTTGACCAAAAAATAGTTTTACCAGTTAGCGCATTGAAGCGAGTGTGTGTGAACAAGACCTGAAAAGGCGAGACTGTTTCTCTGATGCTGCTGACAGCATGAAAAGGGCTCTTGCCGAAGCTGACGCGTCATCGTGTCAGGTGAGCGAGCTGACCTTGGTGCGTTTCCAGATGGTGACTCGTTCCCCTTAACAGGAAGCAGAGTGTTGGCTGGGCTAGCGCCATCCATCGCACGGACTCCGCAGAGGGAGAAATCAAACATGGCTGAGTCATGTGATTATTTCCCATAATGCAACGCGTCTGCTCTTAGATCTGCATCCATTCAACTGGGCTGTGCTGTCGGCGAGATGAGAGCGCGGCGCATGAAAGGGAAGATGATGGAGAAAAGCATATCAAACATGCCGTTTCTGCAGTCGCCCTCGTTGGTTTTTCTGAGCGGGAAATATGTGCGGAGCAACACAAGGCAGCCAGGCAGGTAATTGCTGTGAAACTAATTAGCTAACTACTCAAGGACAGACAGCTCGGGATGCCAAGCAGAGGAGGAGGAGGAGGAGGAGGAGGTGCGTGTCACCAAAAGTAATTAGATGGAAAATGCCAGAAAACTCATTGGGTAAACAACAGACAGAGAGAAAGAGAGAGAGACAGTGAGAGAGTGAGAGAGAAAGATTGTCCAGAGGAGGGGAGGGGGGGGGGGGGGGTGTGATGTTGATGGGGAGGGGAGGGGGGGGTTGAAAACTCATTGAGTAAACAACAGAGAGGGAGGAGGGGAGAGGAGAGGAGAGGGGAGGGGGATTTGTTGAAGTTGGGGTTGGGGTGGTGGGGGGGTGTAAAAGGACTGGGCAAGGTTGGAAATTAGAGCATAAATAAGTGGTGAATGTGTATGTTTGTGTGTGTGTGTGTGTGTGTGTGTGTGTATGGGGGGGGGGGTTGGTCTTCTGAAGCCGCCTCCAATTACTCTCTGCGATCACAAGGCTGGACCAGACACAGGGACTTTATCCAATACAACACAGATCTGGGTGAGGGCGTGCTTTCCGAACATGACTACAAATGCAAAAATGACACAGTTCTCAGAACAGTTCAAGCGCTTTGAGAGAGGACGGCTATTTTGGGTGACATGTCCGAGAAGGACATTTAGGGGAGGTTATGCATCGGGCCCCGTCTTCCCTCGGAGGGCAGCAAACCAATCAGGACCTGATCTACACCTCATCAAACCCAGGGCTGGTGCATGGGCCTAGGACGTTACATCATCACACTATTATATACAGTATACAACAGCAGGGAGTACAGCCCGGTGCTATATCACTTAAATCACTTAAATGGCAAATGATTCCAGACTGTCACCTCACAGTAATTGCAGTACTTCTGTTAAGTAAGTACAACCGTAGGGTGTTTGCTCTTATGTGAAATAAAAAGCTAAGAGTTTAGATTTACTATATTAAAGATTCAGGCCCCAAAGTAGGAACTCAATGCAACAAAAGTCAATACATTTTGTAGATGGAAATCTAGGGTTTTTATAAATACTTCGTATGTCCGCCTTTATTTTTGATGACGGACTTAATCCTCCTGTAGCGTAAGATACCAGTGACATGTAGGGTACCTGTGTTTATTGGGCTGCTCCTTGCTGGAGGGGTTATGTTGCTCTACCTTTCTCTTTAAAATACCCCAAAGGTGTTTTAAAGGTGACTTTAGGAACCCTTGCGTGATGTTGGTAGTGTGCTTTGGATCGTTATCATGCTGGAACATTCCTCTTGTGCCAAGCTTCTGGAGACTGGGAGTCATCTGGTCAGCCAGTACTTTGGTAAATCCACAGGCATTCATGGGGCCATCTATAAATGTCATCTCCCCAACACCTTTGGCACTCATGCAGCCCCATATCATCACACTCCCACATCCATGCTTCACTGTCAGGACTGTGCATTCACTGTGGTAATCCGGGCCAGGTTCACCCCAAAACACGTGGACCCCATCTGAGCCGAACAAATTTGTCTTGGTCTCATCTGACCAACGACTGTGCTCTCAATATTAATCAGGCTTCTTTTCGTGTTCTTTAGCAAAGGTTTCATCTTGCAGTTGTGAGCCGAAGAGCAAACAAGGGTTCTGTCTTGGATGCTGTCCATAGAGGGTGATATAATGCCATGTCCTTCACACTGTCTGTCACAGAAACTCTGATCTCCATTGATGATCCCTGTGCCAAGTCTCTAGCACTTGCCTGTCTGTTTTTCACAGCTTGATTATGCAAGTAGTGGTGTCTGTCTGTGGTGTCCTTTCAGCAGGATGGCCACTGTGGCTCTGATTAGTGATACTATGGCTTATTCTATACCTCCTGATTACTGCTGCAGCTGTGTTTCCACTGATTCTTAGTCACTGATCGCCCTGTATCCTGTCCCCTCTTTATGAAGCCTCACAATCAGATTTTTAAATTCCTCAGGCAATTCTTCTCTTTGTGGAGCTATGATACAGAAATGCAGATAGACACAGCCCATAGGTTAAAATGGCAAAAGCTCTGGGGCACACAGGTTATTTTATAGCCATGTTCATGTAATTAGGCTAATTAGAAATCACAGGTGTGCTCAATGTTGTTTCAGTGATCACAGGCTTTCTAACTTGTGAGTCAGTGATCAAAACTGTATTCACATTTGATGAACTGAGTTTCTGCCTTGAGGTCTGTCTTTTCAATATAGTCTTTGAAGTGTTTGGTTGTTCATAAGAGGAAATACTCTACTTGTCAACTTAGAATAATGCAATTGTACATTTTGTATAATTTGACATTTAAATGAAATTGCAAAGGGTGTACTCACTTCTGTCGTTTACCGTAGGACATCAGCAATTCATTAAATGATAAATAATCAGAGGATGTGGCATCTACCATGTCACGTTCACGGCGTAGCTATATCAGTGTTATGCTAGAGATCTCAAATAAACAGCCACCAGTTCCCATCTCTCTCATGGGCCTCCGTTTCTGTCTTCTCCCCAGTCAATAACTGTTTACTAAAATTATTTAAATGGGAAACAAATAATGAAAATAAAAATGTGAGTGAGGACCTGAGATACAAGCTCCTTGCGGGATTGGAAGATTTTATACTTTCCGGCTGGTTTTGTAAAAGTCCAAATTAATTGACTTCCTCTGAGTGGATCAAAACCATTTTGCAAGTCTAAATACCGCATTAATTAAAAAATATGTCATAATTTTTTTAATCCTTTGAGAAACTCACAAGCTCAAAGGAGAGCACATTATAAAACATAAATGCTTTGGATTACGCTGAATTACTCAAAAGAGCTTGAGGGATGGAGAGAATCAGAATCCCCCTCTCTCTCTCTCTCTTTCTCTCTCTCTGTCTGCATCTTTCTGCCTGCATCTTTCTGTCTCCCTCACTCTCTAACTCTGTCATCTCTATTGCTCTCTCGCCCTCTTTCTCTCTCTGTCACTCTTAATATCCCTATTTCTCTCTGTCTCACATCCCCCTCTACCTCTCACTCTGTCTCTCTATCCCTTTCTCTTTCTGTCTTTCACTGTCTTCCTTTCTCTCGCTGTCTCTCTCTGTCTCTCTCTCTTTGTCAGTCTTTCCCTGTCTTCGTTTCTCTCGCTGTCTCTCTCTATCCCTCTCTCTTTGTCAGTCTTTGTGCTGCTGTCTGAAGTGGGAGTTGACTCTTGTGCCTTCATGTCATATTTACTGTATTTCCTCCCGTGGGCTTGTCCCACCAAACACACACTCAGCTCAAACACACACGGCCATCTCAGCTCAAACACACACAGCCATCTCAGCTAAAACACACATCGTCATGTCAGCTCAAACACACATGGTCATGTCAGCTCAAACACACATGGTCATGTCAGCTCAAACGCAAACGGTCATGTCAGCTCCCAGAATCTATCACTTTTACATCCAACTCTATTGTGTAGGGAGGTTATCTGTATCACTGATCCGGGCGTCCCGGTGAAACTCTATTGTAGAGGGAGGCTATCTGTATCATCTATCCAGGCGTCCCAGGGAAACTCTATTGTAGAGGAAGGCTATCTGTATCACTGATCCAGGCGTCCCAGTGATGGCCCCACCCTTGCCTCCTCTGTGGTCTGGACCTGAATGGAGATTTAGGATCCCCTGCCTCCCTGTCACAGCAGCACTGGAGATGAGCCCCGTGGAGATCTGTGCGAAGCCCTCACAGTTACGTCACTCTGTGTGAGGCCATTCAGCTAGAGATTAGGTTATTTTTAAGTTCTGTTAAACTGTGCTTAAATTGTCCATATTGTATGAGAAGACCACCTTAAGCCTTCTGTAGAGATGCCAAGAAATGGCACAGATTGACAAGTGGATTTTGCAAACAGCCAAGAACAGCCTGGATTGGTTGCATAACCACTGACGTGCAGTTTGAAGCGTAACTGCGTACACTGGAAAGTGCAGACCCCTATAGAGGTCACTGTGAAGCACAATGAATTATGCTCCTATATAGAGGACCATGTAAGGTCATTTAATTTAAATTGCATTAAATAGTTTAAAAAGTAATACTGTATGGCAAGACCATCTACAAACCAGTATGTAGCCCAAAAAACGGATTATCAACTGACCAGACGAATGTCCTCAGGTCACCTACCTGGTGCGGACAGCTCCCTAGGACTTAATGTGATTGACCGCTAGGCCACAAGTCCTTGCCCTAGACCACGTAGGTCAATGACGAACTTCAGCTCGTTACTTTGTAACATACAGTGCAATGATATTCTCAGCATGCAGAAGGCATATGAACCAGCAGGCTGTAGATGTTCGCAGTGAGAATTAAAATACTGTATTTAATGTCAGCAGTAAGGCCTCCAGTGCAGAAAGGGCTGAAGAATGTTATATCGCCATGACAGCAGGATAATGAGGGTTATAACTGGGGAGAAAGAGTAATGGCGTGATTCTGTGCTTGAGGGGTGTTGAATTATCTGTTTCCCTATTATGTGAAATTGTTATATTTCTTACCTCTACACCATGGCAGAGAAGAAGAAGAAAAAAGCCAGTAGCCTTGACACAAGTACATTGAGAGAAGCACAATTTGGACAGGAAAAAAAGGAAAACAAAAATAACATAAAACAGCAAAAAAAGCCGAACGCAAGCGAATAAAACCCCTGTTCTTCTCCAAAGCAATCATTTAAGTTGTCCTCAGCAGCTGGCAGTCAGTGCAGAGGTTTTTTTTTGCACCCGCGGTATATTTCAGGGCGAAGTGGGTCCATTGATTATCCCTAAGGGTGCAAGGCCTGCCGTCTGGAATATTGATAATGGCATTTGCATGTCCATCCAGATGTTGGGGGGCGTTTGGGTGATGGATGGACAATATAGCCGTCAGGAGAAGCCATTCTCATCCAGCAGTGGTAATTTATGTCCCAGGCGAGCAGACAAGGCAATGAGGAAGCCGTCTGCCGGGGTGCGCTGCGAATGTCCGGCAGCGCGGCAGTTTTTCCGCTGGACGGATGAAGCGGACCTGGGGAGGACCAATTAAAAGTTACCGAAGTTAGTTAACGGAGTTTTCTGCCTGTGTGCCTGCGTGCTTATGGCCACTGTGGGGGCAATGCAGGGGTGCAGGAGAGAGGAGGCATTCTTCATCAGACACAGGTATTACTTCTGAAGACTGATTGGATGTCGGTGTTGACAAGAATGTTAATATGGGATTACAAACAAACAAACAAACACATGCGCATACACACACACACACACACACGTTCACACTCACACACACACATACACACACGCACACGCACACACACACACACACACACACTCACACATACGCACATTCACACACACACTCACACACACACACACACACTCACACATACGCACATTCACATTCACACACACACTCACACATACGCACATTCACACACACACACACACACACACACACACACACACACACACACTCACACTCACACTCACACTCACACACACACACACACACACACACACACACACACAAATGCAACAAAGATATAGCACAAGCATTAAAAAACAAACAGCATGGAAGGAAAGGGGGAACAGAAACCCCAACACCAGATCTGAACCAGGAAGAGAAATCGCCCCCCAGCCGGGCACATGTCTGGACTCAGCGCCGGCCTCAGCTCAGGCTAATTCATCCAGCGGCCTCGGCTCAGGCTAATTCATCCAGCGGCCGCGGCTCAGGCTAATTCATCCAGCGGCCACCGAGGCTTTGATTCCCAGAGACACGCTGGGGAGGGGGGCTCCTGCAGGAGGAATAAATAGCACTGGAACATTATGCACGCAGACCCCCGCAGTAAACAGGCTGTGAGTCTCCATGTCACCCGCCCAGGCAGGCAGGTGGGCAGTGCACAGGACGCCCGTATCCAGCTGGGCCACCCCCCCACCCACCCACACACTGCTTTTACTGCAATTGTTATTTTCCTCTGGAGCGCAGACCTGCTGACTGCAGGCAGGTACACAAGGAGCTGTTAAAGTGAATTTCATCTTTTCTCTTTTTTTCAGTGGAGAAATATATATATATATTTTTAAGATTTATTTATGGGCTTTTTAGCCTTTATTTGGATAGGACAGTGAAGTATTTGGACAGGAAGTGAAGAGGTGGGGAGAGGAGGATCGGGAAACGACAGCGGGCCGGAATCGAACCTGTGTCCCCGCGGGCATTGTAGCCTGTAAATGGGGGGCTTATTGGCTCGCGCCACAGTGCCCCCCGAGAAATAGTTTTGTGGAAAGTACAGTTTCCAGAAGAACTGGGGAGACGTTGGAATTCAACCTCATTAATTCTGAAGAAAACTTTTTTTTTACGGTTGAATCTGCTCTTCTTTTGTCATTAAAACTGGAATACCACACAATGTACATGTACCACAAACCACACATATGAAAAATCTACCTGGTAGCATATTTGATAGAATATATAGCATCAGCAAAAGTGTATACAGCATACCAGTATGTAAAGCATGGCAGACAGACAGACAGACACACACACACACACACACACACACACACACACACACTAGGACTGATTTGTCTTTGTCTGTGTCACAATAGCTCATTTTAAGATAATGAACTCCCAAGGTAAGCCAACTGTCAGTGTCATTAGACGACAAAACCCTCACAACAATGCCTGACAATTGGAATAAAAGCGTCCTAAACAACTTCAGCAAGAGAGAAGGGCAGAGGTGGTGGGGGAGAGACACAACAGTGCAAGGGGTTCAGTCACATTGCAATCACACACTGCTCTGACATCACTGTCATTGTGGGTGTGTTTTCTCTGGTCCCCGTGAGGTGACAGTGTGGAGGCAGAGGTGTGAGCAGCAGAACTCATTACATTCCCCCACTGACAGGAAGGGGAGGAGAGGAGGGGAGAGGAGAGGAGAGGAGAGGGGATTAGGAGAGACGATGAGAGAGGAGTGGGAGATACAGAAGAGAGCAGAGGATAGGAGAAGTGAGAGAGGAGGAGGCAGTAGAGGAGAGGAGAAGAGGAGGGAATAGAGGAGAGGAGGGTTTAGTAGGGTAGAGAGGGCAGAGGACAGGAGAGAGTAGAAAGGAGGAGAGAGGAGAGGACGGTGTAGTAGGGTAGAGATGGCAGAGGACAGGAGAGAGGAGGAGGGAGGATAGAGGAGACCAGGGGAGAGGAGAGGAGAGGTGGGAGGAGAGGAAAGATGAGAGAGG
The DNA here is from genome assembly GCF_900700415.2 of Clupea harengus. Classification (NCBI taxonomy): domain Eukaryota; kingdom Metazoa; phylum Chordata; class Actinopteri; order Clupeiformes; family Clupeidae; genus Clupea; species Clupea harengus. The sequence goes on along the minus strand of NC_045159.1, from coordinate 18,808,988 downwards.
AGGAGGGAGGAGAGGAAAGGAGAGGAGGGTGTAGTAAGGTATAGAGGGCAGAGGACAGGGGAGAAGAGAAAGGACGAGGGAGGAGAGGAGAGGAGGGAGGAGAGGAGACCAGGGGAGTTGAGGGTGTAGAAAGGTAGCCTTGTGGCTCAGGGGAAACAAACATGCAGCAGAGACAAACGAGCAAGGCGTGAAAATATGTCTTTTATTAACAACCCAAATTCAGCAAAAACCCAAGTGCAAATATACACAATATACAAACCAATAAATAAAACAAAGCAAAGGAGTGCCCAAAGGAGAAGAGAAAAGTAATAAAAAAAATAAACAAACGACAAAGAAAAGGCAGAGAGTGGCACAGCGGACTTCAAGCACAGCACCACACAACTAGACACAGAGGACTTCAAGCACAGCACCACACAACTGGACACAGCGGACTTCAAGCACAGCACCACACAACTGGACACAGCGGACTTCAAGCACAGCACCACACAACTGGACACAGCGGACTTCAAGCACAGCACCACACAACTGGACACAGCGGACTTCAAGCACAGCACCACACAACCGGACACAGCGCACATAGCCAGGGCACATAGCCTGCTCTCTTCTCCTGCCACGTGGATTTAATTACACCAGGTGACCCCTGTAACTAATCAACAGGCTCCATTAATCAGGCTGGCAATCGCCATGGTTCCCTATTCCCACACACACAGAAAAACGGGGAAGTTGCTTCACCACACGTCTGACTAATTAAATAGAATCAAAATCACAATGTGTATCTGTACAACGTTAATGAAACTAAAATGAAAGCAATGTAAAGAAAAAAACTAATATTAAAAGAAATGATAAGAGGGGAGGGGAGGAGAGGAGACTAGAGAAAAGAGGAGGAAGTTAGAGGAGAGGATGGGAGGACAGGAGTGGTGAGGGAGGAGAGGAAGATATGGAAGGGGAGAGGAGGAGAGAGCAGGAAAGGGGAAAAGAGAGAAAAGAGGAGGAGAGGAGAGAGGGATAAGAGAATAGGAGCAAAGAGTAGGGAGAGGGAGGAGAGAGGAGTTATGAAGAGGAGCAAGGAAAGAGCAGGGTGAGAAGAGGAGAGGGGAGAGTGAAGAGGAGAGGGGAGAGGAGAGGAGAGGAGAGGAGGGGAGGGTAAGGGCGATGGCCCTGAGCAGACAGCCTCATCCGTATTCCCCCAGGATGTTAATGAGGGCAGAAGCCACACGGCTGATGCATACAAACGCTAGGCTGCCCCACCCCCACCTCCACCCCCCACACAACAGGTCTATCTGCTCCACATCCATCAGCGCCCTTCCATTACCCATCCAGCTTCTGCAGAGGTCGCGACCTTCGGGGCTCCACTGGTGCCGCAGCAGGTTCCGTCATCCCTCAACTCCACACCTCACCTCACACGCACACACACACACACACACGCACACACGCACACGCACACATATACTCCATACATACACACTTAAACACACACACACACACACACACACACACACACACACCACCCTGTATGCATGCATTCAAACTCTCAATTACCCACCCACACACACACACCACATGCATCACCTCGTACGCAACCTCCTGCGCAACCTTGTGTGCTGGTTGACTTTCCCCCATTTGTTACAATTACAGAGCTGTGGCTTCAGGTCGCGGAGGCCAGCAGCGCACAGAGGGCAGTAGGAAGGACACACTCTCACGCTCTCAGAGCTCTGCGCAGCGCAGTCAGGGTGTCGAGTCAACACTAACCCAACACACTTACTTAAAGACTCTATGATGAAAGACCACCACACGCAGTACAACTCAGCACATTCACATGGCGTTTCATGCAGCGTGGTGTTTTAAACAGGCACATAATGGTATTTATTCTCAGGATGCTAGAAGTTAGGTTTCCGATGAAAACATCATTTAAAAATGGTAAAACCCTGTAAAATGTTAAATGGTTAAACTACTATGAGGCAAAATTCACTCTGAGAAGGATTAAATCAAAAAACATTGAGTGTTCGGCCAGGAGGTCAAAAGTCCAGGTCTCAACCTTTTGACTCTGGCAACCGGCTGACTCTGGCAGGGATGGGGCCCAGTGTAGATGACGGCTGACTTTGGCAGGGATAGGGCCCGGTTCTGGCCCGGTTCTGGCCCGGTTCTGGCCCGGTTCTGGCCCTGATCCATCAAGGGAGGACAAGATGGGGGCAGGTAATAACAGGGGAGGATGTTTGTTGTTTGCTGTCATGTCACATCCTCAGAGAGCCCCTATACATCTCCTAAGCATGGGTCTGATCAGCAGTGGCCAAGTCATGTGGAAAATTACTCACTCCCTCTCTCTCTACCTCTCTCTCCTTCTCTCTCTCTGCCTTCCTCACTCCCTCTTTCACCATCTCTCTCCATCTCTCTCTCTCTCTCTCTCTCTCTCTCCCTCTAGCTCTCTCTCTCCTGTCCTCCATAACCCCCCTCACCCCCACCCCTCCACCCGCCCCCAGCCAAAGACAGATTCTTATCTCCTCGCCCCACAACCCGGCTTATTTACAAACCAATCCTCTTTTTTTTCCTTTTTTTCACACTCCCCATTTTCCCGGGAACATCTGTGCTTGACAGCGTTTTGCTGTGGAGTAATAGAGGGGTATAATATCCCAGGCGCTGCAGCCCGCCGCACCTCCCCTCGCGTCTCTGACGACTCTGATGGAATCCTACACCTGGCTCTCCAGATAGCGCCTGTCCACAGATCAGGCCGCATCTGTTTCCAGAGTGATCCTCTATCTGGGATTTACAACAAAAGGATCTGAGCTGAACTGAGCTCAGAGCCTTGGGTGATCCTGAGCGAGAGGCTGCTGATGACACATGTGAGTGTGTGGTGCGGTGTGGTGTGGTGTGGTGCGGTGTGGTGAGCGTGTGGTATGGTGTTGTGTGGTGTGGTGTGGTGTTGTGTGGTGCGGTGCAGTACGGTGTGTTGTGGTGTGGAGCGGTGCGGTGTGGTGTGGTATGATGTTCCACATAGTGACGTCCCCTGATAGGGGAGCTGCTGCCGAGGCCCCAGGGCTCACAGACAAACTCACAGACAAACTCACAGCGTCTCAACCCACTGCAGGACTGTGCTGCTTTGGACATGACACTAGTCACCCCTCCTGCTGCTGATGATGCTGCTCTTGCTGTTGTTTTATTGTGTGTGCCAGTGGTTAGCCTTTGGGTCCAATACATAGTCAGATAATATGGAAGGATGCTAATGAAGCAGCAAGGAGCAGATCCGACCCTGGTCCTGTGCAAACCCGTGCCAGATCTGGGCCAGATTTGGGCCTGATCCGGGTCAAACCCGCCCGAGACTCCACTGTGCTCCGAGTCCCCTGAGCTGAGGGAGGAGATGCCCTGTGCACAGCCTCATCCATAATTCTCATCTTCGTCAGGCCATGCTTAATTACCGCCATTCATCATAATTGCTGGCATATTGCAGTAAAAGGCAACTATTGGAAATCCCCTGGAAAAAAAGTCGTAATAATAACGTCTTCATGACTCCAAGTGTAAATATCTGCCTGTGGATGCCACGGTTCACGGCATTAATTGCCTTTACACATCATTAACTTAAATCAGTGGCGCTCTGATAATGTCCAGCCACAGAAGAGGAGATTAGCTCTGCTTGGAGAAAGATGGTGAGGAAAAAAACAAGGAGAAATAATGGCAGCGCCACATGTGTGAAAAAGAAAATTGTGGCTGCTCTTTCTGCAGACTTAATTTTCTCATAAGCAGTTTCATTAAGAAGAGTCTGTTTGTCTTGAGCTTCAGCACAGAGTTCTGCAGTGGTCTAAACATTGCGTTGCTATTATGTGACCCAAAAAGCAGCAGACCCGGGGCTGGGCAAAAACCACGCTAGAATCAGCTGCTGTCTGAGTGCATACATACAGAAAACAGAGTCTGAAGATAGTGGATAACGCTGGAAACGGGGGAATCTCCTGAGTTGAGATTCTAAAATGCTTTTATGAACGGTGGCTTTGAAGAAAATTGAAAAAGGTCGAGCAAAACAGGAGGTTATTGTGTATAAGAAAGATGACGGCGGCACTGACTCGATCCTCTCTCCTTAAGCCGTTTCACTACGAGGAGTCTGTTTGTCTCGAGATGCGGTGTGGACCTCTGTAGTAAATATTGCCACGTGAAACCCCAGCTTAGGGCCGCCCTAAAGCCTAAAGCCGCTCCCTGAGGCGGCTGACTTTGCTGCAAAATGAGAATCAGAGCTCGAGGAGGCGGAAAACGCTGGAACCTGGACACTCCTCTGGTTATTCAAGATATTCTAAAAATGTTCACATCCTGTGCAACCTCCTTGTGGGTTTGGTAGTGTGGTGTTAATGTACTCTGTTCTCCGAAAAAGAGCCAGTTCACAGAAGTACGTAGCTGAGAGCTTATCGCTGTTTCTGGAAAAGACCCTCGCCAGGTCCAGAGCAGACAGCACAGTGAAGCACACACTTTCATCCGAGGGGGACTCTTAAGGGAATATTATGTAGATCTCTGCACATGTGCAGAGGCACAATTAGAGGACTGATTACTGCATAGCGACAGATTAAGAGCAGTCTGGGGAGTCAGCTTCAAACGTAAGGGTCTATAAATGCATATTATGGGGTGTTGCGCACTTTAGAAGATGGATAGGAGTGTATTTTAAGGAGTTTTAAAACTTTAAGGACTTTTATTTTGGTGTGTCTTACTGCAGAATCAGCTTCTATCGAGGTAATGTGTTCATCTCAGTGAATTAATGAGCCCGTGAGGCCTCCCGTTCCCTCTCGGTGCGATATTGGAAGTAGCACAATAAGAGTAAAAGCCAACAACACAGCATCTGCTACACACACACACACACACACACACACACACACACACACACACACACACACACACACACACACACACACACACACACATACACACACGTACACAATAAGACTAAAAGCCCTCACCACAGCATCTGCTACATGCAAATGCATCCAGTGTCCAAAATACTCAGTTTGACATATTTGATTTCTTACACCTGTTACGTGTCTACAACTAACATTGTGAATAATAATGTTGTCCTTTCGACCTTGACTGCCCTCCAAGAGCGCCTTTAAGGAGACGCTTTGGAGACAATAAGTATTCTGTCTCACTCCACTCATTCTAGTGCTTTTACTAAACCTGTACATTTTTGACACCTAAATAAGAAGGCCACCAAGCTGTCAGTGTCCATAAAGACGTTACTTTCCACCATTACTTTCTAATAGTGGCCGCCATTTTAAAATAAAAAGAGCGGATCGCTTTGTGTTACACAGGGAAATGGCACAGACAAATAAAACCAAATCCTGACGCGAATAGCTGATGACAGAAGGGTTTGCTTTTGTCTTTTTAACCGTGTAGCACTGTGCGGGTAGAGCCGCATTAACACACCACACCACACACAGACAGCAGTGCCCATGAGGAGTCAGGTTCAAGGTCAGCATGAGGTAATTTCCCAACCCCACTCTCCATCTCTCTCTCTTTTTCATGCCTTGCTACCCATCACAAGAGAAGCCAGAGGTGACGGTGGGACAGTCCGCCTGCACAGGGTATACAGAGTACTTGTAACATTTCAACAGTTCATTCTTTGAGAATCAACAATTCACGTCTTGCTACTCATCACTAAAGAAGCCCAAAAATCAACTTTAAAAACATGCGCAGTGCCATGGGAAAGGAGCTTGGCGGACCTGAGGACTACAGAGGCTGAGCTGCTGGAGGTGGAAGTATGTTTAGCGGAAACCCAACTGATGTGGCCCTGATCTGGCCCTGATGTGGCCCTGATCTGCATTCACACAGTCACACTGGTAGCTTTTCATCCATCTAGATTAATGTTCAAAGTGAAAACTAGAATGTACCGAAACGGTTCTTTTGAGCAGCAGGTAGAAACTTCTCATAAATGGGTTTGAGGTTTTTAGACATACAACACTGCTCAGGCGCTGCTAACCCCCCAGGCTGTTCAAACACTTCAGCAGCACAGACACACACACACACACAGACACAGACACAGACACAGACACAGACACAGACACAGACACAGACACAGACACAGACACACACACACACACACTCAGCCATCCAGCACACACACACACACACACACACACACACACACACACACACACACACACACACACACACACACACACACACACACTCAGCCATTCAGCACACACACACACGCACACACCCACACTCAGCCATTCAGCACATGCACACACACCACACACACACTCAGCCATTCAGCACACACACACACACACACACACACACACACACACACACACACACACACTCATCCATTCAGCGCACACACACTCAGCCATTCAGCACACACACACACACACACACACACTCAGCATTCAGCACACACACACACACACACACAACACACACACACACAGCCATTCACACACACAACAACACACACACACACACACACACACACTCACACACACACACACACACACACACACACACACACACACACACAAACACACACACACACACTTAGCCATTCAGCAAGTTTGCTGTGTTCATTGTTGTTTTTATTCACTTCCGACTGTGTTATTTCTCATGCAGTGAGAAAGGTGAGAGGAGGTGGCCTTAAAGGGTTTTGTTGTGTCCTGAAAAAAACAGCAGAGGAAAGCAGCAATTAAAAAAAGAGAGCGACCTTAACTTCTACCCCTGCAGCGCCCCCTAATGGGCTTCAGCCATCTACCCCTGCAGCGCCCCCTAATGGGCTTCAGCCATCTACCCCTGCAGCGCCCCCTAATGGGCTCATCTACCCCTGCAGCGCCCCCTAATGGTGTGGCTACTCCATGAATATCAGGAGTGAAGGTTTCAGCGGAGGCAACATTTCTGGGTTTAAAAAAGCAAATCAAACTGCTCTGTCTGCTCGGCTCTTTGATTGTGTATTCATGCCTGGTGGGGCTGGAGTCCTCTAAATAGTTAAAGGAGCGTTTGGCATTCTGCTGAACTCCTGTCATGGCACTGAAACTTTGAGGGGAAGTGTCCAAGTGCCTGTAGAGGGCCGAACACAGTCGGGTGCAGTAGAACGTGGGTGGGGGCCAATATGAGCCTTCAACCTGATCACTTTAACCCTTAAAGGTCTAAGACCTGTTAGACCTTTTTAGGTAGTGTGACATGCCTTGATGTTTTTGTATATTTCCTCTAACTAAAAAACATTGATGCACAAGTGGCATATATGTAGAAGATTCAAGGTTTCTGGGAGTGTTCTTTTTATGATTCTAGGACAAAAACTCCCGGAGATTTTAAGTCATATTGAGAACAAGTTATATTAAAACAGCCACTGACATGTGGGGAGTACAGCCCACTATGACATAAACCTCCATTCTTTTTTAGAGAATAACACATGATTATACATGTAAGGGATAATGTATAATCATGTGTTATTCTCCAAAAATGAAGTCCGACAGGACAACTGATATGTTGTAAAACTGACCAGCTGACTAAGCATTATCCCATTTATTATACGGTTAGTTGCCAAAACGATAACAGAAGTTTCTCTCCAAACATTTCCTTTTAATGACTTGCTGTTTCATGTAAAGTTTCACTGAGAAATAGT
>NC_045159.1:18788903-18796403 GCF_900700415.2 Clupea harengus | reverse complement strand
CAGCCAGCATTTGTCCTAGTGCTCCTCGCTGCCTCACACACACACAAACACAGACACACCCACACACCCACACACCCACACACACCCACACACACACACACACACACACACACACACACACACACACACACACACACACACACACAAACACACACACACCCACACACCCACACACACACACACATATATACACACACACACCCACACATATACACTTATAAAGTTATACCATCATTTGTTGTGGTCATGTGTGGACAAAACACAAGAAGCTTGATGATAGCGAGAGGACATACAGTAAATAGACTCTATGGTTTTCAGGCTTTCAGGCTTATAATTAATAAAGTAGTGGTCCTGTGTGGCCCCCACAAACCCCACATGATAAGTGCAGAATATTGAATTTGCTCGTATTATTTTACTGATTGATTTTCAGTAATTCCTTTTGTTTCAGATGTCTTTTCATCATGTTCATTTGCCCTCTAACCCAGCCAAGCATAGACTCTGGTCTAAGGTGAAGATCATTTAAAAAATAAATTAAAAAAACACACACACACACACACGCTCAGAACACACACACACTCTCAAAACACACACACGCTCAGAACACACACACACTCAAAACACACACACACACGCGATCAGAAAACACACACACTCACACACACACGCTCAAAACACACTCACACACGCACACACCTACACACTCACACTCATGCATACAGACCAACACACACCAAGCCACAGCAGGCTGCTTTTTCTCATTCCCCAGAGAAGCCACCCTGAACATGACCACAATACACACAACACACTCACACTTCTGTGAACACACACACACACACACACTCACACACACACCAGACTTACCCTCAGGTGAACATATCCACACACAGACATCCACACACACACAACTTACATCCTTGTGAAAGCACACACACACTACAGACATCTGCCTCCTGTGATCCCCCAGAGAAGCCACCCTGAACCCGGTCGGCTCAACCCAAGCGGCAGCTGCAGATGTGTGGCTCGCATGTCAGGTGTTACATGTGAGGGAGCGTGGCAACAGCGTGGCAACAGGAACAATCTGTCTGCCCCCCCACACACACACTCCTTCAGGGGGGCAATCAGCAGCACCTGTCAGCCTGGGTGAAGGATGTGCATGCCAGTCAGTCAGGAGAAAGAGGAGCTCTCCCCTCCACCTTCAGGTGCTCTTGGCTCGGACAGACAGACAGCAGGGAGGGTGTAGCAGTGGGCTCTGGTTCGGTACAGTACTGGTCATGGAGGTAGAGAGGGAATAGCAGTGGGCTCTGGTACGGTACAGTACTGGTCATGGCGGTAGGGAGGGAATAGCAGTGGGCTCTGGTACAGTACTGGTCATGGCGGTAGGGAGGGAATAGCAGTGGGCTCTGGTACGGTACGGTACTGGTCATGGCGGTAGGGAGGGAATAGCACTGTAACTCAGGTACGGTACTGGTCATGGCGGTAGGGAGGTAGCAGTGGGCTACGGTACTGGTCATGGCGGTAGGGTGATGGATTAGGCAGCTGGCTTTCAGACAGAGATCTGTTTCATGTCATCTTGTGTTTAGCCAGAGCGCTGTTGCGTTCGGGATTGAATCTGTTTCTCTGGACGAGGGGGTCGTCGTCACCACCTTTAAGGTCACGCTTCTCTCTGCGTGTGCCACGCTTCCTCTGTGTAGACTGGCCTTTGGGAATGGATGAGGTCATGAGTCAACCGCTCTCCCGTTGGGTGGAGTGTGCCGGTTGGTGGGTATTTGTAATGGTTTCTATGGGTTTTTGGGGTATTTATGATGGTTCGTTTGGGTTGGTGGGGTATTTGTAATGGTTTCTGCTGGTTTGGAGGGCATTTATGCTGGTTTCTCCTGGTCTAACAGCAGCAGTAGCTGTCAATATCAATCTGCCTACAACACTCATTAACGGCTGGTCATTTCCAACAGCCTAGTAAAGTTCTGGAAAAGCTCTGAAAAACGTTTTGTTATAGTACTCTTAATATAATAGCACCCTTGTTGTACTGTAGCTATATTATCAACCATAGAACACAGCTGGTAAGATCATTGGTGCCCCACTCCCTTCCTTGCAAGACATATACACCACCCGCCTCATCCGGAAAGCTACCTCGATTGTGAATGACACCAGCCACCCCGCACACAGTCTGTTCAGCCTCCTACCCTCTAGAAGAAGGTATAGGAGCCTCCGTTGCCGCACCACCAGACTCAGAAATGGCTTCATACGTCAGGAAGCTAAATTCTCTCCCCTCACTCCCCCCAGCCATATCCTCCAGTCTGACAGGAAGCTGAAATCCCCCTAAAAAATCACTCAGGACTCACTTATCACTGTATTACATACATTTATCACTTGTATTACGTTTAAAATTGTATTACGTATTTATAGTATTTATACTATATATATATATATATATATATAGTATTTATATGTATAGTATTTATAACCACTGTACATGAATTTTTATGTTTACTTAGTATTAGGAAATGTCTTGTCTTATCTGTTGTGCCTGTGCACTTTTATATGTTTCACCGTGGGAGAGTGGGAAACATCCTATCGATTCCTTTGTATGTCTTGACATGTAAAGTATTGACAATATTGACTTTGACTTTGACTTTGATAGTGGTGTAATACAGTACCATTCAGGTGTTACATAACTGATGGTCTGTATGGTTACATATACACACCCTGACTCTAAGCCTAATATATATATGTGTCCATTCAACAGTGACCACCAAACAAACCCTTTATAAACCTTGTCCCTCTCCCCGCGACCCCAGCCTAATATGAGAACAGACTATCAGTGCTCTAGTCTCTGACATTACTCAGTGTGATGTCTAATGGTATAGTTACAATGGCACAAAAGCCATGTAGAATAAAGTGACTCAAATACAAAGAAAAACAGAACGGATTTGTGTGTTGGTTAAACAGCAATTAGTACCACCCTCGCATCGATCCGAAGCCAACCATTTTCCTTTCTCTTTCAAGAGCAGCTATCGGTGCATAGCAACATTAGCATTCACTCTCCACATTCAGTAATTAGGAAGAGAAAACTAGGCAAAGAGACACATCCGTGACTTCATTTTCATACGAGCTGCTGTGCCGCTAATTTCAGTAAATATTTGACTGGCTAATCTCTCCTCCTCTCTACTCCTCTTTAATTATTCAACTCATTTATGCATTTAGCAGCCAATTAGCCGCAGGATCTTCAAAAACCGCTGCAGAGGAGGGCACACTTAAAACTCCACGCATTAGTTATTACAAAGTGTCAGGATGCTATCCGCTGCAATAGCTGAACATTTCATTGAAGTTATACAGCCATGAATAAAGCATTAAGGAGCTGTACTGAAATGCATCAGGATACGCATGATGACAGACAATAAAGATGAATATTTGTCCATCATTTTATTTAGCAATTACTTACAATATTTACTTAACTTCCAAAAGCAATATTTATCCACAGCACACTACACTTTCATATGCACAGGCACACACACACATAGACACACACAGGCACACACACACATAGACACACACATGCGCACACATAAACACATACACATGCGTGCACACACAGAGCAACACACACACATAGACACACACATGCGCGCACACACATATACACACACACATAGACACACACACGCGCACACACACATAGACACACACACATGCGTGCACACACAGAGAAACACACACACGTGCGCACACACATAGACACACACACATAGACACACGCGCGCACACACATAGACACACACACATGCGTGCACACACAGAGCAAGACACACATAGAACAAAATACACCATACCACTGAAGGCAGCTGAGAAATCAGTGTGTTGGTAAGCATGGAGGGGACACTGAGGTGAGTTGACATCAGTGGCTGTGTGGGAATCAGTGGGTGTTGTTGCAGGGAAATAATGAGTTTTTCCTCCCAGACAGAGAGTAGGAGCACCAGCTCCCATCACACTGTCAACCTGGATTTGCTGCGGTGAACACAGCAACCAAGATAACAAAGGCTGCGCAGAGCAGAAACAGGGTTTGTCCACTGGCAGTCTCCTTTTAACGTGGACACTCACCATCTGCATCGGACCAGAATGGCCACGCATAAAACAGTTCTGCTGACCAGAACCTGGTTTTACATTTACATGTTATTCACTCCAAAGTGGCCTATAGAACATGTGAAATATAGATTCTAGAACAGAAATTAACTCCAAAGGTTCATAGAACATGTGAAATCTAGATTTTAGAACAATAATTAATTCCTTTCAGCATGAGTGCTCCCTGGGTAACGAACCCATGACCTTAGCTCTTTGTTCTACCGGTTGAGCAACAGCAGCCCCGGTGCTGGCCCAGTTCTGGTCAGCCTCTGGCACAGATCCACAGCTGCACTGCGCCATGGCAAACCTCCTCTGCTGTTTCTGTGAAGAATTCTCCTTGGCACCCCGGAGTGCCATTTTGTATAGTGTTTCACAAAGCTGAAGGACCTTGCAGAGCTTTGTGGAGATTAATTATGAAATGAAGGCTTTACCTGAAGCCAAGACCGGTGAAAAGAGGGGGGAAAAAAGCTCCCTGAGCAGAGCACTGTTGTTCAGTTCAGTAGCATCTTCCATAAGGACTCACGGCCAACCATAACTCATTCCAGTGCACTCCCTCACAGTGCTGCTCGGTGAACTGGTAAGGAATAACTCAACGGCGTTTTTGTTTGCAAAGCAGTTATGTGAAGTGAGTTCAAAAGCTCCTTTTATTATTATTCTCTTTTTTATGATCTTTATTACCATGGTAACATCTTTACCATGACATGTATGACCTTTCATGGCCAATGTTTCTGCCCGTGCAGCATTCAGTGTGAAAAACACAAGTGTATGAACTATGCATGAACCCTAATAGGCCCAACTCCCTCCCCCCACCCCACACACACACACACACATACACACACATACACACATATACACACCCAACCCAGCAGAACCATTGAACTCTGACTGTAACACAGCAGAGCACTGGAGAGCCTTTCTGACTTCACACACTCCCACAGCTGGGAGGAGGAAGAGGAGAAGAAGAAGGAGAAGGGGATGGGGGGAGAGAATGAGACGTAGAGAAACAAAAAAAAAGAAATACACGCACAAAGAAGGGGGAGGAGGCGGAGTGGATGGAAGGGGTCAAAGAGAAAGAAGAAAAACATGATAAAAAATGAAATGAAAACAGAAAGAAGAAGATGAAGAAAAAGAAGAACAATGAGAGAGAGAGAGAGAGAGAGAGAGAGAGAGAGAGAGAGTGAGAGAGAAATGAAAGTGACCAGTGTCCACTCCCCTCTCTCCTGTTCAAACCCTGCGGCTATGCGGACATCATGGTGAACCTCTCGGGGACTCTGTTATCTCTCACGCGCCGTTCAGCTCCGCTGGGCTCCAACCAATTAGCACAGCCTCTTTATCTGCTCACACACACATGAATCAGGCAGGATGCTGGGTCCACAGCCGTGTGCCGTCCTGCAGCAGCCATCCACCCTCCACCCTCCCCCTCCAGCCTCCACCCTCCACCCTCCCCCTCCACCCTCCACCCTCCAGCCATCCACCCTCCTCCATCCACCCTCCACCCTCCACCCTCCAGCCATCCACCCTCCACCCTCCTCCATCCTCCCTCCACCCTCCACCCTCCAGCCTCCATCCTCCACCCTCCAGCCTCCACCCTCCAGCCTCCAGCCTCCACCCTCATGGTTAACAGTCAAACTGGAGACCACAGCCGCATGCTGTCCTTCGGCAGCCATCCACCCTCCACCCTCTGCTGTCATGGTTACCAATCAAACTGGCTCTGGCCACTGGACAGGAAGTTCACAACTGTTTGCTGCCCATCAAGTATCCGCCCTCCAGAGAGAGGGGGAGAAAGAGAGAGAGAGAGAGAGAGAGAGAGAGAGAGAGGGAGAGACAGAGAGGGAGAGAGAGAGACAGCCATGAGAGAGAGAGAGAGAGAGAGAGAGGGAGAGACAGAGAGGGAGAGAGAGAGACAGCCATGCGAGAGAGAGAGAGACAGACAAAGCCATGCAGGTTTTCATCACCTCTTGCAGCTCCTTCCATCAGGCACTACAGGCCACTGTCTAGTAGGACTAAACGCTTCACAAGCAGCTTTTTCTCCATAGCGATCAGGAATCTGAGCTCTCTGAACAATCCTCTCCTCACACACTACTGAGCCGCATGTCATTCACTTACGCATGTATCATTCTCCTCGCTCCTCGCTTTTGTCCACCACTGTGTTGTTTATTGTGTATAATATGTGTTATGTATGCTGTGGTCATGTATATATTGTGCTGTAGAGTTTAACATACTGTTCCGAAAACAAATTACACAGGCCCTGGCCGTTTGGCTAATAAACAATCAATTGATTCAATAAATATCAATATCTATCTATCTATCTTTTTATTTATACTTACACGACAACATTGGTCCTGGCTTGGCCCAGGTCTGGCTCTATACAGGCCATTGGGCAGGACGTTCACAGCCATCTGCACTCCTCCATAAACTAGCCACCATCAGTCTTATATTCCCAGTGTGAGCAGTAAGCAGTGCTACATGGCTTCAGCATCTAGCAGCAGCAGCAGCTGTGTCACTGAGCTTTTGAGGCCAGAGCAGGGAAACCACAAAGTTATATATAGACATAAATTACGTCACTCTATCTTCGTTAGTATTCTAAGATGTTAGATGTAAGCTCTGAGCCAGACTCTTCACAGTCAGCGTCTTCCTCTGTTGACGGGACATTTTTCTGGTCTGAGTGTGGACTTGTCCTTCCCCTGCTGTGTGTTTATGTGTCTATGTGGCCTAATCTACTGTCTATCGACCTGCAGCATCCATACATTTCCTCTGCATTTGCAGGTAATTGCCCTGTTGCACACTCTCTCCCCCCCCCTACAACAATACAACATCAATAAGGTATTGATGCCTTTTTCCGACTGTCAAAGTTCATTGTCTCCATCGTGCAGAAGGTATAAAATCGGTCGCTGGCCACTCATGCGTTTCAAGCCAGAGCCTTAGCAACAGCGCAGAATGGACACAAGGGTACTCGAATAAAGCTAATAGACGCGCATATCTTCCATTTTACTACTCAATTAAAGCAAGCAAGAATTACAGTCAGGCACATGATTAACTTTTTGTTATCTCAGCTATACAATAAAATGCTTTGTTAGACAGCAAATGAAAATTACATGAAATGGGCGCTAATCTATAAAGCGAGCGCCAAAACAATCAAATAAGCATTTCATGTTTACGCCGTATCTTCCAGAAGAAAAGTATGCCTACAGGAGGCAAACAAGGGTCTTAATAAAATGCTGAGAAACTAGCTGATGAGTTCAGAAAGCAAACAAGGGTCTTAATAAAACGCTGTGAAACTAGCTGATGAGTTCAGAACGCAGGAAGATAATGGAGTTAGACAGGAAGACAGCCACGCCTCAAATATGTAGGCACTTCTGTTGCCTATACAGTCATTTGTGAGAC
>NC_045159.1:18743903-18781403 GCF_900700415.2 Clupea harengus | reverse complement strand
ATCACTGTCACTCATCCTCGTCATGGTTAATTAGTGCTGATGACTGACATGTTCATCACCAAAGACTGGCGTATGTGATGTGTGTGTGTACATGCATGCGTGTGTGTGTGTGTGTGTGTGTGTGTGTGTGTGTGTGTGGCGGTTCCTTCTCTATGGGATGTGCGAACACTAGCTGTAATGACCCTGCCACTGCTGGAAGAGACAATCTAATATTCGGATCTGTGATTTGATGCACAGGGAGTTCAGTGGCTTGCAGAGACCAATCCTCGACAGATGTGATTCATTTGTTTCTGTGTTACTGCCAGTGAAGGTGTAATTTTGTCTTCATGGGAGGGTGGTGATAATAAAGCACAATGTCACAACCTCCTCTGCCCTGTCGGCGCTCGTCTTCCACCCCCCCTTGCTGGTCCCGCCAGTCAAATTAATCACCATGGCAGCGCCACCTTTCACCCTCTATCACTCTCTCCGTGCCGCGTGGAACAGAGACGTCCTGCCGGTGCCGTCCGCCCAGCGGTCGAGCGAGGCAGCGAGTGTCTCGCCGTCCGTCCTCATCATTAGTCCTCCATGCCACCGCAGCTGTGGCCCCGCAGTTCCACCCTCCAATTAGACACACCTGTCAACACACATTGTGTTAGAGCCGCCTGCTCTGCCACTCAGCGCAGGACCCAACCACAGACACACAGCTCTCCAGCATAGGGGCACAGGGGCATAGGGGCCGGGCATTTACTCACAGAGGAGAGGAGAGGAGAGGAGAGGAGAGGAGAGGAGAGGAGAGGAGAGGAGAGGAGAGGAGAGGAGAGGAGAGAAGAGAGAGAAGAGGAGAGGAGAGGAGAGGAGAGGCATTTACTCACAGAGGAGAGGAGAGGAGAGGAGAGGAGGGGAGAGGAGAGGAGAGGAGAGGCATTTACTCACAGAGGAGAGGAGAGGAGAGGAGAGGAGAGGAGAGGAGAAGAGAAGAGAAGAGAAGAGAAGAGAAGAGAAGAGAAGAGAAGAGAAGAGAGGAGAGGAGAAGAGAGCAAGGACTGTGCTATTCAAGGAGATGGAGTGAGGCATGATGGGGGATTTTTATTTTCTCACTTCATGTTTTTTTTCTTCAGACTAGTGTGGAATGGTGTTTTTTTAATAATTAGTTTTTCTTCGCCTATTTTTTTCATTCCTTCCATCGTTCCTTCTTCCTGTCTTTCTTTCTGTCTTTCTTTCTTTTCTCTCTCTCTGTGTTTGTTCCTCTGCCAGTTGTCTGTCTGTCTGTCAGTCCTATAGCTGGTGTATTTTCTGAAGGGCCTCACTGTGTATTTCCAAGGACAAAGAAATAGTTATTTTGGTCAAACTTGAGTTCCCCTTCAGTGGTTCCCATCTCGACCAGGCCTGACAGAGGTCTTCGGACTGTGACCACCACACCTACCAAACGCCACACACACACGCACACACACACACTCTCTCTCACGCTGTATTGGGTTGAAACTCATCACACCTCTGTCACTCTCGCACGCACACACTCACACACACAGCTTGATCCACAAGTGTCACATTCATGCCAAGGACGTCCCAGTAAATGGTTGTGGTCGATGTCAGTTCAGATGCCCCTCATTCACCTGAGTAAGGCTTGGGCAGGGGTGGCAGTGCCACCCAGGATTGATGCCACCCTACACACACTGCCCAAGGTTGTCACTGCTGATTCTCCATTTATCTCCATCAACTACGGCTGCATAGACGTATGTAAGGTCATGATAAACTAAGGCACTTGAGGGCATTCCCCCACAACACCAACACACGCACACACGCACACACACACACACACACACATACACACACACACACACACACACACTATACTAACACACGCACACACACACACACACGCTGTTACGCCCCCTGGTGGCTCGGAGTGGGACGCAACATAAGGGCAACAGGTTTGGGCAAGTGAGGGTGCAGTCACACAAAGCCAGGACACGAAAGTGACAAGAAAGTATTTATTTACAAAAAAACAACACAGGGATCAACAAGGACTGTCAGTGGCACCAAAGAAAAGAACATAACAAAACCCACCCCCCATGGACAGGTGCTTTGCACCCAAAAAAATACAGTGGGTGGTGCTCACTCTAACCTAGGGTATTAACAACAAGTAAACCTACGTGCATGTAATATGTAAACCCCGGAGTATCTTACCTATCCTTATTGACCCTGTGCGCACAACAAAAAGAAGTAACAAAGACAGAGACAAAACAAAAGTAGACGGCTAATAACTAAAGTAATAAAGTTTAACAAAGGTGTAATAACTAAAGACAAATCCAAAAGCATCAATAAACCAGCAACAAACAAAGCAATAGCAAACACAAGCCAAGCGAGCTCAACCAGAGCTCTGCCACAGCTCAACCCAAAAGCAACAACAAACTATTAACAAACACAGGACTATTTGAAGGGAAATGGTTGATGGGAGATCTGGAACAGGTGTGGTGATTTGATGATTAGAACCAGGTGTGCACATCTGTGAAGTAGGAGAATGAAAACAGGAGGGGGAGACAAAACAACAACACCAACCAACAACACAAAACAGAACACAATACATGTAGGCCTAAAACATGTACACATACAAGACATACAGAACAGTGTATGTAACACACGCATACACTCTGATTGAGTGTGGCATGGCGGAGACAAACACATACAAACACATGCGCGCGCACACACACACACACACACACACACACACACACACACACACACACACACACACACACACACACACACACACACACACACATACGCTCTGATTGAGTGTGGCATGGCGGAGACAGTGATCCGCTGACTCTGGGGCTTCCTAACTCCATGCAGATGAGAGGGAGCGAGAGAGGAGACCACCGCCGAGACAATCCTTTCACCTCGCCTCGTCTCGCCTCGTCTCAGGTGTCTTATTCAGCAGTATGGAGGGCTTCTATCTCTCACACCTACAGTCAATATGGAATGAAAAGGCATGATGAATAGACAGTATTTGGCAGCCACTCTCTGCATTGTGTAAGGGTTGCTTCTTTGCATTGGCTACATATTTGGCAGCATCTTTCTGGCCTATTTGCAAAGAAGTGTCTCAAAGATTAATGTAGCACCAGCCTTAAAACCAAGTGTTTCAAATTTGCATTTAGATTTACAGACTGTTGTAGATGTTTACTAATTGTTTTTTTTTTATTATATTACAGTATGACACTACTTCAGTTACTGGCCTGGGTTTGTGATGGAGAAGGGATGGCAGCAGTCCGTGGAGAATTAGCCGTTAAAAATATGACGTCACAGCGTGGCTCTGCATCACAGAGGACACTAATCAGTGAACAGCGCTCACATGAACTCCCGCTCCCTGTATCAATAACATGTTCTCCTGGACAGTATCAGTTTTATTGCCAGAGGGCGCCTGCCGGAACATTCCTTTATAGCCGTAGGCTATTGATCAGACGTTTGAGTCCAACCTGCAGCCTCCATAAAAACCTGCCACACTTTGCCTCATTATTAAAGGTCACGGTGAAATCCCCGCTTGCCGTAACCTGGTGTGATAATGACCACACACACTTTCAGCACACACACACACACTGTTAGCCCCGGCTGGTGTCCTGAGCCATCGATCTCCCTGTGATGCTGTCTTCAGATTGACCACTGCCCCGTGACCTCACCAGGGGGCGGGTTTAGGACACTCCATCAAAGTTCATAGTGGTGACCTTGGTGATGAGGAGCTGATGAGGTTCACACAGGTCATGGGAGCCACAGGGTATAGACAGGGCAGGCGGGAGAGACTCCAAGTGCACAGTGAGAGACATGGGGAGCAGAAACACAGGGAGCAGGTTGGAGAGACACAGGAAGTAAAGAGACACAGGGAGCAGGTTGGAGAGACACAGGAGCAGAGAGACACAGGAGCAGAGAGACACATGAAGTAGAGAGACACAGGAAGTAGAGAGACACACAAACAGAGAGACACATCGAGCAGGTTGGAGAGACACAGGGAGAAACAGGGAGCAGGTTGGAGAGACACAGGAGCAGAGAGACACAGGGAGCAGGTTGGAGAGGCACAGGGAGCAGGTTGGAGAGACACAGGGAGCAGGTTGGAGAGAAACAGGGAGACACAGGGAGAAACAGGGAGAGAAAGGGAGCAGGTTGGCTGGTGTCTGTCTTTGTGTGGCCTGGTCTCAGAGCTCTATTAGAGTACACTGCAAAAAGTGAAATCTTAGTAAGATGAAATATCTTCAATCAAGGCAATATATGCTTGTTTTTGTCTGACAAGATATTTCTTCTTACCAGGCATTTTTTATGTTAGAGCATTTCACTTGCTTCAAGTGTTTCAGTCCTTAATTATCTTAATGAGGTTTTATTACTTGTTACTGAGATTTTATTACTGGTTCTGAGCAGGTTAATGCTTGAAACTAGAATTACCGTAATTATAAGGCAGTATAAGTACAAAACTGCTTTGTCAAAGTCAGAATTTCTTATTTCAAGCATCTTATCCTTCTCATCTCTACATATATAAAAAAACAGATAATGACCAAAGGAATTAATTGTTTTACAGCACAGCACAGCAATTATGTATTCCTGTAGACAAAATACTATACAGTGCAAAGACAGTATTTAACTAAGTCAAACTTTTGCTTTAAGAACAGACTTTATCATCCTTTAGCAGGTTAAAGTGAGTGAGGAAAACGTGCTTATATTCAGCAAATGCTAGCACCAGCATCTTGAAATGAGGCTATTTGCTAGGCAATTTACCTTGAAATCAGTACAGTTACACTAAAAACAAGTATGTTTGCCTATATCCCCAAAAGATTTAAGAATTTTTTTCTCAATATGTATTAAATTCAGCAAATGCTAGCACCATCATCTTGAAGTAAGGCTATATGTTAGGCAATTTATCTTAAAACCAGTTAACCTACACTAAAAACAAGTACATTTGCCTAGAAAAAAATATAAATATAAGAATTATTTTCTCAATATGTAGGAAAATGTGCTTATATTCAGCAGATGCTAGCACCATCATCTTGAAAGAAGACTATATGTTAGGCAATTTATCTTGAAATCAGTAAAGCTACACTACAAAGAGGTACATTTGCCTAAATACAAAAAAAATGTAAGAATTGTTTTCTCAATATGTAGGACAATTTGCTTAAATTCAGAAAATGCTAGCACCGTCATCTTGAAGTAAGGCTATATGTTAGGCAATTGATCTTAAAACCAGTAAACCTACACTAAAAACAAGTACATTTGCCTAGAAGAAAATATAAATATAAGAATTATTTTCTCAATATGTAGGGAAATGTGCTTATATTCAGCAGATGCTAGCACCATCATCTTGAAAGAAGTCTATGTGTTAGGCAATTTATACTGAAATCAGTAAAGCTGCACTACAAAGAGGTACATTTGCATAAATACAAAAAAATGTAAGAATTATTTTCTCAATATGTAGGACAATTTGCTTAAATTCAGAAAATGCTAGCACCATCATCTTGAAGTAAGGCTATATGTTAGGCAATTGATCTTAAAACCAGTAAACCTACACTAAAAACAAGTACATTTGTCTAGAAAAAAATATAAGAATTATTTTCTCAATATGTAGGAAAATGTGCTTATATTTAGCAGATGCTAGTACCATCATCTTGAAAGAAGACTATATGTTAGGCAATTTATCTTGAAATCAGTAAAACTCCACTACAAACAGGTACATTTGCTTAGATACAAAAAAAAATAAGAATGATTTTCTCAATATGTAGAAAAATTTGCTTATATTCAGAAAATGATAGCACCATCATCTTGAAATGAGTCTACATGCTAGGCGATTTATCTTGAAATCAGTACAGCTAGACTTAAAACAAGCACATATGCCTAAATACAAGATTATGTCAGAATAATTTTTCTCAATATATAGAAAAATTTGCTTATATTCAGCAAGTGATAGCATCATCATCTTGAAATGAGTCTACATGCTAGGCAATTTACCTTGAAATCAGTACAGCTACACTAAAAACAAGTACATTTGCCTAGATACAAAAACATTTAAGAATTATTTTCTCAAAATATAGAAAAATGTGCTTATATTCAGCAAATGATAGCCCCATCATCTTGAAATGAGGCTATATGCTAGGCAATTCATCTTGAAATGAGTAAACCTACTCTAAAAACAAGTACATTTGCCTCAATAAAAAAAAACTTAAGAATTATTTTTACCGAAATGTAGAAAAATGTGCTTATATTCAGCAAATGATAGTTCCATCATCTTGAAATGAGGCTATATGCTAGGTAATTTATCTTGCAATCAGTAAAGCTACTCTAAAAACAAGTACATTTGCCTAAATACAAAAAAAATGTCAGAATTATTTTCTCGAAATGTAGATAATGTGTTAGGCAATTCATCTTGAAATCAGTAAAGCTACACTAATAACAAGAACATTTGCCTAGATACAGTAAGAATTATTTTCTCAATATCTAGGACAATTTGCTTAAATATAGGGATTTTTTTTGCTCAGAACCAGTAATAAAATCTCAGTAACAAGTTATAGTACCTTATTAAGATACACCATCTTAGTAAGATGAAATATCTTAAATCAAGGCAATATATACTTGTTTTTTGTTTGACAAGATATTTCTTCCTACACTGCCTTTTTGCCTTTACTCAGATAGGACAGTAGGTAGAGTCAGGAAGCGAGCTGGAGGGAGGGATTGAGAAATGACCGCAAGTCAGACTCGAACCTGAACTCTTACCTGTATCCCCATTTTGCCCATTCATGGTGCAGGGTTGCTGCCGCTTGCGCCACAGCTCCATCCCTAAAACAGTCATCTGTTGAGGATATTGCCATTTGTTTTGGAGAGTTTTGAAGTCAAATGCTCTTACCCGGTAGGAAGAAATATCTTGTCAAACAAAAAACAAGTATATATTGCCTTGATTTAAGATATTTTATCTTATTAAGATGGTGTATCTTAATAAGGTACTATAACTTGTTACTGAGATTTTATTGCTGGTTCTGAGCAAAAAAAAATCGCTGTATTTAAGCAAATTGTCCTAGATATTGAGAAAATAATTCTTACGGTATCTAGGCAAATGTTCTTGAAAAGCTTTACTGATTTCAAGATAAATTGCCTAAGGTACTATAACCTGTTACTGAGATTTTATTATTGGTTCTGAGCAAGTTAGTGCTTGGAACTAGTTTCATCACCACTGGCAAGTACAAAACTGCTTTGTCAAAGTCAGAATCAAGACAAATGTACTTGAATTTGAGCTTAGATGCCCATTGTTTAAAGAAACAATGTTAAGACTCGAACCACATACACATATGTCTGACCATTGGACCCAATGATTTGATCTCTGATGGCAAATTAATCACATAATGCTGTTTAGGTGTAACACTGCGGTCTCTATTATCTCAATGATCAATTGCACATATGCATTGACTTCAAAACTCTCCAAAACAAATGGCAATATCCTCAACAGATGACTGTTTTAGGGATGGAGCTGTGGCACAAGCGGCAGCAACCCTGCACCATGAATGGAGTAAGATGGGGATACAGGTAAGAGTTCAGGTTCGAGTCCAACTTGCGGTCATTTCTCAATCCCTCCCTCCAGCTCGCTTCCTGTCTCGCTCTACTGTCCTATCTGAGTAAAGGCAAAAAAGCCGAAAAAACAAAGCTTGAAAAATAATAATTAGAAATTAAAAAAATCGTTGAATTTAAGCAAATTGTCCTAGATATTGAGAAAATGTTCTTACAGTATCTAGGCAAATGTACTTGTTTTTATTGTAGCTTTACTGATTTCAAGATAAATTGCCTAACATATAGCCTTATTTCAAGATGATGGTGCTAGCATTTGCTGAATATAAGCACATTTTCCAACATATTGAGAAAATAATTCTTATATATTTTGGGCATCTAGGCAAATGTACTTGTTTTAAGTGTAGCTGTACTGATTTCAAGATAAATTGCCTAACATATAGCCTCATTTCAAGATGATGGTGCTATCATTT
Source organism: Clupea harengus (assembly GCF_900700415.2). Classification (NCBI taxonomy): domain Eukaryota; kingdom Metazoa; phylum Chordata; class Actinopteri; order Clupeiformes; family Clupeidae; genus Clupea; species Clupea harengus. Next base: position 18,773,421 of record NC_045159.1, on the reverse strand, counting down.
GCTGAATATAAGCACATTTTTCTACATTTCGAGAAAATAATTCTTAATTTTTTTTGTATTTAGGCAAATGCACTTGTTTTTAGAGTAGCTTTACTGATTTCAAGATAAATTGCCTAGCATATAGCCTCATTTCAAGATGATGGTGCTATCATTTGCTGAATATAAGCACATTTTTTACATTTCGAGAAAATAATTCTTAAATTTTTTTGTATTTAGGCAAATGTACTTGTTTTAGTGTAGCTGTACTGATTTCAAGATAAATTGCCTAGTATGTAGACTCATTTCAAGATGATGGTGCTAGCATGTGCTGAATATAAGCACCTTTTTCTACATATTGAGAAAATAATTCTTAAATATTTGGGTATATAGGCAAATGTACTTGTTTTAGTGTAGCTGTACTGATTTCAAGATACATTTCCTAGCATGTAGCCTCATTTCAAGATGATGGTGCTAGCATTTAGTGAATATAAGCACGTTTTCCTACATATTGAGAAAATTATTCTTAAATATTTTGGTATATAGGCAAATGTACTTGTTTTAGTGTAGCTTTACTGATTTCAAGATAAATTGCCTAGCATGTAGACTCATTTCAAGATGATGGTGCTATCATTTGCTGAATATAAGTACATTTTTCTATATATTGAGAAAATAATTCTGACATTATTTTGTATTTAGGCATATGTGCTTGTTTTAAGTGTAGCTTTACTGATTTCAAGATAAATTCCCTAGCATATAGCCTCATTTCAAGATGATGATGCTATCACTTGCTGAATATAAGCACATTTTTCTACATTTCGAGAAAATGATTCTTAATTTTTTTTTATTTAGGCAAATGCACTTGTTTGTAGTGTAGCTTTACTGATTTCAAGATAAATTGCCTAGCATGTAGACTCATTTCAAGATGATGGTGCTATCATTTGCTGAATATAAGTAAATTTGTCTATATATTGAGAAAATAATTCTGACAGTATTTTGTATTTAGGCATATGTGCTTGTTTTAAGTGTAGCTTTACTGATTTCAAGATAAATTCCCTAGCATATAGCCTCATTTCAAGATGATGATGCTATCACTTGCTGAATATAAGCACATTTTTCTACATTTCGAGAAAATGATTCTTCAATTTTTTTTATTTAGGCAAATGCACTTGTTTGTAGTGTAGCTTTACTGATTTCAAGATAAATTGCCTAGCATGTAGACTCATTTCAAGATGATGGTGCTATCATTTGCTGAATATAAGTACATTTTTCTATACATTGAGAAAATAATTCTGACATTATTTTGTATTTAGGCATATGCACTTGTTTGTAGTGCAGTTTTACTGATTTCAAGAGAAATTGCCTAACATATAGCCTCATTTCAAGATGATGGTGCTAGAATTAACTGAATACAAGCACATTTTTCTATATATTGAGAAAAAAATTCTTATTTCTTTTTTAATTTAGGCATATTTACTTGTTTTAAGTGTGGTGAAACAGATTTCAAGATAAATTGCTTAACATATTGCCTCATTTCAAGATGATGGGGCTAGCATATGCTTAATTTAAGCAAATATTTATACATATTGAGAACATTATTCTTCATTTTTTTTTTATTTAGGCAAATGCACTTGTTTGTAGTGTAGCTTTACTGATTTCAAGATAAATTGCCTAACAAATAGCCTTATTTCAAGATAATGGGGCTAGCATTTGCTAAATTTAAGCACATTTTCCTACATATTGAGAAAATAATTCTTAAATGTTTTTGTATCTAGGCAAATATACTTGTTTTTAGTGTAGCTTGACTGATTTCAAGAGAAATTGCCTAGCATATCGCCTCATTTCAAGATGATGGTGCTATCATTTGCTGAATATAAGCACATTTTTGTACATTTCAAGAAAATAATTCTTGAATTGTTTTGTATTTAGGCAAATGTACTTGTTTTTAGAGTAGATTTACTGATTTCAAGATACATTTCCTATGTTGACTCATTTCAAGATAATGGTGCTAACATTTGCTTAATATAAGCACATTTTTCTACATAGTGAGAAAAACATTCTTAAATCTTGAGAAAATAATTCTTACATTTGTTTTGTATTTAGGCATATGTGCTTGTTTTAAGTGTAGTTGTACTGATTTCAAGATATATTGCCTAACATATAGCCTCATTTCAAGATGATGGTGCTAGCATTTGCTGAATATAAGAACGTTTTCCTACATATTGAGAAAATAATTCTTAAATATTTTGACAAATGTACTTGTTTTTAGTCTGGCCACACTCGTTTTAAGATACATTTGGGTTCTTTGAGGCTAGATATTTTTACTTTTTTTACAAAGTCTTGGTAAGTCAAATCTTCCTGTTCTGTTGGCAGATAATTTAGCTCATTTTAAGTGATATATACCCCCTTTTTTTACTTTTTTTTCTTGTTTTTGAAGGCTGATTTTTTGCAGTGTAGTCAGTGTCTGTCTTTGTGTGGCCTGCCATGATCTGGCCCTGACCCAGCGCACTACCACATGATATATGCCACACACACACACATACACAGACACACATAAACACACACATACACACACACACACATAAACACACACATACACACATACACACATACACGAACACATGCGGCACATACACAACCACATGATATACGCTACATACACACAAACACACACTCTCCCTCTACATCCCTCTCTCCTCTCCCTCTACATCCCTCTCTCCTCTCCATCCCTCCCTCCTCTCCTCTCCCTCTCCATTTCTCTCATGTGTCCCTCTCTCCTCTCCCTCTCCATTCCTCTCATATGTGTCCCTCTCTCCTCTCCTCTCCATCCCTCTCTCCTCTCCATTCCTCTCATGTGTCTCCCTCTCTCCTCTCCCTCTCCATCCCTCTTTCCTCTTCCTCTCCATTCCGCTCATACAGTATGTGGCCCTCTCTTCTCTCCCTCTCCATCCCTCTCTCCTCTCCCTCTCCATCCCTCTCTCCTCTCCTTCTCCATCCCTCTCATATGTATGTCTCTCTTCTTCCTCTGTCCTCTCCCTCTCCATCAATCTCATGTCTGTCTCATCCCTCTTTCCCTTCCCTCACCATCCATCTCATCTATGTGTCCCTCGCTCTCTCTCTCTCTCTCCCCTCTTCCTCCTCCTCTTCCTCTCCCTCTCCTGTGAAGAATGAGGAGCTGACATGCAGATCAAGGTCGGGGCTGACTTGTGATGCACTGAGGTTGCGGCGCGTGCAGTGAAGAGGTAAACCGTGGACTTCAGCACAACACAGGGGTGATGCACATCTCTCTCTTATGCATTGCCCCATGATGAACTAACCGTCTAGGAGTCTGCTTTTCTCCTTTGAGGGAGGGCAGCACCTGATGAAATGTGGTTGAAATATTGCGCTAGCCTTACAGGCATGAACAGAGCACTACACACCGCTTGTGCCCATGCTTGTGAGCTCTGAAGGTGCGACCTTTCAACTGCGCTTTATTCGTTGGTCAGCAAAGCATATACTACACTCTCAGAGGAGTAGCACTGGAAATGGTCACAACAGATTTGTTTGGGCTCTGTAACTATATGTCATATTATACACACTGAGACAACATGGATTGTTAACGGTGATTGTTATGTGTTATCGATTGTCAACGGTGCTATTTAAACGATAAAACTGAATTGAATCGATCTAATGATGTGTGTTTCTCCCGAGAACAGATATGAGGAACAGGGGGTGTAAAAACAGGTCACACAAAGGAGCCTCTAGTCTTCTTCTCACACACACTCTTACAAACCCACACACACATTTTCACACACAGACACACACACACACACCTACAACCATTATAATCCCACAATGGGAAAGTGTCCTTGCTCTCTAGCTTTGAGACGAGTGGGCCAATGGTAGTCTTTTGGTTCAGAATTCACACCCACAGTGTTGCTTTTCTACAGCCAGTACCCCATAGCAGTCCATGAGCACAGCAGTGAGAGCAGAGAAACAAACAAACAAACAAATAAATAAACACAACACACAAACACACACAAAACGACACACACAAACACACACACACACACACAAAACGACACGACACAACACACACACACACGACACAACACACACACGTACACACACGTACACACAACACACACACACACAACACACACACACAACACGACACAACACACACGACAGGAACAGGGGGTGTAAAAACAGGTCACACGAAGGAGCCTCTAGTCTTCTTAGATGAGCAACAGATCTGCGATTGCATCTGAGTCTTGAACTGGAGCTGACGGCCCGGGCCTGGCGCGGATGTGGCTCAGATCCGGCGGGGCCTCGTCCACTCGGCCCTCCAATTCCTGTCTGTCCCTCTCCTGCTGTCTGTCCCTCTCCGGCCTCCATCCTGTCTGTGGAGTCCTGTGGTGCTGGCGTACTGATGAAACAGGCGGCATGAAGAAGCTCGGCTTCATGAAGGCCCGAGAGAGACACAGAGAGTTGGAGATCTGGAGCATTTTATTAAGTGGAGTGTTTCAAAGACAAGACGCCATGAGAACAAAAGTTTGACACGGGGAACAGACGTTTCTCCTTTGAGTTGGAAGAAGAAAGGAGCCATTAAAAAATCAATTGGGACACTGAGGGGAGAGACTTCTCTTCTGTTAAAAGACACCAGAGGCCAGTGCATACACACACGCACAGACACACACACACACACACGCGCACACACACACACACACACGCAAACACACACACACTCGCAAACACACACACACTCGCAAACACACACACACGCACGCACGCACGCACGCACACACACACACACACGCACGTACACACACACACACACGCGCACACACACACACACACGCGCACACACACACACACACGCAAACACACACACGCAAACACACGCACGCACGCACGCACGCACGCACGCCAGCACTCTGCCCCACCCCAGCACTCTACCCCACCCCAGCCCTCTGCTGCCCCACCCCACCCCAGCACTTTCCCCCACCCCAGGAGTGTACAAACGTAGTAGTACACAGCCCCCAATCTGCTTATGGGGAGTACAAAATCATTTAGTACACTAGACAGCTAGTCGGGCTTACATATAGCCCCTTTAAGGACTCACTTGCTTTATATTATGAACGTATTTACTACCTTTACAAAGTCTCTGTTTCGGTTCTTCATAGCAAGGTCTTGATTAGGGACTTATGTTGACTTATGTTGTGCCTGTTGAAGATTCTGTCTTGTGATTTGCAAGAACTTCCTTGTGACTCTGTTCTTCTTTGTTAGCCGGTGAAACTTAATAAAAGGTTCTGTGCCTGATAGAGCTGTAAGCCGTTATATATGTGCAGTATAAAAATATGAGACATTTGGAAATATTACTGCAGTCTTGAAAAAATACACCCACACACCATGTATAGTGAATTATTTTACCAATATAAAAACAAGTTTTGATTTGTCTGTTTGATTGTTTTTAAAACAGAGTTGTCATGTATACTTTTTCATTCACACACACTCTTACAAACCCACACACACATTTTCACACACAGACACACACACAACCACAACCATTATAATCCCACAATGGGAAAGTGTCCTTGCTCTCTAGCTTTGAGACGAGTGGGCCAATGGTAGTCTTTTGGTTCAGAATTCACACCCACAGTGTTGCTTTTCTACAGCCAGTACCCCATAGCAGTCCCATGAGCACAGCAGTGAGAGCAGAGAAACAAACAAACAAACAAAGAAATAAATAAACACAACACACACAACACGACACGACATGACACACACACACACACGACACAACACACACACACAACACGACACACACACACACACACACACACACTGATAAACAGACTCTCTATGACACAGTCAGGCGACACATGAGCACTCCAGGAGGCAGGAGGAGGAACCCCTGTACCCCTGTACCCCTGTAGCTCGGCCATTTTTTATCCCCAGCTTTCTGAACCCTCACAATTCTCCAGTGTTATTACCCCAGCTTTCTGCCCCACACAATACGTTTGCAGTGTTAGTACCCCAGCTTTCTGCCCCACACAATACGTTTGCAGCGTTAGTGGGCTAATGCAACCAGCCGCATAGAGCAGGCAAATTAATAGTCTCTGAGCAATTACATTACCTCCTGATTTATGAAACGACGACCGTAAATGGGACAGTAACCTTGAGCTCGGAGAAGTAGTATGTAAAATGCGTTTCTCTTTTTTTGCCACCTTTTTTCCCCTGCTTAGAATGAAATTTCAGTCCCACAATAGATTGGCGGAGTGAGTGTCTTTAGCGCGGCCTGGGGAGCCGGGGAGCGCTGCCCACCCTTGTTAGGACTTGATTGTTTGTAGATTCGCTGTTAGTTTAGCAAAGAGATGAGCTGTTCTCTTGCTGTAATGCAATTTGTCCTAAGCTGCCGGAGAAGTGATGGGGGGGGGGGTTAAGAGCTTTATGTCCAGCCATAAAAACTTTTAATTAAGCAATTTCACCTTGCAATCCTTTCGTTATCTCCCCCGTCGAGTTCAGCCAGTGGCAAGTCCCACGAAAACAATTGTGCAATTAGGCGTGTACCTCCGTCAAGTGGGAGCAGAGCCCTCTTTGTCCTTGGGCTTCTCTTGATGTCTCCTGCCGACTCCAAATTATCGCCCCCAAACAGCCACATGGGAACGGTCAGTGGTTGCATTGTGCCGGCGACACGCGGATTGCTTCCACCCAATAATCAGCAGATTCAGTGGTTTTTAACCAGCCCTAGTGGTCGCCGACTGCCAGGGTTTCACATGGCCACAGCCACTTACACGGGGGAAGAGAATAAACAGTTTATAAACGTCAGCGTCACGCAGGCAGTTAGACACCCGGGGTGTTTTATTCTGGTTGTAATATCGCAGAATGATGGGAAGTCATTTCCGTTAACATGCTCTTTGTCATCTGTAATTTGGGTACATTAAACTCATCTCATGACAGCCCAGAAGCTTCCGTGGTCGCCATAACGACCCTGATTGTTTATGGGTGAGTATTCTTTCACAGCGCTGAGGGCTCTGTCTAGCCATGATTCTGTGTGGTGTAGGGATGGCTGATTTCACATGCGATGCACTCACAGTAATACCCGTTTTTATTGTTATTGTTCAACTGCTTCAAAATAAAGACAGCCCCTTAGCTATTTTTTGTTTTGTTTTTGCAGGCTCAAGGTTTAATCTACTATGATGCACCCCCGACGGGGTCGGATAAAGGCCAGATCTGGGCCAGATGAGGCCCGGCGTCCCCTGCCACCAGAGCCTGATCGCCGTGTCGTCCTCACTCCCCTGGGGACACAGAAGGAGTCACCATAAATATCTGTGATGTGCACTCTGCCTCTCTGCCTCAGCCCTAGAGGAGTTGAGCATAGATGAGACCTCACGGGAGATTACAGCAGCCAGGGCTTTGTGTGAGGGGTCTGGGGGGGGCCTTACATCTCCCGGGGGTGGGGGGATCCTCTCTGAGGGGGGGGGGGGGGGGGCTCCTAGTGGGCTTCCAGTGGAGCTCTGCCCTGTTCTGCACTGGTGGTATTGATGCTGGGAGGCTGAGGATGACCCCGACACAAGTGGCCCCAAGCACTTGAATGGCCCTCTCCATCACAACCTGTTCCAGATTGGTGTGCTGAAGTGTCTGTGGACACGATGAAAATGGCATGTTTGCGAGAGACAAGGACTGCCATGTCTCTGCTTCTGTCTGTCTGTGAGTCCCCTGGCCTGTGTGTCCCATGTCTCCGCTTCTGTCTGTCTGTGTGTCCCATGTCTCCGCAGGGGATCAGTGAGCCAGGGGACTCTGCAGATCTGGAGCACCCAACTACAAACTTACCTCATGTGTAGCAACAACTATTCTTTCTTTTCAGATACAAATGCTTTCAAAACTGTTTATGAACTGTTTATTTGGAATGACAATGACAGCCGAATGGAATATTGATGAAGAGTCTTGAGAGAGTTTGGAGAGAATATCTCCTCTGTAGCTGATAAAGGAATTCAGAGGCTTAGTTACCTTCACACAAGATTCCTTTTCCATGACAACGGATTGGACAGCTATGTGGGGAAGGGTACAATGCCTTCACATTTAGATGCTGCAAAGAAAGACAGAGAAACACAGAAAGAGAGAGAGAGAGAAAGAAAGAGAGACAGAGAGAAACACACACACACGGAGAGAAAGATGGCTTGAGTACATCTGTTCTCTTCTTGCAGCTTATTTCTTCTGAGTGTGTGTGTGTGTGTGTGTGTGTGTGTGAGCAAATGGCTAATGTCTCCAGGGAGTTAGCTGTCTGTGTAATCTGCCACACTTAAACAAATGACCATTAGGTTAAACACACAGGTCAAGGGCATATGTGTGTGTGTGAGTGTGTGTTTGTGTGCATATGTGCGTGCGTGTATAGGGGGGTGGAGTCATTGATTAATCATATCATACCGACTGAATGATAAACGACGACGCGCCGATCTATGGCACGGTACACACACACACACACACACAGACAGACACACACACACACGCACACACACACACACACATTAAAGGAGACATTTGGATGAGAGTTTTGGATTCCTCCTCTTTCCATCCTCCGTTACTTAAATATTGATACAAACCCCTCCAGTCGGCATCCTCACCCCTTACCCCTCCTCTCCATCCAATTTGGGTCACGGATGGGCTCCCATCGATTGGGCCGGGCCTCGCTGTGTTTCCCTGACTCGCCGTGATGGATGACTAAGGGTCTGGACTGCTCCTACTCAATGCCCTCAATGCATTTCTGCTCCGTGCTTTTAATCTGACATGGAGGTGCGTTTAAACTCGAGAGAGAGAAGGAGAGAGGGATTGACATAACACGGCTGCACATGACTGCGAGCTGTCGATGAAGAATGCGAGGTCGGTGCAGGCGGGGTCATGGTTGTCATATTAACCCACAGAGAGGCTGGCTGGCTGCCAGGGGCTTCTCGCACGCGTGCAATCGATGAGGACCCAGCCCAGCTATGCTGTGCCTCAGGCTCAAACACACAATCGAGCACAGTGGCGTCAAAGTGATGAAGTGGGGGCTTAGATAGCCGACAGCTCAGGCACAGATCTGAGGACACTTGGGCCTGATCGGGGCCACATACGAGCCAGATCAGGGCCATGAATGAGGCGGATTAGGGCCACGTATGAGCCAGATCAGGGTTACATATGACGCAGATCAGGGTTACATCCATACCGTATGAGGGCCACATCAATACCGAAACAGGGCTACATTTCCAGAGTGAATTTGCCCCCTAGGTCAATATTTAAAATGTCAATATTTAGGTCAATATTTATATCCAAAATACACACATAGCAGCGAGCGCTAGTGAGTCTGTGAACACAGACAGGTAATGAGGAACTAGCAGTAATAATTAAAACAACCTCAGAGTGTGTGTGTGTGTGTGTGTGTGTGTGTGTGTGTGTGTGTGTGAAAAATGCCGTCTGCCCGTGTCAGGAGACTAAGCTCCTAATGCAAAATTGAATCCCCTCTGCTCTGCTCCGCTCCGCTCTGCTCTGCTCTGCCCCGTGTGAGGTCGGGGTCTACACGGGCAGCGCAGGGTGAAATCTACTGATGGACACAAATGAATTCTCTTTGTTAAAGGTGCTTTACTTTCGCTCTCAGACGCAAACCTTCACCTTCCCTACTGATCACCTTCTTCTGGGTCCTCTCTCTCTCCCCTCTGCACCATACAAATGCTAACTTTGTCTGATCTGTTAAACAATTGCAATCCATTTTAACAACCAAAAAAACCGACAAATTTAAAATTAAACAGGCAATAGGGGACCCCTGACCCCATCACTATCATCTACCCAACACCTATCCTACATTTGGTAATCCTAAAGGCCCTATCATACGATTGGTATTCCAAAGGCCTTATCATACGATTGGTATTCCAAAGGCCCTATCCCACGTTTGGTATTCCCAAAGGCCCTATCCTACATTTGGTATTTCCAAAGGCCCTATCCTATGTTTGTTATTCCCAAAGGCCCTATCATACGATTAGTATTCCCACAGGCCCACATAAAGGTCAGCCAGGCTGATGGAAAAGGTCAAAATTCCCGGCGTAGAATTCTACGATTTCTGTTTCCTCCTTCTCAAATAGCAAAGCCTGTTTGTTTATTTTCCTTTGCTGCCTATCTGGTGATTTGGGGTTTTTAGGTCATATTTTTACCTTCCATTTTTATTAAGGAGGCATTTTCACCCTAAAGCAAGCGTAACATATGAACTACCTGTTATGTCTTATCTGAAGAGATCAAACAGGTGCCTCTCTCTACACTGAGGCATGTCCAACTGAGACACGTCCAAAAGGGACTGGATGACAGGAAGGGTCTGCCGCCTGCCTCCCCTGTGTCCTCAAGCAGAAGTTAGCGATGGAACGCATCTGGCCAAGATCTGGGCAGAACTCCTTCCTGATCAAGGTCAGATCCGACTCAGCATTGGTGTGTGTGTGGGATTCCTGATCAAGGTCAGATCCGACTCAGCATTGGTGTCTGTCCGGGATTCCTGATCAAGGTCAGATCCGACTCAGCATTGGTGTCTGTCTGGGGTAAGGTCAGTGCAGTGGAACATGGGAAAGCTCCCTCAGCATGGCCGAAGAGATGATAGGTTTGAGTGCAGGAGAGATGATGGTAACCACTAGACTAGGCGTCTGAGGTGGAAGCGAATGGGCAGCCCCACAAAGATTAGGCGTCTGAGGAGGGACCGAATGGGCAGCCCCACAAAGATTAGGCGTCTGAGGAGGGAGCGAATGGGCAGCCCCACAAAGACTAGGCGTCTGAGGAGGGAGCGAATGGGCAGCCCCACAAAGATTAGGCGTCTGAGGAGGGACCGAATCGGCAGCCCCACAAAGACTAGGCGTCTGAGGAGGGAGCGAATGGGCAGCCCCACAAAGATTAGGCGTCTGAGGTGGGAGCGAATGGGCAGCCACGCCATTTGGCCGGTGGTACCTGCGCCTACATCTATGCCTCAGTACTCTGGCCTGTTTCCTCTGGCTCACCGAAGGGGAACAGAGACACCAAGAAACATTTGGCATAAAACATAAAACTAGGCCTCTGGGCCAGACTGCTGTTTTTCTTTTGTTCGCCATATGCGCAACTTTAAATATTTGACTTGCTTGGAGCAGCACACTCGTTTGTCCGGGAGCATGGCGTTAAAGAGAAACAAGATGTTTGGTCTCTGCCAGTCATTCCACTGGACGGGAAAGCAAGTCTGCCAACTGGCACGCAGAGAAAGTGTGGATTAAGATACTTCTTTAAATACAGCTACAAGTCAAAAGGCATGAAAACAGTCGTCACGGCCGCTTGTTCTAAGGATTATCTCGTAAAGATGGATGCACAACCCGCATGTTCTTCCCTTAATTATTAACCGTATTTACCATCTTTATTGTGAGGTGTGTGTGTGTGTGTGTGTGCTGGGGTGTGTTTCTCTGGAAATGATACTCATTCGTCATGTAGTCAGTTGGAGAGTCCCTGCCCACACCCCTGGCAAAGTTGTGTTACGTTTCCAAATCAATTAGGCTTTTAATTAATGAAAGGCAACACCTGTGGCACCACCCAATTGCCCAGGGACAGTGAAAAATGTGGCAATGAAATTCATTAAAGCTAAAGGGCCTGTCCAATTACTCACCAGCGGCTGCAAATGAAGCGGTTTGGTTAAGGGAGATGTGGGGGGGTGGAGGTGGGCAAATAGGACCAGGTGAGGGGAGGGGCTGGGTAGGGGCTACATCACTTCCAAACCGCCATACCTGTCATACCTAGGTGAAATCATATAAATTATTTTGTGTTGTTAATGTGTTGTTGTTTTTGTCCAAGACCAATGTTACATGTTAACCCTGGAGTGTTCATTCAGTGCTGTGTTTATTAAAAGAAGACCATGGCTGAGGTAAAAGCTAAAACATACTTTTTGCACAAGGAGAAGTACATTGAGGGTGGTTGTCTTTTCTGAGCTTTCCTTCCTTTGAATTTGGTTGGGCATTACATTAACATTATATTACAGCTGCTAGACATTAAGTCAAAGGCTTTATCCAAGAGCACAATGAGGACAAGTGTTTCGTATGGATACATGCTTCTAGGATTTAAATCCATGACCTTGGCAGGGCTGTTCTCACAGACAGACAGACAGGCAGACAGACAGACACACAGACAGACAGACAGACAGACAGACAGACAGACAGACAGACACAGACAGACAGACAGACAGACAGACAGACAGACAGGCAGACAGGCAGACAGACAGACAGACAGACAGACAGACACAGACAGACAGACACAGACAGACAGACAGACAGACAGACAGACAGACAGACACAGACAGACAGACAGACAGACACACAGACAGACAGACAGACAGATCCTGCTCTGAAATGGATCTGGGCCTGGTTCTGGTTCTGGTTTTGCTTCTCTGTAAAGACCATCACCCTATGGATGGAGTCTGATCGCTCCTCCATTCCCTCGGTATTCCTAAAATATACTGCAGCAGTATGTTGCATGTAAGGCTTGTTGCATGTAAGGCTTGTTGCATGTAAGGCTTGTTGCATGTAAGGGTTGTTGCATGTAAGGGTTGTTGCATGTAAGGGTTGTTGCATGTATGTCTTGTTACATGTATGTCTTGTTGCATGTATGTCTTGTTGCATGTAAGGCTTGTTGCATGTATGTCTTATTGTATGAATGGCTTGTTGCATGTAAGGCCAGCTTAGAATTGTTATTTTTCTCTCTCTGGGACCGAACATGGGGTGCTGTAGACCTTTGTGCTTGGAACTTCCCCAGGCTAGTTACGTGGAGGGTGACATCCTAATACCTGGTAATGAAGGGGAGTGATTAAAGCAACTTGAACCATTTGTAGGTGGTTGTACTGGCTGCCAGTAGCTGCTCGCATAAAGTTCAAGTCACTTATGCTTGCCTACAGAGTGCTTGCTGGTTCTGCTCCCACCTACCTAAATGCTCTTGTAAGGGCAAATGTTACACCCAGGACGCTGCGCTCGTCTAGTGAGCGTCGTTTGGCACTGCCGTCTGTGCAAGCACGGCAATCCAGACTATTCTCATTTGTAGTTCCACGTTGGTAGAACAAACTGCCTAGTACTACCAGAGCAGGGGCGTCCCTCTCTACCTTCAAGAAGCTTTTGAAGACCCAACTCTTCAGAGAGCACCTCCCTTCCTAACTGGCACCTGACTAGCGCTTAACTTGCACTTCAGCAGTTCCTGCACTTCTTTTTCCTTTTTTCTAGGTCGTTGTTTTCTAATTCTCATGTAAAGTAGTATTTATTGTTACACCATGCTTTTTATTGCTCTTAGCTTGACTGTTCTCTCCCTTGTACGTCGCTTTGGACAAAAGCGTCTGCTAAATGACTAAATGTAAATGTAAATGTAAATGTAGGTGTGTTTCCTGAAAGACGTACAGCACGTTGATACAGCTTTAAGGCCTGCCCTGAGGTGCTGGTGTTTAAACGATCACTCCATAAACTGATGACAGAGGAGAATAAGATGTCTCTCCCGAGCCAGAAAAAAAATGAAAAAGAGTTTAAATCCCAAATCCTCGCGGACTAAAAGAGGGGTGACATTTACAGAGTGAAACTCTCTGTAGACACTTGGGTTTAATCCTCTGGCCTTTTCTCTGCTACGAATGACGCGTAACCTACGAATGACTGAACCTCTCACTCGTGCTCGTGCTGCGCTTACCGGCAGGCTTGGCATTCCGCACGTGCACGGCCAACTTGGAGAGCCCAAGTGCGGGGCAGAAGTTAGTGCTGTAAGTAAGTAAGTGTGGTTTAATCAGCCAGTAAGGTCATGTGGAACTAACAGAGACCCAGCGATGAAGCGTGGAACATCTGGCCCAAGGTCAGCCATTCTCAGCAAGGCTGGCTAGAGAGGAGCGGCACGTTTGGGGTTTATCTTTGGTCATGCAGATTTCCAGGATTAAATTGGCAGAGGTGCATTCTGGGGGATCCACTCATTGTAATGTGTTCCATCGTGTTTTTTTTGCACATAGCAACAGTGACATCTACAGGTGAAGGAGATATCTGTTTCCTCTAATGATCATTTACATCTTCGAAAACCAGATAGAAGTGTCTAGATTGTCGTTGCCAATATTAACCGAGGGAAGACGTACTAAACCTCTTCGATACTCTCAGAAGCACACTGAGCTGTCCACAAACACATAGGCAGACGAGACGATAAAAGATTCTGAGCAGCGGCTGACGGCGAACTTGTGGATGTGAGATCCTTGAAAGAGCTGAAGTGTGATGAAATATGTTGTTTCTGCCACTCCTCTGGGCTACACTAAGGCCTGGGGGAGGCAATGACGCTGTTTGTTTTCTTTCTCTCTTTATCGTTTCCTTTGGGCTCAGAAGGGCAAATAGGGTCTGGTGGGAGGGGGATAGCCGGGGGGTGGGGTGGGGTGGGGGGGAGAGAGAGCGTCTGCAATGGGTTTTATTGTATGTGTGTGTGGAGGTGGTGGGCATGCCATTTGTTGTCCCTGTTTTTCTTTCAGTGAAAATAAAAATGAGCACCCTGAGGCAATGCTCCGACAGACACAAAGCTAAAATTTGTGTCCCACCTGAAAGGGCCCTGACAATAAAGAATGAATTCATGAATGAAATAAATAAAAACAAAGAATAGGCTGTCCTCTGATAATAAAACTCACACACATTCGACTTCAGCTGAAGCGTTTTGGCTTGTATTTTCAGCAGAGCTGTCAGACACTCGGGCAGTCTTTCATGAATTAAACATGTTCACTAGTGAATGTTGTCTGAATCTGGCATTTTGGGCCTTACCTTCCTAAGCGCTCACTGGTGCAAACTTCAATTCAGTGACAAAGAGAAATCCAAGCTGGCATGCTAACAAAACTTGATAACACCTGCTGTTTTGTTTATCATAAGCCCTACACAAGCCTTGCCACAGCCTGGTGGAAGATCATTGTGAATATGTTCAGAGGGGTGTGATATCAGGTTTTACACAAACAGACCTTTTTGCAAACCACGGTGCAAACATCTGTCTCCACAGACAGAAGTACAACTACTGACAAACCAACTGGATCCATCATTTCATCTTGTAAATGCGTTACTATCAACATTGCACATGGTTGAAGTCAATCTGTAATTCCATAAAGGCTGCTTGTCCAGTCAGCTCCACCATGTTTTATTTTAAGCACTATACTCTACTTCTAGTTCAAGTAAGTGGAGTCTGTATTTTCATGTCGGGGGGAAAGTCGAGCACATGCAAGTTGATGTCTGAAAGGCTGTGTTGATTTGCCTAGCGTCATGGTGACCAAGGGGACTGGAGAGCAAAATGTAGAGCAAATTGCAGAGCAAAATGGAGAGAGGGATGGAGAGGGACTGGAGAGCCTGGCGTCATGGTGACCAAGGGAACACAATGCTGTGTTGATTTGCCTAATGTCATGGTGACCAAGGGAAAACAATGCTGTGTTTCTGCTGAATGAATCATAAACACTGGAAGACAATGGGCAAACATTTTTAAAAGGATTCTACACTGTTACAAATGACTGCTGAATTTACAGAAAATACCTGCCAACAAAGTTGCCCATAAAATGTTGTGAATTTGTTGTGAAGTGCTGTATGGAAGAATTACAGCATGTCAGTGTATCGTAGATTAATGCTTTAAAGGCATTACAGCAATAAACAAAACGATAATTACATTTCAATAGAGTTGATGATATATACTGTCAAACAATCTTACGCAACTTATTGCCTTTAACCAATTAAATGCATTAACCCAAAAATGTAAGCATGAAAAAATTATTCAATTTGAGTACAAGCAACTAGGTATTTATTGTGGTCACCACTTTTGTGTTGTAGCAGACAAGGTTTCTGTGTAATAGCCATATCACAGAATTCCACCGTCCCACTCCGCATATTCTTAATGAATCCTTAATGAAACTTAATTTTAAACCACAATACGTTACTAAGCATTGGTGATATTATAGGCTTTACATACCTGTCTGGTTATTGCGTCATTTATATTGTCAACGAAACGATGATGCCACACACACATAATCCAGCAGACGATTATGCACTGTCTAGTATTCATGTGTGTAGATGTTAAAGTTTTGGTATATGACTAAAGCCCACATATACAACCACACAAATCCTGTTGGGCAGTTACTTGGGCCTTCCAAACATATGCAACATTTCTGGGAAACTCAAACTGTTGGTTCAACATTGAGCACACTGGAAGACCTTTTCACTCTTAGATTTTGCCAATGGACTTCTCCATGATGGTAACCCTGATCATAGGCCTGTCCTCAGAATAATAATAATAATTAAGACCTTTGTCAGGTTTTTAATGGCACACACAACACACGGGAACACACACGTGCATATACATGGAGGCGACACAGGACACACACACACACGCAGGTAGGCCTGAGGTCGCGGTGAATTTATTTTCTGCTTTTTCCCATCCTGGACCGTCCTTCCTCAAGGACCCCCCAGGAGCAGTGGGCAGCTTTGCAGCGCCCGGGGACCAAGTGAAGTGAACTGTCCATCTTTGGTCAGGGATGGACATGAGTTCTGTTATTTTGCATGTTTTTACTGTTGGGGTTCTTAGTGGAGGAAACCCCTTGTGAACACGGGGAGAACATGCAAACTCCACACAGAAAGGCCCGGGAGATAGCCCACCTGAGCACTGTGCACTCTGGGGAGGACCTGCCCCCCAGAGCCAACAGCGCCCCATGCAGGAATCGAACCCATGACCTTCTTGCTGTGAGGCAGCAGTGCAAGCAGTGCAAGCAACTGAGCCACCGTGCCACAGAATCACCTACAATCACCACCGTTAGCACTCTCATAAACTACCATGTGTAGCTATGTGCGTCGTGTACTTGTTGGCTACCATTACACTCATCCACCTAAACCTCACTCCCATCCCGGGTCTTCAGCAGCAGTGTAATCTGCGTTGTGTAGACAAGCACACCCCTACACCGGGCTCTAGCAAACTCCCACACCGCACTCAAACACACTCCGACACCTCACTCAAACACACTCCCACACTGGACTCAAACACACTCCCACACTGGACTCAAGCACACTCCCACACCTCACTCAAACACCACACCTCACTCAAACACCACACCTCACTCAAACACACTCCCACACCGGTCCTGACTCAAACACACTCCCACACCTCACTCAAACACACTCCCACACCGGTCCTGACTCAAACACACTCCCACACCTCACTCAAACACACTCCCACACCGGTCCTGACTCAAACACACTCCCACACCTCACTCAAACACACTCCCACACCGGTCCTGACTCAAACACACTCCCACACCTCACTCAAGCACACTCCCACACCTCACTCAAACACCACACCTCACTCAAACACACTCCCCCACCTCACTCAAACACACTCCCATGTCCCATGGGATGTCAGGTGTTTTTTAATTTAGAAATTACATTTTATTTTAACATCAGGGAAAACATAAGACTAGCGTTTGTTTGGTTGAGAGCGGCCTAGAAATATGTAAGAGATAATGCATAGTCTGCCAGTCACTGTTGAAAAATAAACACTGACAGGTCTATACAAAAATGCGTTTTGTTCCAAATTAGAATTGTCACCAGTACCTCAAATCAAGGTATACCCAAAATAACTGAGTTGAGCAAATTGACTTTGTTTGTTAAGATTGGCTGTTAGGGTTTACAGTGCACTCATCACAGTAGTTCCCTGTGCACAGTAGTTCCTCATTGACTACAGCATACTGTCAATTTGCTGCGACGTAAAAGTGACACAATATACTTTTGTTGCAGCCTTGGCACAGGGTCCAAACAGTTTTATGTTGTCATTTGAAGAAATAAAAAGCTATTGGAGAATTTCACCGTACTTTTTACAACACTCTGTTACACTGACATTAGGTCAAGGCTCTTTATGGCCACTTTGACAGCACTAGGGTTATGTATTTGACACCACTAAGGTTATGTAGTTGACACCACTAAGGTAATGTATTTGACAGCACTAAAGTTATGTATTTGGACATGAAAGACTCCCATGGAAGGAGGCATTACGCTTAAAGCTCACTGTGAAAATGCTCAAGTGTAGAAGTTCTAACATCTCCTTCCTGCCTGGTGTCACAGTCCAGATCATTCCCAGGCTGCAGCATACAGAGTGACATGTACAACAAGGTTTTCAGTTTTTCACAATTGGTATTGTATTGAGTGTGTGTGTGCGGGCATGTGCGGGCGGGAATGTGCAGGCGGGCATGTGCGAGCGGGCATGTGCGTGTAGTGAGAGCGTCAGTAGAGTAGAGAAATAAGGACACAAAGAGGGGTTGCAACACTGGGCACATATATATATATATATGTCGGCATGAGACAGAGAAAGAGGGTAAGAAAGAGGATGAATGAGATCAAATGAGAATGAAAAAGAGAAGGGGGGAGAGAGAGACAGTGGAAGGAAGAATGAAATTGAGAGTGTGTGAGAGAGTGAAATAGAGAAAAGAGGATGGCAGAGAGAGAGAGGGAGGGGGGGATAGAGGGGGGGAGAGTCAGTAGATTGTACCCTGGGTGCACTGTTCACCACTAACCTGAAATTGGGGCCAGGACATGCCATTTGATTTGAGAATGCACTCCACGCTTCCCCAGACCAGCACGACCCCTCTGGCCAGACAGAACGAAGACCAACGCCCAGGACAACCAGCGCCAGGACAACCAGTGCCAGGACCACGAGGACCAGGGGAACGCAGGGGTGAGCTCAGACCGGGCTGCAATCAGCCAGTGCCACCGCATCCTGGACCTCTTACAGTGCAGCTGTGCCTCCATGCGGTGCTGTTAAAGAGCCTCACCGCTTTGACAGCATGCATGTGGGGATGTTATATGTCCTTTGTTTGGAGAGTACTAGAAATAACCCTGGTGCTCAAGCTACAGAGAGGTTTACAGTGAGCGTGGTTCATGATCGGTCACATGTACTATGGCACAGATGTGCGTATATCAAACGCGAAGGGATTCAGTCGGCTGTAACACTAACGTGTTATTCACAGTAAAGCCACAGGTCAATATTGTGACCTCAAGTCAGGCCCTCAGTCTCCACAAAGGTGACAACTCAGCTGTAAAACGAAATAACTTTGTTCGGTTTTTAATCAAACTTCATTCCTCTATTGGACGTTATAATATAAAATGCACACAACTGATATAAGGTAATTAACCAACAGAAGCACATGCAGCTTTCGAGCCAGAGTAAGTATTTTCCCCGATCATGTGACTGATTTGGCTGGAGTTCATTGGTCCAGCAGAGATCATGACTAATCACTCCATTCCACTCCATTCCAGAGGACTTCCTAGAAGAAACAAAAAGATAATTTTGTGACTTTGATATGCACACGTTTTCAGGGGAACTAAAACCAAATGAGAGCAATGGTGTCAAAGGCATATTATGACATCACCATGGCAGTATGTCTGTCCACAGTGTCTATCACAGACTGGCCCGTCTGAGGTGCCTTACAGTAATATCTCAGTCTAAGTAGATAGTAAAGTAGATAAATCACACTATCACACTAAATCAAATAAAGTAGATACATCACACTATAACCACACTTCTTTCTGAAATTCTGCAAAAATAAAATGTGGCTTATTTTTATTTAATTTATTTCAGTTCCTTTTCAGTTGGATCGTCTTCTACTTACTCACTGCTGGGACCAACCAGCTCAGACCAGCTTATTTCTGAGGTAATATCGCCCTCTTGTGGTGTAGCACTAGAATTGACACTGTAATCTTGTACACAGTTTGTGTTTATCAGGACATAATTGTCTTCCAGTGATTTTAACATCAATATTATATACTAAACAAAATGGGCAATATCAAACTCACGTAGGTGTTAAGGTGCTGTGAGGTGAAAGCAGATTGTGTGTCTAAGAAAAAGTGTTCCGTTGTGTACTTGAATATGGCAGGAGGATGTTTTTAGTCCAGGCAAAATAAAGTTTTACGACAGACTAATTGTAAAAGAATTTTTTTCAGCATCATTTCTATGAGGTGTCCAGAACAACATACTAAAAGTCCTAAGAAATCCTAGTTGAGGAAATGTGTTTAATTATCATCAATCTGAGAAATACACCTCAAAAATGTAATTTTTTTCCTTTACTCCTATCAAAATGAAACTTTACACAATGAAAGTACCCATGAAAAGTAAAATTTGTATTACAAGTTTCTTTTTTAATGAATTTGAATATGCACATGAGCTCCACACTTATTGAATATGTCCATAGGCAGAAACACCATTCATAGTATACCTATATAAAATACCATATATGCCTATGATAGACGCAATTTAAAAAAAAATATAAATCAGTGATTTATGATTTACATGAGAAACTATTATGTATATATTTATTTCTAGGTGCTAAGCAAATCAGGTTGGTAAATGGGGACAACAGATGCTGTGGAAGAGTTGAGATCTACCATAATGGTGAATGGGGAACTGTTTGTGATGATTACTGGGATCTCAATGATGCTGAAGTGGTATGCAGGCAGCTGGGGTGTGGAAAAGCAGTCTGTGCCCCTCAACAAGCCAACTTTGGTGAGGGAAGTGGGAAGACCTGGCTGGATAATGTTCAGTGCTCCGGTACCGAGAGCTCTATCACACAGTGCTCACACAATGGATTTGGAAATGAAAATTGTGATGCCAGTGAAGATGCAGGAGTAGTTTGTTCAGGTACGGCACATACACTGTTTACTGTTTACACAAACATTGTTTAACCCTACTTTGTGATGCATTGTTAAAATGACCAGTGAAAACAGTTGAACCCAATAGGTAAGAGATATGTAACAGGATGAACAGGACAGGTCTTGTTCCGTCCTGAAGGGATTTATTTTCTGATACGGACCCGCGGACTATCCATTATTCCACTTATTATATGCTTACTTGCCAAAACGATAAGACATTCTTCCAAAATATCTCTTTTAAGTGATTGTGTTCAGTTTCATGGCTTCTGCTGAGAAAAAAAAATAGTTATTCGAAATTCAATATTCTTTTTTTATTTGTTCAATTGTTTGTCAATATACAGTAGCTTGTAAAATTAACATTGGCTATGTGCATGATGAAGATCACCTACATCAACCTATACTTTGGAACAAACAACAACAACCTTTGAATGACATGTCTCCTCCTACATTTACTCATTGATAGCTGAAGAGGATAGAAGTACGCCTGCACATCTACCGACAACAACGGTGCCTGCCAGTCATAGCTCAAGGCCGCTTGAGAGGACAACACCGTATCCAACCATGTCAAGTAACTTAACTACATGCACACATACATATATAGGCTTGTGTACAAATGTGTACTGATACTGACTACGACTGTTGAGGACTATACATTATCCCACTTAATATATGGTTAATATATGTGAAAGGCAGCATTGACCAAGATCGTGTCCATGGCATCTCAACAAGATCTTCCACTTGTTTGGTTTTTTATCTAGTTCTAGTTAAAGGTCAGTCCACGATTCTTATCCAATACACTTATGGTCCACTAGCTGCCCATCCTGTGTGTGTGTGCTCTGGTGTTTGTACAAAGTCCTGGATCTGTAAATGGGAAACGAACACACTGGTTTGGACAGAGCCATTAACAGTTCCAGCCAATCAACACGTTGCTTTAGGAACACAAAAAAGAGGGGTGTAATTTGATTGGCTGTTGGGCAACCTTTTGCCAATATTGCGGACTCCACCTTTAAGGCATCATTACCTTATGGTAGTGTGGTTGGCACAACATGAAACTCACACTGAACATACACAGACATAATGAAATATACTGAAGTGTTGAATGTAGATCTCCTCTCTTTTCCGTGTATTTCCCAAGCACCAGACAGCAGAGAAATATACTGGCCATTCTTCATCAGACTGGCCATTCTGACCGTGCTCCTCATCACAGGGTTCCTCTACTTCCGATACTTCTTTCGGAAGAGGTCAGTAACCCCACAGACACCAAAACATACAACATACCAAACACCATAGCAGGATTACACAACAACACTATTACGCTAACAGACATCGTTATTTTGTGGTTTTGTTGCAATGGCTTTCCTTTCCTTCAGCTAACACAGTTGTTGTAAAATGGTGCGGCTCCTTTAAGAGCCGCACGTACAGGGTGAGCGTGTCAGAGCGAGGAAGAGAGGTGATGCTTAGAAATGGTTTTAGATATAGCGACCGGAGCAAAATGTATGTGCTGTAACAGTATTTCAGTGTGCAAAGAATAAATCATCAAGAAAGAATACAGTGGGCAGTGATTTGCTAACCAGCAGCAGAGAGAAAGAAAAGGGAATTAACCCCGAAGTTATAAACTGTTAATACTTCGGCCCTGGAGCATTGAATACAGTCTCCCCTGCAATCTCCAACTACGGTCAGAGACAGACAGAGCAGGAAAGGTTAACACTGGCGACCCAGATGGGACAGAGAAATACAACGATATCTGCTGTGGTAAGCACACTGTGAAAATAACCGGTGAGATAAACCGGAGCAGTTAGCATAACAGTACTGTTTTCCCATACAACGTTAGAACGTTAGCCAAGATGGCAGCCTCCAGTCAGCGCCTCGTGACTGAACGTAAACAAAGTTTACATGGGAAAGTGACCACCCACTCCACCCGTCCAATGTCATTCACTGCAATGGAGGAAGTTGAAATAAAAACTGACTGTTTGCACTTGAAAAATGAATATGACTGGCTCGATAACCTTTTCTCATGCGATGGGCAGACTGATGTGTTAACAAGAAATGCAAGTGAAACATGTGATATACCCATCAGGCCACTCAAGTTATCAGACACTAACCCGTTTAAAGCTGATGTGGAAAGAGACTATGGGACTGATGTGAGATGTAAAGAACCATGCTCACACATGCATAATCATGGTGGTTACACCCCGGCAGTGCCATTAATTCCCACTGTTGCAACTCCCAGCATGAACCCCTTTGCCACTGCTCACTCAGGGAGTTACATTCATAGCACTCCAGTCTCCTGTCATCCCACGGGCCCACAGTCGCATAGCCCTTATGGCAATTCACTCAAGAATGTTAATAATGCAGCAATGCCATTACAGCCCCCTCTCCCCATATATGAGCCACATAAGTCACGTGTACGCCGGCCTTGTTCTATACGCCACCACGCTTCCTCTGAGAGTGAGGATGAGTATGACTCCAGGGAAAGAATCCCCACCCTGCGTCCTGGCCAGTATGAGGGTACTACCCCGTGGAGGGAATTCCTGCACCGGTTTGAGAGCTGTGCGAAGGCGAACCGCTGGACTGAAGAGACCAAGGGCATTCAGTTAAAGTTCTGCCTGGTGGGTGCAGCAGGGGCCATTGTCCACAGGAACCCACGGTCAGCTCAGTGGGATTACAGCCGCCTGGTGGAGGAGGTTGAAATTGCCTATGGCCCATCCTCACAGCATGCCGCTGCAGTGGCTATCGAGTTGAGACAGCGTGTCCGCAAACCAGGTGAATCTCTCCATCTGTTAAGGGATGACATATATGAAAGGGTGTCCGTGGCCTACAGTGACAGGACTGAAAAAGAGCAAGATGGCATAGGTGTAGAAGTTTTCACTCATGCTATAGGGGATACACAGATAGTGCAGAAGTTGTTGGAGAAGCGGCCCCACACACTAGCCCAAGCCTACGACATTGCCCGTCGTTATGAAACCACCAAGCGGGCAGCGTCACATGTCACCAGCTTCACACATACAGGGGTACGTGGTTTGTCTGAGCAAAAGCCCCGTACAGCTGTGGTGAGGGAAGGAGGAGATGCGGATGTTGTAGAGGCTGCCCCGGAAGCGAGTTTCAAATCAACAACACCTGAGCGCCAGCGCTTGTCAGCCTCGCAGAAAGGATATAAGGATTTTAAGTGGGAAGAAATTCGCTGTCATAACTGCTCTGGAATTGGCCACATGAAAAGAAATTGCCCTTCTCCAAGGAAGACTACCAGGAGTCAACCGCCAGCTGTTCTCCGGCACAGCCTCGAGCCCACTGTGCTTCACTTTAGAACCCACAGTCAAGAAATGAGCATTCATCTGAAAATCAATGAGTTAGATGTCTGTGCTGTGCTAGACAGTGGGGCACGGAAGAGTGTGCTGCCCTTGCATCACTACAATGCCATCCACCCTGACGTCCGAACCCCACTTCAACCATCAGCTGTGAAGACGTTGCTGGGTGTTGGGCCTAGTGATGTTCCCGTGATCGGCGAGGTTCACGTTCCGGTCCAGATCAACAACCGGCAGGTGAGCGTGCACTTCTTGGTGGCTGACATCACAAGCGAAGAGGCCCTCTTGGGTCATCCGTTCCTCACCCAGGCCCAAGCACGCCTTGACTTTGGAAATAGCCGCATCATACTCTTTGGCGAGGAAGTGCCATACTTTCACAGCATGGGCCCGTCAAGGACGCGGGTGGTGAGAGTGGCCAGGACAGTGGTGGTTGAGGCTGGATTGGAATATGTAGTCAGAGGCAACACTCGTCTTAAAGACCATCTCACAGGCGAAGTGATGTTGAGCCCCACCAAGGGCTTCGTAGAGAAATATAAGGTGCTAGTTGCCCGTGTTCTGGTGGAAGGCCAGCCCTCCAAAGGTGTGCCCCTCCGCATCTTCAATCCTGGAAACTCAGCAGTAACCATTAGAAGGGGAGCTATCGCGGGTTTTCTCCAACCTGCTGAAGTCTTGGCGCCTGCCAATATCACAGCCAGTGCCAAACCGTCGGAACATCCTATTGTTCCCCAGCACCTGCGAGAGCTGTACGACCAGAGTGCAGCTGAGCTTAGCCAAGACGAACAGCTTCAGCTAGCCCAACTGCTGTGCACCTATGGCAATGCATTCTCGACTGGACCAGGTGATCTGGGCCGCACTAGCCTGGTGCAACACGATATCATGACCCAGCCAGGAGCTCCAGTTAAGCAACCTCCACGTCGGATGGCACGAGAGAAGCAACAGGATGCTGACCAACAAGTACAGCAGAGCCTGGAAGTCGGTTTGGCCCGTCGGGGCCATAGCAGCTGGGCCTCGCCCATAGTGATGGTGCGTAAAAAGGATGGAACTTACCGTCTCTGTGTGGATTACCGTGCCCTGAATGACTGCACCATCAAGGACGCCTACCCATTGCCCCGAATCCAAGACACACTTGACACCCTCTCCAATGCTAAATGGTTCAGCACGCTGGATCTTGCCTCAGGATATTGGCAGGTTGAACTGACCCCGCGAGCCCGTCGGGCAGCAGCCTTTTGCACTAGGAATGGCCTCTTTGAATGGAACGTCATGCCTTTCGGATTGTGCAACGCGCCAGCGACGTTTCAAAGGCTGATGGACCGGGTGTTAGCCGGCCTGCAGTGGGAGACGTGCCTTGTGTACTTGGACGACATAATTGTGCTGGGCCGTGATGTGCCAGAGATGCTGCATCGTCTAAGTGATGTTTTCAATAGGCTGCAAGATGCCAACTTAAAATTGAAGCCGGCGAAATGCTGCCTTTTCCGCCATCAGGTGGCCTATCTAGGCCACATTGTCTCAGAGCAAGGAGTGACTACAGACCCTGCTAAAATACAGAAAGTGCAGGATTGGCCTACACCTACATCCATCCAGGAGGTCCGTCAGTTCATTGGTCTGGCCTCGTACTATCGACGATTTGTGGAAGATTTCGCCACAATAGCTGAACCCCTCCACAACCTCACCAAGAAGTATGCCCGGTTCCAGTGGACCTCAAAATGCCAAGAAGCGTTTGATGGGCTAAAACAAAGGCTAACCACCACACCAGTCCTGGGATACCCATTGGATGAGGGAAACATGTTACTGGACACTGATGCAAGCGACACTGGCATTGGTGCCGTGCTGTCCCAAGTTCAGCATGGTAGGGAGCGCGTATTGGCATATGGGAGCCGTAAATTGTCCAAAACTGAACAGAATTATTGCACCACACGGCGAGAACTGCTAGCTGTAGTGGAGTTCACGTCACATTTCCGACAGTACCTCCTGGGACGTCATTTTACTGTTCGCACTGATCACAGCAGTCTCCGTTGGCTAACAAAAATGAGGGAACCAGAGGGTCAGCTTGCCAGGTGGCTGGAGAAGCTTGGTGAGTACGACTTTGAGATCATCCATCGCCCAGGCCGGCTTCACAACAATGCCGACAGCCTCTCTAGACAGCCTTGTCGTCAGTCCTGCCCTTGTAAGCTTCCTGGCCCCGCCCCGCCGCCCAAGAGTGTATGTCACCAAGCTGTGCAGTGTGAGTTGGACTCTGTTATCAGTAAGGAGTCACAGAGTCCAGTGGGGGTAGAGGTGCAACTGGACCCAACAATGGTATGTCCAGTGGGGGTAGCTCAGGAACAAATTCTTGTGACTAAGACCAATGAGCCCGCACTTTTCTGTGGCTGGTCTCCAGAGGAATTACAGGAGGCTCAGAAGGCTGATCTGGACATCGCGCCGATCAGGGCATGGATGGAGGCAAATGAAGAACGGCCCACGTGGACTACTGTTGCCCCATACAGTCCAGCCACAAAGACATATTGGAGCCAGTGGAGACGGCTCTACATCCGAGATGGCGTCCTGGTCAGACGGTTCTATTGTCTGGACGACATTCAGTTTTATCCACAAATTGTGCTACCCCGTGCCCATCAGCCTGCAGTCATGAAGCAGATGCATGACGGACCAATCGGTGGACATTTTGGAGTTGAGCGCACAGTGGCGCGGCTCCAGACTAGATACTACTGGTACAGAATGAGAGAGAGTGTCGCCCTCTGGTGTCAAACCTGCATTAGCTGTGCATCCAAAGCCAGGCCCCGCAAGACTCCACAGGCACCCATGGGAACCGTCAGGGTGGGAGCCCCTATGGAGCGTGTCGCATTGGATATTATGGGGCCACTGAATGAGACAGAGCGACATAAGTCTTACATACTTGTGATACAGGACTACTTCACCAAATGGGTGGAAGCCTTTCCCTTGGCCAATGAAAAAGCTGAAACCGTGGCTGAAGTGCTTGCCTCAGAGTGGGTGTGTCGTTACGGGGCCCCGCAGGTCCTGCACAGCGACCAAGGCCGCAATTTTGAGTCTGAAGTGTTCCAGAAAATGTGCTCATTATTCGGCATTGAAAAGACACGCACCACACCTTTCCGACCACAGTCTGACGGCCAGGTGGAACGATTCAATTCCACCCTGAAACAGATCCTAGCCACAACGGCTGAACGTTGCCACTGGGACTGGGATCTTATGATTCCTTATGCAGTCATGGCCTACAGAGCAACCAGGCACAGTGCTACTCATCTCACCCCTAATTATATGATGTTCGGCCGGGAAGTAAGTGAGCCGGTGGACCTGGTGGCTGGCCTACCCCCTGACTCTGATGCAGCCCCTACTGCCCCTGAGTATGTCCAAAACCTCCGTCAACGGCTGGAGCTGGCACATCAGATTGCCAGAAACGTGCTCGGGGAGTCGGTGAAACGTGCAAAGAGACAGTACGACAAGAATTGCTGCCGTACACAGTTTGAAGTTGGAGATGCCGTGTGGTACCTCATAAAGGGCACGCAGAAAGTCAAGAACAAAGTCAGGAAATTTCTTCCATCATATGATGGGCCATTCTTTATCCTGGGAAAACTGGATGACCTGGTGTATCGGATCCAAAAAGGCCCAAAGACCAAAACGAAAGTGGTCCATCATGATCAGCTGAAGCCCTATCGCAGCCGTGAACCACTGGATAAAACCTGGGCCATGGAGCTGGCCAGGGCCTGGGCACCGCTGGAGGTGCCAAACCCAGTCATGGACTCTGCAGAATTGGGGCTGTCTGACCTGTTCTCCAGCACAGGCGGGGAAGGACCGGCCAGCAATGTTCCAGATCCAGCAGGGGGCGCTACTGCTGCTGAAACCTTGCCTCCCCTCATCTCTCCTGAAATGGATTCTTCTTCCACCGAGGACGCTCAGGACAGTGGGGGTGGCACGACAGAACTACCTCACCAGGGTCATCACAGGCCGGGTCGCAGACCTAGACCTCCAGTCAGGTTTGGTGAATGGGTGGCTCACTGAGTCCATTAGGTTCATGGACAGTTCCAGAGTTAAGGTATTTTGATGTACCATGTTATATAAGACACAAAGGCTGTCAGGTGATGTTTTATAGTAGCCTATACTGTTATAGCTGTCAAAGCTAGTGTTATGTTTATATGTTCTAAAAAAAAAAAAAAAATTGAGGATTGTATAATGATGATTTTTGGATTGGGAAGGGGAAATGTTTTCCTGTAAACTGGGATATTTTATTTTGAGTTGCTCTTACATGCTCTGGTCGCATAGGCAGTGTTATGACTAGTAAATTACTTGTGTAGTACATTTTTGTCTTGTCAAGGGTTGTAACGCCCCACGCCCTATGTGTGCCCTGCACGAAGGACTGCCACTTTTCACTGTAAAACTATGCCAACGACTGTTGCACCTTCTAATAGACTGTGGAAGACAGGTTGCCCAGACCACCCTGAATGAACTCTGCAAATGAGGGCTATATAAAGTAAGGTTGAACTACATGTTGTTGTATGTTGTGCTGGAGTGGCATCAAGTTAGGTAATTGCCATCCAGAGTGGGGGTAGTGTTGTAAAATGGTGCGGCTCCTTTAAGAGCCGCACGTACAGGGTGAGCGTGTCAGAGCGAGGAAGAGAGGTGATGCTTAGAAATGGTTTTAGATATAGCGACCGGAGCAAAATGTATGTGCTGTAACAGTATTTCAGTGTGCAAAGAATAAATCATCAAGAAAGAATACAGTGGGCAGTGATTTGCTAACCAGCAGCAGAGAGAAAGAAAAGGGAATTAACCCCGAAGTTATAAACTGTTAATACTTCGGCCCTGGAGCATTGAATACAGTCTCCCCTGCAATCTCCAACTACGGTCAGAGACAGACAGAGCAGGAAAGGTTAACACAGTGATGTGAATCTGTTCATTTACATTCACATTTAATAATATTATCCAAAATAACCTACATTACAGTACAGATATACACTCATTTTATTTATGTACTCTTAATTTATTTGCTTATGTATTGGCATTTCGTTGTATGCAAATACAATGACAAATATAGCTGCAAGCAGCGACGCGGATTCCTCCTAAGATTGCGAAACCAGGGGAAAATGTATATTCTTTACAATTTTGGAAAGAAGAGTAAATGAAGGAAAGAAGAGTGGAAGAAGGAAAGAAGTGTCTTGCTAGAGGACGCTTTGACAGGGAATTGAACTAACAACCTTCTGAGTACTACACGACTTCTCTACCCCTGTACCAATGTCACCCAGGTTAATATCTCAAAGTTTTGCTTAGATATTACTTCACTTCCTGTTTCTGCTGAATTTGAGTGGCTATACCGGACAAACGGTTGTGAGGATCAAAATTATATTCTATATTTTTTGTGATGCTTGGTCTGAAGATCATCTCTGGTGATTTTGAAGAAGATTTGACAAAAATTGTAGGAGGAGTAGGCTTTCAAAGGTTTTTTGATAAAACCGGGAATAACAGAAAATCTATACAACCGAAAATTGTCGCCAACCTGACGGAGGAATCCTAATAAAGGCTTTTCTATTCTAATCTATATGTACTCCCTGGGTGTCAAACACTGTAATATCAGTG